>NC_134854.1:96460223-96827723 GCF_049852395.1 Peromyscus maniculatus bairdii
TACAGGAGACCAAAAGCACAAATGAGGGCTGGGACTAAGCACAGTTGGCAAAATGCCTGGTGCACAAACACTAGAACTTGAATTTTGATCTTCAAAACCAATAAAAAGCATGGGATGTGGCAGCTCCTGCCTGTAACCCTAGACTCATGTGTTCAGAGACAGGAAGGAAAGAGATAAGTAGATCCCTGGGGTTCATTTGTCAAGAAGCCTAGACCCAAATCCATGAACTTTATGTTTAATGAGAGGCCTTGTCTCAAAAATTAAAGATGAAGAGTGACTGATGAGTGATGTCCATCCTGGACCTCAGTCTTCCACATGCAGACACAGGGGCAGAGAGCATACACAGGAACCACACATTTACATTGCACCCCCTACAGAAAACTAAAAATATGACTGCAATGAAACATAAAATCTTGAACTAGAACTTAAAATGCAGGCAACAAATGCACATTTTAGAAAGTCGTTGTTTTTATTTCATGATTTCCTAGGTAAAAAACTAATTTCTGTAGTGTATTATTTTAAATGCACAATTATAATTAAGTCAAGAGTTAGTTTGTAGGGTCAGAAAGAAAAAATCATTAAGAAAAAGTTTAACCTTATGTTACAGAGATTGCACAGAAAACCACTGCTTTTCAGTCATGCTTTGAAACCAATACTGTTTAGTTGACTGTCATATTTATATAATAACAGGCCAGATTAAATACCCAGGAAAGAAATAAGTTAAATGGCAGATATTCTTTCCATCACTTGAAATGGAAATTTAGGACTAATTATCTATCACCTTCATCCTTAGAAATTTAAGAAGAAAATCTCATCCTCCTAGGAGCCACTATACTTTACAATATAACCAACTTTTATGTATTATCAGGTAGATATCATTTTAAATTTTAGATGTTCATATAGCATAGTTGGAGATTATATGCTAATTTTTTGGCCTTTATCATCTTTCAAAAGAAATAATTCTCTGTGTATATGCATATGTTTGTGTCTCCATAAATGTGGGACTTGTAAGTATATTGGCAGTGATTATGTAAGTCTGCTTATATGGCATTTACTAACTGTCTCTCATAAGAATAAACACAAAACTGCTCCTAACAGTCTCCCTCATGCTGTGTAGCATTATCAACACTTTGATAGACCACAGCAATATGATTTTAACGAGGTCAATTAGTTAGACAAACAATGATAAATGTATAAGAAGGTCGTTGGCAAGGTGCAGTGAACAGTAGCCAGGAGGATTGCTAGAAAGAATATGCTGTGCCCTTTGTTTTATTTTTACATGCTGAGGCTCAGAGGTCTCCCACCGGATGAGCACTCACCCGAAAAGGTGGGGGGAGGGGCTTAATTATTGTGGTTAGATAAAGATTTGTTTCAATTATATCATAATAATTATAGTATAATTAACTCGTAGGGGTCCACTAGGATGGCTGATTGTCTGTTTGCTTAACTATGTGTTTAACTTTCATTCCTTCAATATAACAAAATGTTACTAAAGAGAGGGAGAGTACTTGCTTGCCTTTAGGGAAATCTCACCTGTCACCTCTGAAGTTTTATTCTGAGAGGCATGTAAGCTCTTAAACAAGTTTAACATACACTTTCTGTGCGACTCAGTAGCTGGCATAAGCTCTACCAGACACTGGCATAACTAAAACAATCCTCAAAATTTTTATTAGTTTTAAAATTAATTTAATACTTAAATAGTCTCAACGTATTTTACTAGTTCTTTTAGAAATTTGTTCAATGAATTTTGGTCATATTCGTCCACATCTTCCCAGATCCACTCCCAATTCCTTCTCCAGTCAACTTTCTTTCTTTTTTGGTTTTAAATACATCAGGTATAATTTTGCGGCCCACATATTCTTGGAGCTGTGGTCTTCCACTGGAGCATTGTTGACTTAACAGAGGCTGTACACTTTTAGAGACAACTGTCTCTCCCTTTCCCCATTAGCTAGCAGCTGGCAATAGCTTCTTGGGTATGAGTGGAATTCTGTGACCAGCTCCCTCTCCATGTTGAGATATGGTCTGACTTGAGTTTGCACAGGTCTTGTGCATTCTGTTACAACTGTTGTGAGTTCATATGTGCAGCTGGTCTATTGTGTCCAGAAGACATTGTTTTCAGCCACCACCTCTGGTTCTTACAGTCTTGCTGTGCCCTGTTTAGCAATAGTTTCTAATCATTCTGAGGGGGATGATATGATATATACATTCCATTTAGAACTGAACATTATGCAGTCACTTTTTCTCTGCACCTTGGCCACTTGTAGATCTCTGTGTTGAGCATCATATAATGTAGATATAAGCTTCTCCACTGTGTGTTAGGTGATACTGTAACATATGGGTGTAGTGATAAGTCATTACAAGTACAGTGTGGCTTTAGGTCAGCAGAAATTTACCCATGAATTATAACCGAGCTTGCAAAGTTGATAAGCCAAAACCAAAACAGAACCTCAACTGAAGGAGAAATGTGTTGTGTGACACAAAAAAGAAACCTTTGTATATGCTCAAAGCAAAATTGTTACTTGATTATCTACTTAATATCTTACAGGGGATTAATAAGCCCAATAAAGATTTGATTGCATTCATACAAAGTCTTCCCCCCATTTTCAGAGGACAATTTTGACCTGAACAAACTCATGTGGAGAGTTGGGAAATCCCCAAATGGCCATTGCTATGTCAAATAAATCACAGCTACTGTTTTGTAATTTTTATTAGTAAAACATATTAAGAAATATGGCCTGCCACTCCTTTGGCTGGAACACATGATTAAGCAGTGTGGTGAGCAGAATGAGCAGGTGTCACAATAAAATCAGAAAGCCCATCTGTTTTCATTTTACAGGGAAACAGTCCTTTGGGACATTCAAGAAGGAGAAACATGGCTATGTTGTGCAGGGAGTTTAATGCTTCATGGCATTTTCTTCTCTTTTTTCTCTTCCTTTAAGACTTCCTTTGATTATTTTGTGCAAAGTAATGTGTAACATTCACAATATTAATTATGCACAGTGTACTTGCTGTCTCGTTGTTAAATGTTGCCACACATAAGTGGGGTGTAGATGAAACCTTACACTTGAGCATCACTAAGTTGTATCCATCCATTTGGTCCTAAGTGTTAAAATTAGTTCAAGAACCATGATTGCTGGTTCACGTCTTAGTCCTTAACATCAGATGTTATTTACACATAGTAATTATCAGAAATATTAGCTGAATAATAATGAGGAATATTTAAGTTAATGAAATATATAGGAATATCCCTATTATTCATTCTCTGTCCTTGGAATGTCCTCTCTGAAATTCTAAAGTAAATATAGCAACGCCAGTTTGTTCTTACATTTTAAATTTTTTTCTAAAGGGACTCTTCTCTGATCACACACCAAACAAAGATGACCAATCTCTCCACTGAGCTATTTTAGTACCATGTATACATTTTATATCAATAACATAATTTTTATATGTGTTTGTTCCTGTGATTGGAGAGAATTTGTTGATAGTAGAGTTGTTATTTATATAATTCTGTCTACTTTTTATCAAACAAGATTATATAATCAGCTTTGTTACAGGAAAAAAGAATGAATGAGTAGATGGGTAGAAGAAGATATGGTATTCTTGTATACACAAATTTATAGGTAACTCTTTAAATAACTATAAAATGACATTAACACAGTTATCGGTTCTTAAGAGCTTTTTCTAATTACATCTAGTAACAAAGATTTCATTGTTGTGCCCCTAAATCATGAAAAGTGAGAAAGACTTAAAAGTGCCATTTAGAGCAAATGCTTCTACAAATGCAGTCACAGAGTTAAATTCTAGTCTTGTTTTTCCAACATAATGGAGAGAAATTCAGTACTAATGTGGAATTAGAAGAATAGAAATGTAGGACAGATTGGGAATACAAATCTTATCTCAAGCAAAGTGAAGTCCCCAGGAGATATTTTCATTTATTTCTTCCTTTGTGATTAATGAAGGAGGTTAATATGATACACTTAGATTTAGAAACTCACACAAGCAATGTCCTTGAAAAGCTGGAACGAAGATGTGAAAGGATGAGCGGTGCTGGTTGGTGGTGCTGCTTGGTGGTGCTAGTTACGGGAAGAAAAATCATGAGCCACGGCCACGATTATTAGAGTTATAGAGGGCTTTATTAGAAGGAGGAAGGGGGGAGGAGGGAGGAGAGCCAGGCCTGGGGGAAGAGCAGAATCCTAACAACATGAGTGTACTGACATGAAGTGTACTTTCAAAGTTCAAATGGAAGAGAGCATGCTTCTATGAATATATTAGAGACAGTACAGAGGGACATAATACCCCATTTATGGATGCAACCAAATTATAATGAAGAGCATATGCAGACTGCTCACACAGGGTGGAGGGACATTCTTTCCAAGATTTGTTGCTTAAGAATATCAGAGTTTTATTTAGTGAGGAAAGAGTTTTGGAAGTTGTATTAATTTGTTGAGTGTGAACTTTGTTGTTAATAGCTCATCGTAAATTTTAAGACTTTATGAGAATCATCAACTTTAAAGAACTTGCAATTCATTCTCAAAGAAAACACTGCAACACACAAGGTGTCCTACAGCACAGAGTAATGGGTAATCAAATGTCAAGGCCTCCAGGAGCACTCACAGGAATGCAAGCTGACCACAGAGACATGGACAATTAAAGGTGTCCTATTTATTTTTCTGTTGCTATGGAGGGACAGCACGACCAAGGTAACTTATAGAAGAAAGAGTTTATTGGAAGCTTATAGTTTCAAAGAGTGAGCCCATGACCATCACAGCAGATTCATGATAGTAAGCAAGTGAACATGGCACTGTAATAGTAACCGAGAACTTACATCTGATCCATAAGCACAGAGCAGAGAGAGTTGACTGGTATTACTCTGAGTGGTACTAGTCTGGATTTTTAAAGTCTCAAAGTCTACCACCTAGTGATATATCTCCCCCAACAAGGCCACACCTCATAATCCTTTCCAAATAGTCCCACCAACTGGGAACCAAATATTCAAATATGTAAGCTTATGGGGCCATTTTCATTCAAACCATCACACAGGGCAACATAATATTTTTATGATATATGGTCTCAACATGATGACATCAATTTTTTCGTACCTTTGGCCTGGTTCCCATTTTCTCTGGTCCAGTTTAATAAGTTTCTGAACTTGATCCCTTCTCTCCAAGTTTGTAGATGATCTACACAACTATTTAATTAAAATCTACTTATTTTGTTATTTATTCATTTATTGTCTCTTTTTATTTATTTGTCTACACTCTCAGGCCATAGAATTTCTTACGAGAACATTTTAACAGACATTTTCTCATTGTGATGTGTTATAAATTACTGAATAGTCCCTATTAGAGTGTACTTTTCAGGCATTTTTGCATATTATTCTATTTATTTAGAGCACAGCTACTGTCTTAGTTATTTTTCTGTTGCTGACCAAAGCAACTTAACAGAAAAGGGTTTATTCTAAGCTCATAGTCCAAGGTGTAGTCCATTAGGTAGGGAAGTGTGATAAGCAGGGCCTGGCTACTGTAACCCCACAGTCAGGGTTGGAAGGAGAGAAATGTTTGTGCCAAAACCCTTTCTTCATTTTACACAGTTCAGGATCCCCACTTACGGCCATCCATGTCCTGCTTTCTCTCAGTTAGACAGCATTTTTATCATTTATTAGTCTGATCAAATCCATCTAGCACAATATCTCAGAAGCAGACACTAAGCTATGTAATCCTTCACAGGTGTGCCTGCTGTCTTCTCTAGTGGTTGATTCTAGATTCAGTCAAGTGGATAATTAACACTAACCACCAACATTACAACTTGTATCCTTTAATGTAATAAATATTCTATTCCTTCAAGCTAGAAATATTTTAGTTAACCACACAATCCCAATTTTAAGAAGATGTATGTGTGTCTCTTTCCATGTCTACTTTCTAATGAACTACACAAATATTGTGAAAGCAGAATTGAATAAATACAACAATAAATTGACAGATGAAATAGAAAGCTATTTCCAAATACAGGAAAAAATATGGAGAAAAGACAATAAATAGACTATGTTGCTTAGGAGCTGTAATCATGCAGTCTCTTTACTGTATCTGTTGGCCATATATGAGCATAATCAACCAGCATAGAGATAGTTAAAAAATTAAAACATCAATAATCTGTTCAAAATCTCATTTACCATGGCAGTTGTCAAACTTTTTACACAAACCAGACTCTAGATATTAGTAGGTCAATATACTGAACCTACATAAATGTGTACAGCTCAAATTGAGGTAATGATGGTTAGATTCACTAAATCCCCTAGAAAATTAAAGCAATTGTTACTATAGTATCAAGGCTGAAAATTGCAAAGTTTGTGGGTTAGTGCTCATACAATATCCCCGAGTTGATCAAAGTTGATTAGTAAATTAGATCTTGATGTGCCTAGATTTTTAATATTAAAAAGATACCTGGGCATGTTCTCCACATATTAATTTCTCAGAGGATGTAAAATGCAACTTGGAAATGATTCTAATTCTGCTAGCACAACTTATTTTCCAGGAAGAAAATCATTTTTCATGAAACACACATTCACATTTATGTAAAACTCCGACATTTAAAAAGCCTGCTAAAAACTCCATATTTGTCTTTACAAAAAATACATACATATTCACAATACAATTAGAAGAAATTCTAAAGAAAATATTCAAATTTTTACATGATGAAACAGATCTATCCACTGAGTATTTCATACCTTGGTTTGTTTATTTTTGTTTTGTTTTGGAGATAAACTTCACAACTGTACTGTACAGCAGGTAGGGCCACAACATTGCCTTCCCATCTGCATACTTTTAAATTGTTAGTACTCTGAAATCCCTGAGAAACTCCTTCATGATCTACATGTAAGTTTAAAGATAATATAACCAGAATAACACTAAGTTTTCTTTCTTTAAATCTACACACTACTATTTACAGAATTCACATCTACATTGGTAGTGAAAATTATTATAGATACTTATATATAGATGCCTAAATTAACTTTATGATTTTTTATTCTTAAATATCATTACTAAACGTGGTCACTGTCATGGGGACTTCCTCTTCTTAATGTGTTGGTGGCCACAATTGCTTTCTCCACCTTTGCCTTTCCTTCACATTTCTTGTCACCTCCTGTTACTCTTGGTTCATATTCACTACACAAAGCTCTGAAACACCATCCACAGGGCTTTTAAAGGAAATGTATGATCAGGTTTCCAAAAGGTATTTGTGAAATGAAAGAAAAAAAGAGGGCAATAAACCCCTTAGGGTAGCATATATGCCCTAGAATCTACAAGGGAAAACCTGTAGCTTGTATGTTCTAGAGACAAAGAAGCTGTTTACACGTTGAGAAGTAGTGATTTCCAAAAGAGGAATTTTTTTATTCCGTATCTATAGGCAGACTTTACTTTCCTGCCTGCAAGTTCTCAAATAACCAACACAGAGACTTAATATTAATTGTAAATGCTTGGTCAATAGCTTAGATTTGTTATTAGCTAACTCTTACATTTAAATTAGCTTGTATTTCTTATCTACCCTCTGCCACATGGCTCATGGCTTGTTACCTAATTCTCTACACATCCCACTTCCTCTGCTTCTGCTGACATCTTCAGACTCCACTTTTCTTCCTTCCAACATTCTCAGTTTGATTCTCCTGCCTTACCTTATCCTGGTCAGCTTTTGGTCAGTCATCTTCTTTATTAAACAATCATGGTGATATATATTCACACAATATAAAGGAACATTTCACATGTGTCCTTATTTCCACAATCTTGCTCTCATTTCTTAGGCACTATTATTTATCCTGAAAGACAGCCTTTGATTCTCTTTAAGCCTCAACTCTAGAATGACACAGTCTGAACTAAAAAGATCTAAAAAGTAAAATACCTTACTTTACATCTATCAATGTTATATTTTAAAGTGAAGCTCCTTATGAAGAACAAATATTCTTTCATGAAGCAAACACTGAGCCTAAATTTCATCCAGCCTACAAAGTACAACATTTATCCATCTGTCTGTCTTTCTATCTACTTATATACCTACCTGTGTACCTATCATCCATCTGTCTGTGGTGATATTTTAATGGGGCTGAAATGAGATTTATTTGTTTGTTAATAAATAAAGTTTGCCTGGAGATCAGAGGTCACACAGAAAGGTCACATATCAGCCAAAAAACAGAAGTCAAGTGTCAAGCAGGGTTAGCACACACCCTTAATCTGATCACATGGTAGGCAGAGTGTGTTCAAGGACACAGCTAAGCATGGTGACAAGAGCTTTTAATCCCAGTAACAACCATAGAGACCTAGTGGTCTGTATAGACAGGCAGTGATGAAGAAGTCATGTGGCTGGGCTTAGAGTCAATGAAAAGGCAGAACAGGAAGGCAATAAAAATACAGGTCAGACAGGAAGAAACTATTTCTCTGGGGAAGCAACAGTAAGGAAGTGGTAAGATAAGGTAGTTGTGGCTCTTTGCTAGTTCTCTGATCTCTTTGGCTATTACCTCTGTATTTGACTCCATGTTTCTTATTTAATAAGACTGTTTAAAAATTCGTCTACATCTATCTATCTATCTATCTGTCTGTCTGTCTGTCTGTCTATCTATCTATCTATCTATCTGTCTATCTACCTATCATCTCTCCCTCTTCTATTCCTTCTCTCTCTTTGTCTTTCACACATACAAACACACAACACACACTATAACCTTATAAAACCATACTCCATTGCTATCCTTGTATTTTTCACATTGTGTAACTTAACACTAATTTTGATGAAACATGTTACAAATGGGCTTACAATTTTTCCCCATGAGAATCTTTTCACATGTGATTTGTCACTGATAACTTATCTTCTGTACTTGATTCCTACATATAAATGCCTATGTCTTAGAGTTACTACTGCTGTGATGAAACACCAAAACTATTTGGGGAGGAAAGGGTTTATTCAGCTTATGCTTCTATATCACAGTTCATCATCAAAGGAAATCAGGGCAGGAACTCAAGAAGGGCAAGAACATGGAGGCAGGAATTGATACAGAGGATGTGGAGGAATGCTGCTTATTGGCTTACTCCACATGGCTTGCTCAGCCTACTTTCTTATAGAACACAGGACCATCAGCTCCAGGATGTCTCTACTGCAATGGTTTGGGCCCTCCCACATCAATCACTAATTAAGAAAATATCTGGCTCATGGGAACTCACTGGGTCTGAACAAACAACTAGAGAGTTTGCATGGGACCAACTTAGGCCCTCTGCCTACATGTGACAGTTGTGTAGCTTGGTCTATTTGTGGGACTCCTTGCAATGGGGGCAAAGATTGTGCCTGGAGCTTTGGGTGGCTCTTGGGAACCTATTCCTCATGCTGGATTGCCTTGCCCAGCCTGAATGCATGGGGAGGTGCTTTAGGCAGCTTGATATGTCATGCTTTGGTGATGCTCATGGGAGGCCTGCCCCTTTTCTGAGGAGGAGGAGGGGTAGATTGAGAGTGGGGCAGAGGGGAAGTAAGTGGAGAGAGTAGTGAGAGAGGAGAGATAGAAGGCTGCCATCAGGATGCAAAATAAATAAATTAATTAAATTAAAAATATGTAACTAAAAAAAATTAGAAAATGCCTCACTGGTTTACCTATAGTCTGACATTTTGGAGGCATTTTATCAACTGAAGTACTTTTGTCTCAGGTATTCTAGTTTATGTCGTTTACATAAAACTAGACAGCACACCCTGCAACAGGCATAGCCTCTTTGACCGGAGTCTAAATCCATCATAGACCTATGCAAATATTTCAGACCTCCCCCCTTCTTATCATTATTCTATGGCCCTGAAGTTTCCCAGCAGCACTTCAGATAGAGTCTTCTTAGCCCTCTGCTGCAGAGCTGGAACACCTGCAAAGTCTGCCCCTTTCACAGCTCCATTCATTTCCTAACTTAGCTTAACAAAGCCCTTGCGCAGTTTGTTTTGTTTGTTTTGAAGGGTGCTATCCAAGCTTTCTCCTTTCCTCAGAAAAATATTCAGGTTTTTTTTTTTTTTTTTTGTTTTTTTTTTTTTTTTTTTAGTGTGTGTGTGTGTGTGTGTGTGTGTGTGTGTGTGAGTTTGAGATCAGCCTCATCTATTTAGCTAATAATACCAGGCCAGGTTAGGACACCCAGTGAAACCCTGCCTTAAAAATAAAGGGGTGGGTAGAGACAGAAAACAGGAGAGAAACAACAGCAAAAGAAACCTCAGGACAGTTTCTGTTGAAATGAGAAAGTGAGGAGACTGTACTTTCTGGGCCCAGCTGTAACAGCTGTAGCACAGACTGAGAAACATGGCTGTTGTTTAGAGTCAATTGAAAACAGCCTCCCTGACCACTTCCACACAGAGTTAGCTTTGATTCTAGAAGAATCTGGTACAATATTAATTACATAATCAGCACAAGCCACATATTGATGTTCTGTTCTAAAACCACACGAGTTTGTTGTTTTTTTTTTAGAGTATTGTGTTTCTTCGTGTAGCTGAAAGTCACATTTCTGTCTTCCAGTGTTATGTGCAGTGTGGTTCCACCTCATCTGTGCTTTTACTTCTAAAGTTTCAGTTACTCATGGATAACCATGATTTGGAAATGCTAATGGGAATGTAATCTCCTGCATTTGCCATCTTTTTGACAGAATATTGAAAGAGGGAAAGAGAGACAGAAACAGAAAGAAATTAATTTATTGCTATAGAATATGATGTTACTGTCTAATTTTACTATTGTGTATGGTCTCTAATCTGCTTATCTTCAATATTTGCCCATATCTGGAAAAGTAGCAATTTCCTACTATTTACAATTGGAGGTGTTCACCAAGGTTTCTAGACATAAACTCTGTGGACCAGAGGAATGTGTTCTACAGTCAGTATCAGTCTGTATCCCAGTATCATCTCAGACCTAGTAGAATTCTTGCACCTATATAATAAATTACGTATCCCTACCTCTCCTCCACTGTACAGATTGCTTGAATATCTGTCTCTACAAAGAACTGTGACTCAAGCTTTTTATATCCTTGTGATGGCTATTCTTCATTGTCAATTTGGCTATATTTGGAATGAACTACAATCCAGAAATGGAGGGCACACCTATGAGAAATATTCTGCTGGGTTTAACATGGGTGAATCCATTTCTAGTCTGAAACTTTGAGGCAAGTAGACACATCTCTTATCTGGATCTTGAGGCAGGAAGGCACATGCCTTTAATTTGGGCCACACCTTTTTCTGGAAGCCTATACAAGGACATGGAAGAAGGAAGGTTTTGCTTTTTGCCTGCTTGCCCTTGTCTTGCTAGCATATCTGTTCTTTCACTGGCATTGGAGCCTATTTCTTTGGGATTCCAGCATGTACAAAAGACCAGCTGAGACACCTAGCTTCACGGGACTGAGAAAATACTACATTCTTGAACTTTCTGTTCACAACTAGCCATTGTTAGATTAGTTGGACTACAGCCTGTAAGTCATTCCAATAAATTTCATATATATTCCATACATATATATATATGGAAACTTGACTGATAAAATTAATTTGAAGTTCTCTGAGAGGATGGACACACACAAATAAATGCATTTATTAATAAATCTATTATCGCATATGAATATCTAACCTCAATTAAGTTTACAGAACGTACTATTAGATTTGAGTATTTAGGCAACTGGAAGAATTCTTGTTTAATAAGTAAAAGACTGAGTGTTTGGCCCCAAAAACTAAAAAAAAATAAAAAATAAAAAGCAAACAATTAAAAACCTACAGCTGATCACTCAAAATGTATTACTTTTCAACTAAGTTTCTAAGAATACTTTTTACTAAGAATGAGACTAGAGAGGAAAAGAAGAATTGAATGTATTTAGTGGCCACTGAGGGAAGAGTCACTCTTCTTTGGTAATCTGACTACTGGTAGGTTTCTCATAGCCCAATGAATGGTGACACCTGTGTGCATGTGGATAATAACAATTGGACTAAGGAAATTTTTAACAACAATGAAAAGATAACACATTAACCTGAGAGGATGAAGGGCTGGAAAGCAGTAGGGGAAGTTTGGGGAAGGTAGTGGTAGATGGGTATGATCAACGTACATTGTAAAAGTCTATAAAACTATCAAATAATAAAGCCATATTATTTTACAAGTGGATAGGAAACTTAGAGGTCATCATATTTGAAAGTGGTTTTTCAAATTTAATTGTTTGGCAGTAACATCTTTTTCAATTATATCAAAACTCACATATATAATGAATAAAAAGTAGACTGAAGAAAGCTATTCCCAGCTGTTTATTTCTCCTTTACCCTAGGATCCAGGAGTATTTTCAAAATGGCTTTAGGGTTAGACATCTGAGTACGATAACCAATGAACCAACTTTGCACTCAAGATCATAAACACACAGAAGATAAAAGCAGAGGGGACGACAACCTCAATGACTCACCCAACTTGATCTTGATAAAATTATTTTCCTTGATATCAGAGTCTGTATCTGTAGACTGTTTCTGATGGACTAATGTTCTCAAACACAGTGAGCACTTACATCTTATATTTTAAATTCTCATTATTATGTCACCAAAAATACAAATATATTTTGCATATTTTGTGATTTTGTTTCTTTTGGTTCAATAATGCTATTTATCTTTCTCCTTCTCTCCACAGATATGATGGCTGTACCTGAAGACAAAAAAAAAATGGTTGTTTTCTGCACAGACAGAAAATTATGTGCTTCACTTACAGATTCTTCCATGCCCCCTGGACCCAAATATTGTGGTTTCCTTATTAATTTCTAACAACTAAATGAGAATGGTCAAAGCATGTAGAGGCCATTGTCTCAACTAACAAAAGTTAATACAAACCTCTCTATCTAGAGTGTATGAGCATGTTTTTTTTTTTTATTCTATCCAGGGATTCACAAGGTACTCATCAATTTTTCTGCCTGTTTTTGTTTTATACTACATTATATGGATGATATAGGGTTTCTCTTTGTATACATGGGTGTTCTAAAATGTGCCCTGTAGACCAGATTGGTTGGTCTTGAACTCACAGAGATCTGCCTACTTCTACCTCCTGATCGCTGGCATTAAATTATGTGCCACCATGCTCAGTTAATTTTCTGTCTTATCAAGTGAAGTATATGAGACACAGAGCTTAGAAACAACAATGTGCTACCTAATTATGGATACATTCTAAAAACTATGCCATTACACAATTTCTTTATTGTGTGAACATCACAAAGCATCACAGGATGTATTTCCATTACTCATTTATGTAGTGA
This sequence comes from Peromyscus maniculatus bairdii, assembly GCF_049852395.1. NCBI lineage: Eukaryota > Metazoa > Chordata > Mammalia > Rodentia > Cricetidae > Peromyscus > Peromyscus maniculatus. The sequence continues at coordinate 96,473,480 of NC_134854.1, forward strand.
TGCCTACAGTACATACAAGATGAAAGAAGACACACCCCAATAAACTTGCTTTTCCAGTTAGTAGATATATACCATAATATAATGATATAAAACATTATTCATTAAACACATATGCCAGTTAGATTGAGATTTAATATTTTTATCAGATACCAGGCATGATGTGCAATTGTTTAAGACATACTTTTACATAGTTAGTTTTATGTTAGGCTTGCCCATACCAGCACCATTACACACTGGTGTAGTAAGTTGGGTTTATGTTAAGTTTTCTCAAACCAGCCACATTACACACAGGTATAGTTAAATGGTATTATGGTAGGTTTACTCATACCCCAATACCACACAGGTATAGTTGGTTTATTTTAGTTCTGTTCACACCAGCAAAACCACACATAGATCAGCATACTATAGTGTTAGATGTTATGATTTTATGATGATTATGACCTTATTAATCAACATAAAAATTTCAGCTCCACTCTAATCCTTTGTATCAGCACTGTATATAATGTCAGCTGTTTACCAAAATACTGAGTTAGGTAGGAAGTATATGATCTTACATCAATGTGGGCTTCAGAGCAAGTAATAGACTAAACATACTCAAGGTCAATCTGTATTAGAAAACACAAAGCAAACAATATGGCAACACTACGACCTGCTACATCATGGATGGACCAAAGATTACATATAAAGAGCCTTGTTGGGTATAGCCTGTATTTTCTCATAGTCTCTCCAACTGTGCTCTTTGAAGCTTTTCCAAGTTGGTAAAATCTCTACCCTGTTAGGTTACTCTCTTGACTTGTGTTAAAATTCATTTTTTTTCCCAGAAGAGATTTACTGAACCAAAACAAACTCTAAATGTCACATCTGCCAATTAGCACTGTGCCCTTTCTGAAGTCACTCTCCCTTTCGTGGTCTTAGTTTTGTTTCTCTACAGCGTCAAACATTTGCTCCAGCTTGGTGACTTTTTTTATGTTGATTCAAACTGAGAAATTTAACTTTCAGCATTAAGCTGAAAAGGTTGAAGTTTTAGTAGTTTATGAAATTTTTATTATAAAAATTTCATTTTTCTTCCAACCACTAAATTTATACTAATATCAACAAGATAAAACTCAATATGATGTCTGTGACACCAGGGAGCTATAAGGATTTTCAGCTACATTCTTCTGTGGACCAGCTTTACAAACTGACAGATGGCAGTGAATTTGTCCTGGGTTCATGCTTTGGGTTAATGACTGTACCTAGGCATAAGTACTGTGGCACAATAAAAATCCAGCAGGATTCACAGATAACCAGCTTCAATTATTGGGTTCTGGATCCAATAAAATCATTTAAACATATGTAGATGTAGTCAGAGCTTTTCTGTGTCCCAGCCTGCTGGCAGTTGGGATAAATCTCTCCCACTCGCATCCCCAAGTAAACACATAGAGGCTTATATTAATTACAACTGCATGGCCATAACTCAAGCCTTTTGCATGTTAGTTCTTATATCTTAAATTAGCCCATAACTATTATTCTATGTATAGCCACATGTTTCATGTCTTTACTTGCATCCCATTACATGTTGCTCCTTGGGTGGCTCACTGGCATCTTTCCCCACCTTCTTCCTGTCACTTTGAGTTTCCTGCCTGCCTCTAAGTTGCCTTGCCATAGGCCCAACAGCTTTATTTATCAACCAATCAGAGCAACACATATTTGCAGTATACAGAAAGACATTCCCCCATCATGTAGAACCTTAGTGATAGCTTTGTATGTATATAGCAATTATCAAATTAGTGTAACCTTGATTGGTGGAAGAACTGTATGCACATGTTTGGAACATTATATTAATTAATTAAATAGGCCCTGTCAAATTTAATAAAATCCTCAATCCTTATAAACTCATTAATATAATATTCTAAACAAGATTAGCTCAAAGACTCTGTCATTGCACCTCAAATGGGCTGGATATTGACAGAGGGTGTCCCCATTCCTGAATTCAGCTGCAGTTCTAAAGTGGCTATTTTCAGATAGAAGGATTCTCTCTAGGTTGTTGCTTTCTGACTTTGGTAAGAAGGACAACTGTAATTATAATTATTGCACCTTCAACTCCATCAGAGACTGGAGAAGGATATAATACTGTCTGAGTAAACAGGAAGTGCAGAGCAAGCAACTTCAAAAACTATAGAAATGACAGAAGCAGCTGTTTGCCTGGACAGTCACCCAAAGTTCCTCTGTAACTTTGGGGCGTTCATTGTTGGCCTAGAGGCTTAGAAAATCTGACAGACTTTTTTGTTAAGAAAGAATTTTGAAGGACCTTCACTCCTTGTTATGGTAAACTTTGGCAGTCTTTTTCCTTTGTGTCCTGCTTGTCCAGTTTGTAGAGTATATTGTCAGCAGTTGAAGCAAGGGTAATCCCTTGTTCAAATGTCTAGCTTTGCCACAATTAAAGCTCCATATAGAGGTTCTTTGACACTCATCATCCTTTTATGGAGGAGACTGGTGTTGCTAGTACCAGATATGTCTCACTGCCATGAAAAACCTTAGTTTATTAAACACCTTAAATGCAATACTCTATAGGTCTCTGAAGCATTTGAAGATATCTTATTCCAAATATATATGTTTAAACTTGAAAACATACCTAACATGACTATAAGTTTGATTGTTATAGATGACTAACTACTAAGCTGCATTTTAAAATTATCTTAAATAGTTCGTAGTAATAGCTTCTAAGGAGTAGAATTTTACATCACTATTTAAATGAGCTACATAGGTACAATAACTTGAACAGAGTAGAAATATATGTATGGTATAACAGAAATATGTTGCTGGAGAGCATCTCTCCAGGTTCCCCAAGCCCCGCAGTCCCACAATCCACTTATAAAATAATCACTCAGACGCTTATATCACTTATAAACTGTATGGCCGTGGCAGGCTTCTTGCTAACTGTTCTTTTATCTTAAATTAACCCATTTTTATAAATCTATACCTTGCCATGTGGCTGGTGGCTTACCAGAGTCTTTACATGCTGCTTCTCCTGGCGGTGGCTGCAGTGTCTCCCTCCTCAGCCTTCTGCTTCCCAGCTTTCTCCTCTCTCCTTGTCCCACCTACTTCCTGCCTGGCCACCTACTTCCTGCCTGGTCACTGGCCATCAGTGTTTTATTTATATAGAATGATATCCACAGCATTTCCCCTTTTTTCTTTTTTTTAAAAGTAAGGTTTTAACTTTAACATGGTAAAATTACATATAACAAAACAATTATCAAGCAAGAATTACAGTTACAATATTAAAGAAGATGTCCTATCTTATATTTGTGATTGTAAGGTTTTATATCTAACTTATCTTTTATCATAACTGAGGAAATTACATCTAGTTTTCAACCACATCAATGACCTGAGAAGGAACATAATGGTACCTGAGAAATGGTAGATGGATGCAAGCAACTTTCGGGAATCTTGCAAGAGTAGACCAAGAGAGCTGGCAGCCTGGACAGTCACCTAATGTTTCTCAGCATTGTTGGTGCATTTAAATTGGCTATAGGCCTAGAGTATCTGACAGGCCATTTTTAGAAACAGGAATTCTGAGAGACCATCTTACCCTGTCTTGGCAGAGTACAGTGGTCGCTTTCCTTGTGTCCCGCTTGTCCAGAAAGGACAGCATTATATTTGTACTGTCAGCCATCGAGGCAAGGGCAGTTCTTTGCCCAGTAGGCCATTTTGTGCCAAGAAGACAAACTTCCAAATGGAAATGTCTTAGAAGCCCAACATTCTCTCGGGAGCAATTGGTGTAGCCAGGAGCAATTATGTCTCATGTCAACAGAATTCTAAGTTATTTAAATGCCATATTCTCTAGGTCTATGAAGTATTTGAAGATTACCTATCTATCTGAAATATATCTATGTATACCTAGAAGACTTAACTAACATGGCTACAGATATGATTATCATAGATGACTAATTATTAATCTAATTTTTAATTATCCATTACAATTTTAAATGAGTTACATAAACATAATACCTCAAACAAGAATGGAAATATATATATATACAGTATAACAAAATTATACTGTATATTTATATATACAGTATAACAAAATTATATAGTTATTGTATCAATAAACTAAAATTTATACCAATGTAAAACATTTTAAACATAAACTAAAATCTATACCAATGTAAAACATTTTAAACAAGTTGTTCTTTAAAAGTAGCTTCATTAATCTACCCTTTTATCTTATCATCTCCATATCCTCCTATATATCTATATCATATCCCCTTTTCTTTTTTAGAAAGAGATCACATTTATAATCAACCTGTTTTAAATAAAAATATTGGTTTTTCTCTGTCCCACACCAGAGGGCTCTTCTGATTTGGGACACAAGATTCTCTTAACCATTTTTTTTTTAAAGAATATGTGTGGTTTTAGAGGGGGAGTGAGTCAATTCCACCTCTAAAGCCAGCTTGGTATATTTGGGAATTTGGGCGTAGCATCTCTTACTACTTCCTGCTGGAGGGGGGTGCTGTATCTTATGGGGATGCAAAGAAAATTTTAGGCCTATGGGGTATTCCATGAGGCTGTATTGTGTGAACCAGTTGCCTTGAAACCGCTCTGGATGTTGGATCATCTGGGCCATGGTGTCATCTGAGACCTTTCAGGGGGTCTTGGCTGGTGAAACCTGATGTATCTTAATCTGGAACAAATCCACAGCCTCTGGCTTTCTGTGGAAACAAAAGCAGAACCTCTTTCCAAAGCAACAAATCCTTAAATCCAAATTTTGAAGTTAAGGTACCTTTAAAATATACATATTGGTTTAATTGAACATCTTTTTCGATCAAATGTTTTGTTGTAGTTAAAAATCCCAAAGACAACACAATCCAGATTGTCTGTGTAATATTCATCTTTACGTAGCTTTTTTTATATTAATTTATCTTTTTTTGTCTCTTTCAAGCCTACATATTGTGAATCTATTGCTTTAAACTGTAGTATTCTAAGACTGAAACGGCGCTGTGGCTGCTGGCTCCGCTCATTTCAGCTTCCCAACATGGCGGTGGGCGGTGGTACGTTTTCCGCCAGTTTTGTGAGTCATCAAGTCTCAGAAATAGTGGGTCTACGCTTTTATCAAAGCAGCGTGTAGCCCAGAAAACTTTTTTTTTTTTTAAATACTAGTAAAGATTAAATCTACCACACAGCGTAATGTGCCGCTGGCAGACGCCTCATTTCCGCCATACTGCTGGTCAAACACACTCGCCAGGAACCCGCCAGTGTTGAAACCTGCGTTTTGTGGCATCTAGCTGCCCGTATAAGACAAGAAGCAGGAACCTGGTTTTGGCTCTGTTTAGAATTGGTTATTAAATATTCTCAGGTTTAAGGTGGAAACTCGAGCCGTTGGGCGCCATTTGTTGCTGGAGAGCTTCTCTCCAGGTTCCCCAAGCCCCGCAATCCCACAATCCACTTATAAAATAATCACTCAGACGCTTATATCACTTATAAACTGTATGGCCTTGGCAGGCTTCTTGCTAACTGTTCTTTTATCTTAAATTAACCCATTTTTATAAATCTATACCTTGCCACGTGGCTGGTGGCTTACCAGAGTCTTTACATGCTGCTTCTCCTGGCGGTGGCTGCAGTGTCTCCCTCCTCAGCCTTCTGCTTCCCAGCTTTCACCTCTCTCCTTGTCCCACCTACTTCCTGCCTGGCCACCTACTTCCTGCCTGGTCACTGGCCATCAGTGTTTTATTTATATAGAATGATATCCACAGCAGAAATAATCTTAAGTTTGTATCAATATACAAAAATCCATACCAATGTAAACTATTTGAGATAAATAATTGTTTTCATATTCCTTCAATAGTTGTTATATGTTCCTATATCCCCATTAAAAGATGACAAACATTCATAAGCCACCAAATGACCAAAAACCACCCATCACAACTCTTGGGAATGTGGGCATTGTGTGATCTGTTCTCTAGACTGATTTCTGTTGTCTGGGAGTAACAGAATCTCCAAGGAATCATGAAAAAATTAGTATAATCATCAATTCCTAAGAAAATTATTTATTACATTGGTTGACCAGTCTCTGTGTAGTGGGAAAGTGCTAGGCTTATCTGAAGTCTAGGCTAGAAAAGTATATTAGGCTGGATCTTTTCAGCCAGCAACCCTGAAGTTGTTCTAAATGCAGAAATCTTAAGAAACTGCAACAGAGGTGATCAGAAAGCCTGGATCACCTGGACCACCTATTTTATTGGTATCTTGTCCTCTTGCTCTGAAAACAAAATTTTCAACAAATATTCTACAACAATTGACTGCTTTTGAAGAGGGTGGGTCCAATCTGCTTCAGAGTATAAATCCCTTTATCTTCATGTCCACAACTTGCTCTAGAGTTGGAAAATGATCTGTTGTAATCTATTTAATAGTGTTTTTGTCTTTAATTTTTTATCCCATTCCTGCTTCTAATTTCTTTGGTGGTAGGTGTATGTGGTGTTAGGTTTAATCTTTAAAGCATATTCCTGTGTTCTTAGATGTTGGAGTCTTGTATCATTACATTTTTTTACACTTTACAAGAATATAATTTCATTAACATCATTTTAAATCTGTGATATTGTTTCTGCATCTGTACTTCAGGTATGTTTTCAGGTGTCCCTGTCAGGTCCAATGCTTCATTTGTTTGCTTCATAGGCTAATAGCTTGATAGTGAGTTAATGAGAAGGAGCTGTCAAGTTTAGAACTGTAAAAGCATGAAATATTCTACTTTCTCTAGCAGAGCATTTGATTGTAAAATTTCTACCAGGAACTGTTTGTGCCTTTGCACGAGAGTGAGAAAGTATGGACAGTAGATGCCTTCTTTCAAGCCTCTTGTTTTGAACATCAAGTTTTTTTTTTAATAATTTAATTTTTGTTGTCTGATTCTAGAAATTTTTACTTTTTCTTCTCTGCTCTTTTACAGTGCAAAAAGGTTTTTTTTCCCTTTAGTCTGTTTCCGTCATGAATCAAGCATTATATATTTTTCGATTTTACCTGCTCCAGCTAGCTGTTAATCAGTAGAAATGTAGTTATGTTGATCAGACTCATGCTAAGCACATCAAGCTATCAAAATATAAAGGATGACTGAAGCATGAACAAGGAGAAACTTAGTGCATGATCTGGTCTTATCCACTGAGAAATAAAATATGAATGTAAATGGACAGGAGCTGTCTGTTCCTCTGGTGCTGAAGATATGGGGTGATGGAACCACTCCCAAACAAGATTGTCATAGGTAGATTGACTACACAGAATGTAGTCACATAAATTTCATATGCAAATTTATTTGTCAATCATGTATAAAACATTAGAAAATGTAGATAGGAAGACCATAGAAATTGCATGTTTCATGAGCTGAGTAAACATTGGAATATATGATACAAAATATGTTTGAATTTACCCCTTTTACCACTTGGTTCTTATAATTGAAGGAGATAACAGAGCAGACACTGTAGCCTAAGAAAAAAGCTGAGCTTCAGGGATAATAATGGCCTTGAAGAATTATGGTACACAAAGCAATTGTTATTTCTTCTGAAATAATTACTTTAGGGTATATATTGCTCTCCCAATTCTACATTTTATTTTTTAATCAATTTGCAATACTGAATTTAGGCAATGCACATATCTTAGTGGGCAGAACAGATTATTTGAATAGATAGTTAGTTGTAAATTGAATCAAATACACAGAATGTATTTCCCCTGGAAAGGCCTTTCTAGGGTGGTGGAAAGTGTGAATTAAGAACAAGAAATCCAGCCGGGCGGTGGTGGCGCACGCCTTTAATCCCAGCACTCGGGAGGCAGAGCCAGGCGGATCTCTGTGAGTTCGAGGCCAGCCTGGGCTACCAAGTGAGCTCCAGGAAAGGCGCAAAGCTACACAGAGAAACCCTGTCTCGAAAAAACAAAAAAAAAAAAAAAAAAAAAAAAAAAAAAAAAAAAAAAAAAAAAAAAAAAAAAGAACAAGAAATCCAGTGTTATCAGCATCTTAGACTATTTAGTATTTAGTTGAACCCAAAACTCTTTGGCTTGCAATGATTCCATGATTCTTCTCTAAAATTCACATAAAAGCCATTATCATCCTAAATATTTTCTCATTATATGGAAGCTATATTTTCTGAGGTTAATTTGAATCTTTTTAAAATATTCAGTATAAGAATTCAATAATGTAGTTTACAAGTGAAATGTTAATATGATGTGTATGCATTATACATCAAATTTTAAAGTGAAAAAATATGGACCAAAGGGTAAAGAAAGAAAAAAATCTAAATCATTAACATATTTTAAAAATAGTAAGACAAAATACTCTGTATTCGACTAGTTGAAATAAGTATGAGATGTAAACCTGAGGGTAGGGGCAAATGACCTTAAATCTATTTATGCTCACATGTGCTTCACAGAAGAGAAAATACTCCTAGCAGATTCTTGTATCTTCTAGACTGTTATGAATTTATAGACATTAACATTATTGCAATTAAAATATGCACATCAATAATAAACTATGCTTGTCCCATGTCACAAACTTTGTGTTTAATTGAAGATACTGAGGAAGTTTTCTGACTTGTTGATGGTCTCATCTATCCAAATCTCTCCTCCATTCCAAAAATATTTTCTGCTTTTGCACGTTGGAGAGAAATTTATTATAGTAAACACACATATTCAATTTTATCTGCAGTATTTCAATTTGATATTTTAAACTCAAATAGAAAAAATATTTAGTTTGTTTGAAAATAAAAATGAGAGGAAATGTAGTGTTTAAATTCCTAAAGATGATATCCAAAAGGACAGAACATTTCTTGTAAAGAGTAATTTCTAACCCAAATCTATAGACTCTTGTGCAAGTTTCAGAGAACAATTATAGGGAAAGATTTGACCCCAGTAATGATGATGAGAGTATTTACTTTGTTCTGAAGCCTCATACTCTACCATAAATACCTAAGGCCAAACCAAAACACCATATTGTTTATAAATTTTAGTAATGTTCTGCATCTTTTCATCTTTGGTCACAGGATGTTACATATTCTGATCCAATGAACTGAACAAGACAAAAGAAAATGGTACTATAAAGACACATATTGGCTGGTCTAAGTTGTGCAGAGGACAATAAAGTTTTTAGAATGTAGTTGGATGCAATTTTTTCAAAATCCAGAACTAATTATGTACTATGAGTTAAAGCATTTAGCTAAGATGCCTTTAAGGGAGCCAAATATTAAAGATGAGTAAAGAAAATGCAATTACATACCAAAATATATAGGATGCAAACATCCTTAAAATAAAAAGCAACTTATCTAATTTTAAGTACACATAGTTTACATCAATGATTAAAAGATAGGATTATATAACTACATCAGTTTAACATCTGATATTTGATATTAATGAAGAATAAAGCTTCTTTCAGGGAGAGTTACACATAGGGTCCTAAGGGAGGTTCTGAATGAAACAGTTCTGAGTGATAGGCATTGGAGTTTAACATGGTGTAGAAAAGACACAGATTCAAATTTTACTTGTGTTTTTACATTTGGTTTTCTTCCATTCTATCATTCCTATGGTTTTCATCAACAGATAAATAACTCCCACATTTCTCACCATATCTAGTATTTACTTTAAACAGAAACTTAGACTAACAAACTTAAAAGCTTCATTAAACAAAAGTCCATATTTGTTTTCCCTCTGGATAAATCCTCACAGCTCTTCATTGCTATATCCATCTAAAGACATGGATTAAAGATCTCTGTCCTTAATCCAGGCTTTCATTGTAACTGATTTGACTTGGAGACTACAACAGAATTGACACTGTGCCAGTTTGGGATCAGACACCCATGCAATAATTATGATGGCCATGGTTCCATGATGTGGTAGTAACCCTAAACCATAAGGTGAACTTATAGACAGTGAGATACCATGTGAGAGAGAGAGAGTTCAAAGCACCAGGAGAAGCAAGCCATAAGAACCAGTCAAGCACTGAGGAAGTAGAGCCTCCAGCCAGGATACTACAGTGGAGACCTCTTGAACCCTGCTGAAGGTTTTAAGGTTTCTATAATGTAGTGTACAGTCCTGAAAGAAGTACAAAATAATTGCATTATTATCCGTTTTCTTTAGTTGAATACAAGGTTTAGATGACTGAATACAATTCTTTCCAGTAAGTAAGTGGGTACTGTAGAGAGGTCAACATGATTTGTTTTAGAGAGTATATACTAAATTCTTTTTGGAAGAATCAACTACTTTATAAAAGTTGATATCTGACTAGATATGTAAATTAGTCAAGTTGCAGGAAAAAGATAGATAACCAATTCTGCTTTTATGGAGATAATAAAAAATTAAAGATAAAAATAAATAAAAACATTAGAGAGGGAATGTAGGCATATTTATAGGGATATGTTGAGGGGGAGTTTGAAGTCCTGTTAGGTTCTCAGGGGCAGGTGTGATCATTCATAATTTGTGACTATATATTATTATGTCAACTTGGTGTAAAGAGGAACCTCAAAGGCAAAAGAGATACAAGGTAAGTTTCTGGGGAAAAAAAAAACACGGGTTTCTAAAGTTTCTTTTCAAACAGAGTGTCATTAAGACATGATCATTGCTCATGCACGTGTACCTGTGACTTTAGCAACTAGAGATACTCCTAAAAGATTCTTGTAGAAGAATTTCTAAATGGTCTTATTAAATAAAAAACACGAAGCCAAATATAGGGGTGAAAGCTTTAGAGATCAGGGAAATAGTGATAGTCACCAACCTCACCTCTCCAGCTCTGCAGCTACCAAAAGTGCGCTACCTCCTGTCTACCCACACATTTATTGCTTTGCTATTCTGCCCTCTCATTGGCTCTTAGCCCAGCTACCTCACTTCCTTGTCACTGCCTGTCTGTACAGACCTCCAGGTCTCTATGGTTGGTAATGGGATTAAAAATGGGATTAAAGGCATGTGTCATCACACTTGGCTCTGTTCCCTAGTGTGACCTTGAACACACAGAGATCCTGCCTGCCAAGTGATCGGATGAAGGGCGTGTGCTACCACTGCCTGACTTTTGTGTTTATGGGCTGCTATTCCCTCTGATCTCAAGGCAAACTTTATTTATTAACACACAAATAAAATAACACCACTTTTCAGCACAAATAAAAAATCACCACAGATTCTGTTGTGATTCTCAAGATTTCTGTTGGGATCTGATCATGTTGGGAACTTGTGATTGGTACATACAGAAATTCCAGTGTCTCAGGAACAAAGCAGCTATGGGAATCAAAGGTTTCATTCTGAAACTTAATTCCCAAGATATAGGCCCTGGACAACATTTTATACAACTTTTCAAATAACGACTTTATATGTTCACATTTTTGACATTGCATGGCTAGTATAAGCCTACCTTCAGCTCTGTAGACACTGTCATTGAGAAGGTAGTTGTGACTATATGGTAAAGACAGAATAAATCAAGACAAAAAGAATGTTCAGACATACCAATGAGATTTCCATAGTTATTTAGTAGATTCAACTTTTATAGAAGTGAAATTTCATCAGTTTGTCCTTCATAAAATATTAAGAAAGTTAATGTTTCTACATATTTAGTTCATAAAAATGGAATATTTCTGGTAGACAATGTATTTGTCAAAGATATAATATACTATAAGGTAATTGGCCCTCTTTAGGTACCTTATTGATGCAGGTTGAAAGTCTAATACACTGTAATCCCCAAACAATTTTTCATTGATATTAATTCATTCAAAATATATGGATCACTCCATGCATTTCTTTGGGTAGCTGCTGAACTAGGAGATCCAGAGGTTCTCTCAGTATTCCTCTGTCTCTCCCAGGTTAAAGTCAATGCAGAGCACCCATCAGTAGAGACCAATTTCTCCATTTTCTCATCACCTATTTCTTAGGAAACAGTTCTGGCATGGAAAATGCTTGCTAATGTTACTACTTGTTTGAATAGAAGAATGAACAGTGGCTGGCAGTGTAGTTGAGTTTGACTGTTGTTTTAGCCACCAAGCCCTGTGTTTAATCCCCAGCACTGAAGAAGATAGGCCTTATGGCACATTCCAGTCAGCCTAGAACTTTCGAAGTGGAGGCAGTGGATAACAACTTCAATGTCATCTTCAACTAAGAAAGTGAGTTCCAAAGTATCCTGGGATACATGAGACCCTATATTAAAAGTGTTAGAATGAGACCCAAGTGCTGCTGGGGCCCTGGGGCCCTGAGTGGCCAGCAGACACCCTAGAGCTGCTCTGTTGTGAGGCAAGTAGGCACCACTACAGGAACAAATGTGATGGAAGAGAGGGTAAGAGAGAAAAATGGAGCAGTGCATGCACTGAGGAGAAAGATTGAACTGGAGACACGATGGATGGTGGTAGCATGCCTCAGTGATATCCCCAGGAAGCCATACTTATGAGAGTGGCTTTTGCAACCTTCTGAGACCACATTGAGGCTCGTGGTCTGTGCAACCATTGAGGGCCATGAGAGGGTCAGTGGTCCTGATACAGTCAAGGACCTAGCTGATGCCTGTGGCCTTTGTTACCGTTAAAGACCATGCAGATACCCAGGGTCAGGGTTGCTGCCTGAATCTCTGGGTCAAGAGAGCTGGCCCTGCCCTTTGGTGTCAAACAAGCTGCAATGCTGTTGGTACCCTTGGGAGAGCTGTTCCTGCCCCAGCAGGAGAGTTAATCCTGTCTCTCCTTAGCTCATAGCATGGAGGTGCAGGAGGTGGCATGTGTTCAGGAATGCTAGCCCTTCCCAGCTCCAGCCACCACAAGGCTCCCCTCAGCTGATGGCTTCTGGTTCAGATGCAGGCCAAAAAAGTTTCATCCTCCCTTGGGGGACTGACCACTAGGAATTTGACCATGCTCCAGTGACTATATGCACAATACAAAGTGGAATTGTTTTTTGTTGTTGTTGTTTTGTTTTTATTTTTGGGGGGTGGGAGGAGAGGTCACAGGGGAAGGGAGGTGGACATGGGAAGAGTGGGACATGAGCACAGTCGGGGCTCATGATGTGAAATTCTCAGATAATCAATAAAAAGTAATTTTAAACACATTAGAACAAATGAATGAATGAAATTTAATCCAGAAAGAAAGGAGCCAGAGAAATCTCTGCTATCTGTCTTCACATTTCTACAATGACAGAAAGCATTAAGGCCATGGATGTGGTGGGTATTATTTTATTAACCTGGAAAGTGATCTGATCTATGAAGAGAATCACATAGATGTCCCTCTAGAACACACACTTTTTTCTTGCATGAAGAATCAGCTCTTATTATTTTTATTTTAGTAAAAAATAGGTTTTTTTTTCATGAGTATGTTTTATAGGTACTTTTATACTTTTGACTCAAATGAGTTTGCATTCATATCTAAATTATACACACACACACACACACACACACACACACACACACACACACGTATATCCACACCCATAGAGCACCAAAGTTTTACTACCTTGAAATGAAAAACTGGCTGAAAATATACCTCTGATGAACTTAAATCCATCTCCTTCTGAAAATGTAATTTTTCTTTCTTCTTTCCTTTTGTTGACTAATAGATGTAGGAGAATATTTTCCATCAGTATGTTTGAAAATGCAATAGCAAACTGGTACAAACAGTTAACTGTATATATAAAATCTCTTTGGAAATACAATTTTCCAAGAAAAAGTAATAGTAGCAAAGACCATAATTGCAGCCAGATGTTTCTTTTGCTGTTGAGAATGATATTTGTCCAGTGCCATTTTTGGTTTTTGAAAATTAATTAAAAATTGATTCTCTCTAACTGGAAAACAGGTTTGTTTATTTGATGGAATGTTTTTTAGAGTGGTAGATGTTGAATTGATTTCATTCTTGTCCATAGTGAAAGAGCATTTTCTCCTCAGTCCCATAGACACACTTCATAGAAAACTTCAACCATCAATGATCCATCTCTTTCCACTCTTCACATAACTGTCATAGTAACAGACATATCCATTAAAGTTTTAAGATAGATAGCGAGAGGAATGGAGAGATTGCTCAGTGGTAAGTGTGCTTGCTGTATCAATAGCCTGCCATCCACAGACAAAGTTTAAGGAGACCCATAGTGTTGGGGGCAAAACAAGGAAGACTGCTAAGGTTTGCATGCTACCTGCCTAGATACAGATTCAGTGTGAGTCATCTTAAAGGAATAAAATAGAGTGTGATAGTCTAGGAATCTGTTGTTCTCCTGTGGTCTCTGAATGCACTTGTACAGGAATACGTACCTGTGTACACACATATTTATATTTCATGCATACCTATACAACTAGCACAAATAAAAGTAAAAGAAATATAATGATGTAAAATTAAATAGTGATTCCATCAACACAATAACAAAGATGACTAGTGTAATCCATTAATAGAAATTTTGTTATTTGGCTTAGTCATCTCACTCTTAAATCTGAGACCATGTTGAAGAGGTACAAAAGCAACAGAAAAAAACTGATATAACCCTGATGTCATATAATAGATCAATTGTAAATTCAATTATTTCATTTCTCCAATATCTAATATGTGACATAACATATAGATGTTTAGGTAAATGTTATGATTTGTAAATGAATTGCTTAAAAAGGAACACATTGGGCTGGAGAGATGGCTCATTGGTTAAGAGCACTGGCTGTTCTTCCAGAGGTCCTGAGTTCAATTCCCAGCAACCACATGGTTACTTACAACCATTTTGTAATGAGATCTGGTGCCCTCTTCTGGCAGGCAGAACACTGAATACACAATAAATAAATAAACCTTTAAAAAAAAAGGAACACATTGTGTTTTAAAACAGAAAGATTTACTTATGTTTTATTTATGTGCAAATGGTTGTACCATATGAATTCCTGGTGACTGGGGAGACCAGAAGAAAATCTATGGTTGTAAACTACAATATGGATGCTAGGACAGGAACAGAATTCTCTGCAAGAGCAGCAAGTGCTCTTAAATGATGAATCATCACTCCAGGCCACAGTGAACTTTGAAAATACTGAATATTGCCATATGGTTCATAAGCAAAATTGACATTTTCAGCTTTGATGTCTCCATTGTGTGATAATCCTTCATGTCCCTACTCTGTGGTGACCCTTTATTTTGGGATTACCTATCCTTGCTTTTTCAATCATTTGATGACATTGTGTTGTGACTTTAATAATTTGTATAATTTCTATCAACTTTCTTTTAATTAGTGAGACCTTTATTTTCATGACAGAGCAAAAATTTTGTACCAGGTTCACTATGAATTTACTCATTTGTTTTCTTTTGTGTAAGACATCAGGGTTTAAATTTCACACAGCTCAAAGTTGTTCATCTTCTAGGACATATGTTTATTCAGATGCAGATATTTATGGTGATAATTTAACATAAATATCCATTAATCATTTTGTTTCTTCTGTAGCTAGCCATACTTTTTCTTTCCCTTGATACCACAGCATGTTTCTCTTCTAAAATATAAATGATTTATTTTCTGAGTGTGTCTGTGAGCAGGGTGTGCCCACTTACCTACATATGTTAATAATAATGAGACTAGGAGTGATTAAGGAAGTTCCTACAGGATGGCCGAGTTTCTAGAACCTGTTGAATGGCATACTCCATTACTACTCTCAGAATGGCTCAGAAATGCATATAAATGACAATATGCACCAGTTAGGGTCAGTTGTTTCATAGCTAAATATAAAATCTACTTTCTCACAGCTCCAAGTGTCAGACTCACTCACTGCTACTCTGTCCTGCCAAGCTACTCCAGAGTCCTGATGGCTGATTACACCTTCTTTTGGCTTCTACCTTTTGAGTTAGATGCTCAATGATACAAAGTATTTCTGCTTTAATGTATCATATTTACCCCATGTATTCCTTTTAAATATGTGAAATTATATTTTAACACTAGTATCACTCCATTCTGCATTTATATGTTTGTGAATTCATACATTCAATTGCTGATAAAATTTTCAGCCAGGCACAGAATGAGTCCACATTGCAATACTTGAATAACGCATATAAAGCAGTAATATATGGAGATTTGAGGTTAGAGTTGCTCTCATTCTTAAAAATACACGATTGTCTTAGGTTAGGGATGTTAAGCTGTGTAGAATCAAAATACACCTGTGCCAGCCAGGTTGTGTTACAATGAACTTATGTCCTGTGTATTGCATCAACTTTTTAAAAACTAAAATAATATTACACCATTCTCCCTCTTCCCTTTCTTCCCCCAGATCTCTACTTACTCCTGCTTTATCATGCCTCTTTTTAAAAATATATATGTATGTGTATATATGCTTATATTATATATATTTTTTGATTTTATGAGACAGGGTTTCTCTGTGTAGTTTTGGTGCCTCTCTGGGATCTCTCTCTGTAGACTAGGCTGGCCTCAAACTCACATAAATCTGGCTTGCTCTGCCTCCCGAGGGCTGGGATTAAAGGCATGCACCACCACTGCTTGGCCTAAACATTTTCTTAAATATATAAATGTGTTAATACAACCTGATCAGTCTGGTGTTTCTTCAATTCTTGCCAGATGATTTTAAGTCTGAACATTTTCTACCAAATAACCAATTAGCCATCTCATTCCTGGGGAGGAATATTTCTCCGACTCTCAGATTTTCTTAGTTGCACCATGAAATTTCACCTTCCACATTAACATGTTTATTGGAGTTTCACTTCTTCAGGTTATTTTTACAAAGTCATATTGCTGAGGTATCAGGGGTGAAGCTTCTCTGTCATTTCTAGGAGATACAATTTCACTTCTTGGTGATAACTAACAGTTCCTTAATTCGACATAGGTTTGCTTGAACAGAAGGAAACCATGCCTGGTAACAGAAACCTAGCCAACTATCTGGCTCCACTCCATGGCTGCTATCTTCTTCGGTAGTTACCCATTGGTACTGGTGTTTCTCAAATGCTGGAGTTTCCTGATGCAACTGGGTTATACTTTCACAATAGCCTACCTTGGCTTTCTACATGGTGCCACGCTTCAACTTCTGTGCATGAGCGCTTTGATCCTGGATTTTCAAGTGCTACTGAGGCTATAGCTTTACCAGTGGCCTCTCCTGTCCACTCCCTGTGCAAGCCTCAGCTGCTCTACCTGATCACTTAATACCTTCAAAGCTAGTACTGCCTGAAAGACTCTTCTACTTGACCAAATTCAGCTGCCAGCAGAAGGTACAACCTTTATGGCTCTAGGACATGTCTTTTGTGTGCTGAGCCCGAAGAAACACTTCCTAGTAGAGTCTGGATCAACAATGACATCTCTTTTTAATCCCTGATGATTTCTCAGCTCCAGATAACCAGCATCAATTGTCCTAGTTAAGCAAAAGGTTCACTTTGGTGATGCTAGTCCCTTGTTAACTGGGGCTAATTCTTCGTCCCCATTTGACCAGAGCTACAAATTCTGAGTTCAATAGCAAATGGCTCCAAGAGAGTCTTCACACTTCCCTCTGAACTTCACCAGTCTGGTGTCTATTACCTATATTGCTCTCAGCTTTATCTTCCAAGCTCTGACATGTCATACCATTGACTTTCCAACACTCAATGACTTTTCCATTCCAAAGTCCCAAAGTACTTCCACAGTTCTCTCAAAAACAGTAGAGCCAGTTCTATTACAGCAATGCTCTACAAACCTGGCAACAATTTCTGTTCTATTTTGTTATAAACGGTTTGTACAGGTATTTGAGTTTTCTTGCTTCTATTTCTTTACCATATAAGATCAATTAAAATAATAACAATTATTATCATATTTAAGTTATGAAATGCTAAAAGAAGGTTTCTCAGGTGACATTGCAACCAATTCCAAAATATACAATGTATTTGCAGTTGCAGTTGTATGTGGGATAATTATATTGTTTTAGTCATAATTGTAGCCTGGTTAAAAATATAATATGGTTGCACATGGGATACTTTTTATCATGTTTGTGGTTGATATATTGTGCACCCCAATAAAATTATCTGGGGTCAGAGAACAGAACAGCCACTAGATATAGAGGCCAAAAAATGGTGGCACACACGCCTTTAATCCTAACATTCCAGAGGCAGAGATCCTCTGGATCTCTGAGTTCAAAGTCACACAGGAAACAGCTAGACATGGTAACAAGAGCCTTTAATCCCAGGAAGTAAGGGCAGAAAGCAGAAAGGTATTTAAGGCATGAGGACCAGAACTAGAGCTGGTTAAGCTTTTAGGCTTTTGAGCAGCACAGTTCAGCTGAGAAGCTTCCAGTATGAGGAAAGAGGATCAGCTAAGGAATTGGCAAGGTGAGGTGGCTGTGGCTTGTTCTGTTTCTCTGATCATTCAGCGTTCACCCCAATACTTGGCTCAGGTTTGATTTTATTAATAAGACTCTTTAAGATTCATGCTACACATGTTAGGCATTATTATGATCTAGTTATTGTTTCCACTTGAAATTAGTCATGACAAATGGAAATACAGTTGTGTGTCAAGTTGTCAAGGGGTGTACTCATGATGGCTAATCCTAGTTGTTATCTTGAGTATATTTGCAACATATTAAAAGTCTAGCATCCTGACACACCTGTGGGAGATTTTTCTTGATTGCATCATTTGAGGTGGGAAGACCATCCTAAGTCTAGATCATTTGATGTGGGATGCCCCACACTAATTCTGGGTCCTGTCTTTGGTGGCAGTCTATATAAAAGGACATGAAAGAAGGAAGCTTTTGCTTTTTTTCTGCTTGAACCCACTCTCACTGTCCAGTCCATATATCCTCCTGCTGAGGCATTCCTTCACTGGCATTAGCACCTACTTCTTTGGAATTCTAATGTATAGTGAACAACAACTGAGTATCCAGCCACGTGGAATAAATAACTACTGGATTCTTGGCCTTTCTATCAGAACATAGCCATTGTTGCACTCAATGAACCACAGCCTTTAAGCCACTCTAATAAATCCCCCTTTTATATGTGTACATACATGCATACACACATATGTTTTCATTCTATCAGATCTAGGGAGCTCTGACTGAGACAATATCCATGGATTATCTATCATTAAGAATGAAATACACTTGACTTCAGTAGACAATTTAAAAGAATGGTAAAAGACATTTTTTAAGAGAAAGTATAAAAAAAGATTCTTCTCTGTTTTTCATGCTTTCAAAACAATGAGTTGTTACTTAATACTTCCCTGTGATTCTAGATCTCAATTTAAGTGTTACATTACATTTTATTTGTGCATATTTTCAATTCTCTGTAAATACATTTGCCAACTTGATATTTGAGTGAGAGAAAATTAAAATATTCTTTATCCATTTCTCTGAAAGAAGTAGTCAATGCTTTTGAGGGTGGTAGTTCACAAATGGAAGTGCTATAAATGTCACATACTAGAAATAAGATTAAATATATTCAGAATTCAATAGCTTATATCAGAATTACTTTTGTAAAGATACCATATCTGTAGAGATGAACAGAACTTCTGGCTAGCAGGAATAGTTAGAATCAACACCAGAGGAATTGTTCCTTTGCTTGCCTGAATGTTCTAAATTTGTCTGAGTATGTAACATTCCATGTCTTTGATCACTATATTTAAGGCAATATCATGAATTTGGATCCTTATTTTTACATGCCTATGCTTACACACTGGCTGTTTGTCACAGGAATGTGTTCTAGATAATATTTTGTTATGGGTGATGTCTTCATCACTGTTCTATTACTGTGAAGGGATATCATGGCCAAGGCAACTCTTATAAGAGAAAGCATTAATTGGAGGCTTGGTTAGAGTTTCAGGGGGTTAGTTCATTATCATCAAGGCAGGGAGATGGTGGCATGCAGGCAGATACTGGAGCAGTACTGAGAGCCTCATCCTGATCCATAGGCAGTGATACAGAGAGAGGCTGGGCATGGACTGGGCTTTTGAAATCACAAAGCACACTCCTAGTGATACACATCCTCCAACAAAACCACACCTCCTAATCCTTTTAATCCTTTTAAATAGAGTCACTCTCTGATGAATCAGCAATCAAATATTAGAGCCTAAGGGAGCCATTCATATTCAAACCACCACAGGTAACAAATGTGTATTTAAATAAATGATGTAGGGAACATGGTGTTTAAAAATAAAGTTATCAGAATTGCAGGTGCTTTCTGTAATCTTTTTCCTGAGAATCAATGAGTTATTTCATAATTTATAAGGATAGATATTTTTTAGTGGAAAATTTTGAAGAGAGTGAGAGACATTACTCCTTATCTGTTAGCAAACTTTAATGTGTGTTGTAATTCAATTAATGTTGATTGATGATACTTCTACATCAAAAAAATTAAATCTTTATATCAATGTTGTACCTTGGAATTTTATATATACATACTTGATGTTACTTATAGCTATTTCAGTCCTTATACAATTATTCAAATTATCTTTCAAATTTGATACATAATTTCTTATTGTTTTATAACACTAAAAGCACTGACTTTAACACTCACACTTCCTATTATTTGTCACTTCTTACTCCCTGGGCCCAATCTTTCTGGAGGTGAAGAAAATAGCATTTAAAAACTGGAATTAGAGTTGGAGGGACTGCTCAACAGTTAAAGGCATGTGTTGCTCTTTTACATGGTCCAAAAACTACTATCTGACAGTCAATTACATGTTACTGTAATCCAAAGAGATCTAACGTGATTTTCTTATCTCTGTGGATAATACATACATGTGGTGCACAAATGCAAGTTCACACATACACACACAAATAGGTAAATACATCTTTTTAAAATATAAAATAAAGCTGAATATTACATTCTTTACATCAAATGAATCAGTGAATAATTTGTATTAGTTTAACATGGTGTCTATAAAATTTTATTTTTAAATGAAATTATAGAATATATTATATGCTTTTGAAAATTTGACATGAATTATGTTTAATATTTAGGGCATAAAGAAACAGGAGTTATGCTTGCTCCTTACTAATTAAAATAATTTTAGAAAAAAGAAGATGTCTCTGTTATAAAATCTACAGGAACTCATTCTGTATTAAGTATGCCATAGAAGAAAAAGTGTATTGGGTATAGTTATAGAAGAAGTAGGTGAATAAAATAGTTGCATCTTTCTATATATCATCTATGTAAAAATCTATCTATTATCTATCAATCATCTATCATTTGTCTCTTATCTATCTAATTTAATATTTGGCAATATTTTTGTGTAGCTAGAGTTTTCCTGCCTTGCCCACAGTCAGGACAAATCTCTGTCACCTGCCAGTCCCACAGCCGCTCAGACCCAACCAAGTAAACAAAGAGACTTATATTGCTTCAAACTGTATGGCCGTGGCAGGCTTCTTGCTAACTGTTCTTATATCTTAAATTAACCCATTTCTATAAATCTGTACCTTGCTATGTGGCTGGTGCCTTACCGGTGTCTTTACATGTTGCTTGTCCTGGTGGTGGCTGCAGTGCGTCTCCCTCCTTCTTCCTGTTTCCCCAATTCTCCTCTCTCCTTGTCCCACCTATACTTCCTGTCTGGTCACTGGCCATCAGTGTTTTATTTATATAGAGCGATATCCACAGCAATTTTGTCTTTCAGTCTACAAATGATCCTACTTTATTCAAACAAAACAACAGGCATATCTCTTCTAAATTTAAATGACATATAATATGTACAACACAACAAAAAGATAAATGATTTATAGGGGTAAGATTCCAATGTTTATTCTTCTTTTCTTATTTCTTGGCTGTTTCCAAAGTGTGATATGCAGAAGGTATCATTTTTGATTATCTAGAAAATTAAAAAATATATAAAACCTATGCTTTGACTTTATTACATATTCATTTTTAAACATGATGCATCCAATTTTATATATAGTCTTATTTCTTTTAACCTATAATATATGATTAAACAAAACATTTTCAAACTGAAATTATTAAGCAATAAATAATAAATAATAAACATAAAATAATCAGTAATCCACAGTGGGGGAATCCAAACATGAAGATCATTCCAGTAGAAACCCAACTAAAACTTCATTAAGTAAATTTTGTTTCAAGCTAATGTGTATGCAAGGAATCACATCAGCTAATTTGCATATTCATATTAAATTACTTGGTCTTAGCATTTGAAAAAACACAACTTATTTTCACAGTCTCTTCTCTATTATCCTAATGTTTGTGTTAAGCTCTGTTGGTTATTATCCAACCATTTTAGTGGAATGCATTATTTTCCAGAATTACAATAACCTCATTGTTGGCTAGAAGTGATTAATTACTGGTTTTATAATTACATTATAATGAAACACAAAGAAGAATTGAAATAAAATGCTTGGGTCTGTTTCTTTTCTCCTGTTTATTTTGGAATTAACATTGTAGTTTTATTAACTATTATTAAAACAATTTCAATATAAACAAAAATTATATATTTAAAATGTCAGCATGGTTTAATGCCAAGCAACTATATAGATATCTAACTTTAGAATTTTAAATGGTACAACAAAATGGTTTGCATATTAAGTAGGTCTTTAGATTATAAAATGAAATATGTAATAAACATGATACTGGAGTATTGATGGTTTTTAATTACAATTAGAAAAAATGAATTAAATATTGGAGTTTTAAGAGGACATTTCTGTTAATAAGATCATGACTTCCCTCAGCTTAAAGGAATCAACTTTCTTCCATAATTCTAGATTAAATCTCATATAGTTTGTTTTCAGAGGACATTGCTCCAAGTAAGTTTCTATGCTAATTCTTGTTATATCATCACGTAAAACAAAAGAAAATACATCCAGATAATTTGGATTACCAAAGTTTTAAATAGAGATGAATTCATCAAATAACTATTAAATGTTTCTCAGAATGTTAAGAAATAAGTTACATGAGTTTTCAAGTTCTAAATAAAATCTCTGGTCAATATATATATTGAACTAGCTAAGCAATAATTAATTTACTAAGAATCCAATATTTTTGGAAACTATGATGCTTAGAAAGAATCTAATTGGATTGTTTTTCTAATATTTAGGGATTGCAATATAATTACATTTTTCCCTCCCCTCTCATCCCTTCAAATACTAACATATATCGCCCCTAGTCTCTTCATATTCAGGCCCCTACTTCATTTATTGTTATTACATGTATATATGTAAAGGTATATACATATCTATTCCTAAATATAATCTGCTCAATTTGTATCATGTTATTTGTATGTAAGTTTTCACGAATGAACATTTTTTATTGGGTAACTAACTGGTATGCTGTTCCCTAGGGAAGACTATCTCTCCCACTCTCAGCATTCCTTAGTTGCTTAGAGCTCTTTGTGTAGGGTTGAGGCCTTATGGGCTTTTCCCCATCTATTTTGCAATATCTAATGGTGTCAGCTTTGTTCACTTCATCTTTAGACAGTCATATTGGTGAGACTTTATCGGTGTAGTTGCTGACATTAATAAGAGGTACAATCTCACAGCTAACTCCCTGATCTCCTAGCTTTTAGAATCTTTCTGTCCTGCTTCCTTCTGTATCTTAAAACATTCCGAAGTACACATATCAGTAAAGTCCAACTTGATAAACCATGAATTTTATTGGAGTTAGTTAAAGGAGTTTGGGAGAGGGAGGTGCAAAAATGATGCAAAGACAGCTGCATCTCCAAAGCTCACTTCTGCCTGGGTGGCAGCCCACAAAAGGTGGATACCTGCAGTTCATTGCACAGCCTGCAGGCAGCTCAACACATTAGAGAGTCCTATTCAGGTGATTCGGTTGGTCTGAGCCTCTTCCAGGCAGCTTAGCTGGTCTTTCGTTTCTTCTAGGCAATTCTGGCATATAATACTTTCAAGTTTGTTCATCTGGTCTCTGTTTCTTCCGGGCAGCTTGTGCTGTCTCAGAGTCTTTGTAGCTTAAGTGTTCTGAGAAGGACCCTCAGCAGTCTTTACTGCTCATATACTCTTGGGTAGGGAGCTAATGAATTTAGTCAGTTTGAGGAACTTCTTGAAGCTATTTTGAGTTGTTTGCTTTCTGGTTTAATGGAGCTTCCTTGAGGGATGGAGGCTTTTCCTTTGCCTGAGCACATCCTACATACAAAATTCCTTTCCTAGAATATCTTACTGGTTCAATTTTCCTTTACATCCTATGCCTTAAGAGGTTTCCTTTCAAAGTGGAAGGTTTTAATCTTGGAGTACACTGCTACACAACATAAGCACATATAAAATATTGTCTTTATTCTTTCTTAAAAAGAGAAATGTACTAAGTGTGTATGACAAAGTCTTTGTTTTAGAATGTGTAATTCTTTCTAGATATAACTAAATTAAATAATAATTTTCTTTCTGATTGGCATGTATTTGATGTCAGTACCATTACATTTTGAAATTTTCATTGCTAAAAATGCAATGAACTGTGAACTATGAAATTACTCTCCAGATAGTCTATCATCATTATTGTGACTAGGCAATGTTTGGTGAGAGATTAATACACAGCATGTTATATTTAAGGCGTGCACAATCTATATCCCCTTAGTAGGTTTGGGTGTATTTTCTAAAACTGTGGTGATTTCTGAGATTCTTACATGATAGATAAAGTAGGATTCTTTCCATTGAAAGGATCCAGTAATGGTAAGAAAGTATTTTAAAGGTGAGGAGTGATGATATTTATAAAGAAGATAATGTTGCTTCACTGGAGAAAACTGATTTTCCCTTTCTGAGCAGGTATAAATTACAATTCATTTGTTAACCTTTACAAGAGTGGCTAGATTTTCATTCATTCATTCATTCATTCATTTTTTGATAATAGAACAAAATAGTATGTAATAAGATGAAACAGAATTTTTTTCACATTGAAGTTGGACAAGACAAACCGACAAAAAGAAAAGAGTCCAAGAGAAAGCACAAAATTCAGAGACCCACTTGTTCTTGTTCAGACACTCAGAAATCACATAAAAACACTAAACTTGGAGCCACAATATAAGAATAGACACCAGGGCAGGCTTCATGTTCAGGAGAGATTGACCAATATATAATGACTTCAGAGGGTTTTTTTTTGTGTGTGTGTGTGTGTGTGTATGCATGTGTGTGTATGTATGTGTGTGTGTGTGTATGTGTGTGTGTGTGTATGTGTGTGTATGCGTGTGCGTGTGCGTGTGCGTGTGTGTGTGTGTGTGTGTGTGTGTGTGTGTACATGTGCTTTTATTTGGTTACAGTTTAGTGTTCTGTTTTGGGTGATGTTTTGTTTTTGATATACTGGGTTCTGTTCGTTTTGTAAGAAAGAACTTAAACTTGTGTGGGTATAGGGTAGAGGATCTGGAAGGAAATGCTAGAGGGGAAGAATATGCTCAAAATATATTTAATATTGAAATTGTTTTAAATAATTAAAAATATAATAAAAAAGAAAAAAGACTAATATCGATATGATAGGATAAAAGGGTAGATTATTAAATCTACTTTAAAGAACAACTTGTTTAAAATGTTTTACATTGCCATAGATTTTAGTTTATTGATACAAGTTTAAACTTAATTTTTTATGCTGTATATATACATATATATATATATATATATATATATATATATATATATATATTTCTACTCTAGTTTGAGGTATTATGTTTATGTAACTCATTTAGATTGTAATAGATAATTTAAAAATACAGATTAATAATTATTCTTCTATGATTGTCAAACTTGTAGCCATGTTAGTTAAGTCTTCTTGGCATACATAGATATATTTCAAATAGATAGGTAATCTTCAAATACTTCAAAATATGACATTTAAAATGTTTTAAAAAATTTAGACTTTCTGGATAATAAGACATGTCTGCTCCTAGCAGCACCAATTTACTTCAGAGAGAGGATGGGCATCGAAGACACTCTATATGGTGTTTATCTTCTTCTTGGCAAAAATAGCCATTTGGGCAAGAAACTGTTCTTACCTGGACTGCATGATCAACTGGACATGTAGGACCCATAGGAAGGTGATCACTGAACTTTGATTGGCAAAATGGCCCTTCGGGTTCCTGCTTCTCAGAGGAAACTGCCAGACATTCTGCAGGACACAGAGAAAAGTAACTAAGAGACTCTAGACTTATGGGCTAAAGACAGATGCCCCAACTTTACAGAGAAACTTTGGATGACAGTCCAGGCTGCCAGCTGTCTCTGTCTACTTTTGCAAGACTTCTGAAAGTTGCTTGTGTCCTTTGCCCATTTCTCAGGTAATATTATATCCTTCTGAGGTCTTTGATGTAGTAAAGGTAGATAATTATAATTTTCCTTAGTTATGATAAAAGATAAGTTAGATATAAAACCTTAGACTCACAAATATAAGATAAATAGGATATCTTCTTTAATTTTTCTAAATACAAATAAACTAGATATTATAAATAGACTAGATATTGTAACTGTAATTCTTGCTTGATAATTGTTTTGTCATATGTAATTTTACTGTGTAAAAGTTAAAACCTTCCTTTAAAAAAGTGGGGGGAAGTGCTGTGGATACTTCTCTGGACAAATAAAATGCTGATTGGCCAGTAGTCAGGCAGAAAGTATAGGCAGGACAAACAAAAAAGAGAATTCTAGAAACAAAAAGGCTGAGTTAGGAGACGCTGCCAGCTGCTGCCATAAGTAACAACATGTGAAGTACTGGCAAGCCATACGCCAAGTAACAAAGTATAAATTAACAAAAATGGGTTAATTTAAGATAAAAGAACTAGATAACAAGAAGCCTACCATGGCCATACAGTTTGTAAACAATGGAAGTCTCTATGTGTTTACTCGATTGGGTCTGAGTGGCTGTGGGACTGACGGGTGAGAGAGATTTGTCCTGATCATGGGCCAGGCAGGACCAAAAAAACTCTAGATATAGGAGACAACGTGTACTGTATGCATCTGTTGAACACCATGATATGAGACACACACTTAAAATAGATTTAACTGTGCATAAGAATGCATCCTCCACATTGAAGCCACTTTCTCTATCTTGTTTTCAAGAGGGATTTGTATGTTTCCTTCAGGTTAATAGTTTATAGTAGCCAGTCCTGCTTCTTGTGGGCTTTGTCTTCCTTCAGCTTGTGGATATGTTCCATGACAATCTGTTTTGTTTTGAACACAACCCCTTTCCATTGATTTTATGTACTCACACACCACATGCCAAAAAGATGAGTTTTTATAAAAGTTTCTGGTATGTGGACTTACAAATTAAATATATAGTGAAGACTATATAGTTCTTATTGTCATTATTTTGTAACCAGGAAACAAGAGTAATGATAAAAGGTATCCAACCCAAAATGAGTCGGAGCAATGACTTTACTTGAGGTGAAATATAAGAAGGCAAGATTGAGGGAAACTCTCTAAAGTTGGTGCTCATCTATTACTCAGCCTCCTTTGTTACTAAATATTGAGTAACTTCAAAAATTTTGGTGGTGTAGCACATTTACCTGTAAATGATCATAACCAATATTCTCCCCAATCTTTTGAGGAGGAAGTGACTTTTTAGGCAGTTATTGGCTGAAACTTTAAGAAGTAGCAATTGAGCCCCTAAAATGGTCAACATTACTGTTACAGGTCAGTGTTGCTATTATTCTCACTATTATTATGAGAAATAAGGAGAAATAAGGAAGGGAGAGGAATGAATAGAAGGATGAGGAAGAGAAGGAGGAGAGAGAGGAAAAGGGAATTTAAAAGCAAACATTTGAACAAAGTTAATATGCCATGGAAATATAAAGAAATTGAATATTATGATAGAATGGTCAGTCTAACTCAAGACAATGCTTATGATTATCAAATCATGAAATGGTTTTACAAGCTTTTCTAGGGTATTGAGCTCAGACAGTCACTGAATACCACTCTTAGACTTTGAAGCCCTGGGATAACCAGCCATGCAGTTCAAGCATGAGTATGTACCACAGTCCCACAGTTTTGTAACTAATCTATGGGCAAAATATTGAGATTCATTAACAGGTGGAAATGTACTATGTGCAATTGCTTTTATATTGTGTTCAATACAAGAAAAATACATTTCTTAAGTTAACAAAGACTGAACGACAATCTAAAATAGAGTACTGTGTGCATTAGATGCAGGTAATCAGCATTTTGTTTGGCATCCTAGGTTTTGTTAAGCTGCTAAGGTAGGAGGGGAGGCTGGAGACAAAGTTCATATGCTGAACTAAAGCTTATTGACTCCAGAACAACTTCTTAAACTGAAGAAAGGAAACAGCTTCACCTTTGGGGCCACCAGCGTTGTAAAGCCACCTTTGAATTATAATTTTCTCTTGCAGAAGTTGATTGATGACTTCTAAGAATTCTGTCAGCAAGTATTATCATTTCTCAATACCTTGTATAGGAACCATGTAAAGATGGAGCTTCCCTTGAAACACAAGTAGAAGAAATACTGTTTGCAACCCTAGGAAAGAGAAAGAATAATTTCTAATTTATATGCAAAACAACAAATATTCATAATTCATCTCTTCTGTCTAAATTAGCTAAAAATAGTAGAGTGGATGAGGAAAATGGACTTGATATCACTGTTTTCTAAGTACATGGTTGGTGTTTCCAAATGAAGCAGCTAATGGCTTCATTAGTGGCTTGTGAATTTAGCCAGTTCCATATGAGCTGCACTGTGATATTACTTACAAAGCTTGGAAGTCAAACCTCAAAACACACCAGAATATCTCTTTGAAGACTTACCTAACACAGAAGTAAAAGTATTACTTCAGACTCACCATAAAAGAACACATGAATTTGTAGCTAAAATTTCTATTTTATTACTAGGACAGGAAGAAAAATGAGTGTAATTTGCTAATTATCTAAATGCAGTTTGCTGTACCCTCATATTTTTACTTCTCCCTCTCCCCTCTCCTGTATACATCATACTCATAGATACAATGTTGAATATTCATTTTACAAGTAATTAGTAAATGAATTAAGTATATGAAGGCCATTTATATGTCTATCATTAATACAGTTTAAAATAGCAAAACGCATAGAACAGATTTGAGCATGTAAACACCCAGCATTTTCAACTGTTACAGACACAGGGCAACTTTGCATCTAGATGCAAAAATAAGGTGGACATCCAGCTCCCACAAATCTAAACAAAAAGTACTGTACAAAAGAAAGTGAAATAGTTGCAGTTCGACAAATAAACATATTGTCTAAATAAAAAAAAAAGGTGTATCTCATGCTAGCTGTATTATGAAAGTCTGAATTTTCAGTTTTAAGTGGGGATGCCTTGCAGTCTTTAGAGAAATTGAACAGGGCATAACCAGGGAATTGAGACTGCCCAGCCTTGACACTTGAACCTCAGTCTGTGGAGCATGTGAGCTTCTCATTCAGAACCTTTCTTCCCTCTGTGCTTTTATTTCTTTGCCTGTCACTATTATATATCTTGTCCAACCTTTTAATTAGCTAGAACTTAAAATTTTATATAATACTGTAAGTGTACATTGAACTATCTCAGAGACATTCTTGTGATATATACCATCTATAATATATAATGTTTGTCAAAAAGCATTACAGTAACTGCATGAAGCATGATCCTAATTAGTCTTATCGATAAAAACCCGGAGTCAGACATCGAGGATGCTAGTTGAAAGATCAGAGAAGCAGAGCAGCATTCACTAAAAACTTCTTACCTCTATGTATCTTCAGTTGAATGGGAGTCTAGAGTCTGTCTCCACCCAGTTTATATTCCTGTCTCCACCTCCCAAGTGCTGAGATAAAAGGCTCTGTTTATCTTTTAGACTGGTTCAATCTCATCTAGGCCAGGGTGGCCTTGAACTTTTGATCTTTCTGCTTCCTCTTCCCAAGTGCTGGGATTAAAGATGTATGCCACCACTGCCTGGCTTCCTTGGTTAACTAGTGGCTAGCTCTACCCTCTGATCTCCAGGAAAGCTTTATTTGTCAGAACACACAAAAAAATATCATACAACTGCACCTAGAGAAAAGGCCAAATTAGGAAACTTGAGAGGAGGATCAGCTGTTAGTGGTATTTGCTATTTTTGCAGAGAATCACAGTTCAATTCGCAGCATTCTCATGTGGGTTTGAAAACCATCCATAATTCCAGTTCCAGGAAATATGATGCCATATTCTGACCCTCATGATTATCAGGCACTCACATGGCACAATACACATGTCTAGACAAAAAAGTCAAACATATAAAATGAGATAAACAAATCTGAAATAATTTGAAAGGGCCAAATAAGTTTATATAGTTATATGAAATCATAACAAAACACATAAATGCATAAATATGATTTGATATGCAAAAGCATTTATATTTTCATATTTATAAACATATGCAAACTAACATGGCCAGTTAAGTTAAAAAAACTATATAAATAAACAATTTACATTTCATCTCTTCTTATTCATAAGAAAATGAACAGAAAACAGAGTGGGGAATCCACTAAGTCTGTCATTTTATGTGTTTTGACACAACCTTATAGTTGTAAAATATGAGTTTAAATGCAAGCACAGGATTACACACAGGTTTTAGTATTGCTTTTTCAGTAAAGCCTTCCTACCAACTCCTCTGAATTTACACAGTACTCGTTTCTAACTTCTCACTCTGTTTTTTTTTCTCCTCATATTCCACAATATTCAACAGACAATATACTCTCCTTTCTTTATGTATTGTTTTAAAAATATCATGTTTACTTATTTAGTTGTTTGTTTGTTTGTTTGTTTGTATATCTGTGTGCACACACAGGCCTGCCACTGTGTGCCTGTGGTAGTCAGAGAACAACTGGAAGATGCCAAGTTTCTCCATCCTCTGTATGGATCCCAGGTACTAATCTCACTGTGGGTGGAAATATCCTTAGGCAGTTATTCCTGAGATGTATAAAAAAGCTAGTAAAGCTTAAGTTCATGAGAGATCAAGCAGTGTTCTTCTGGGATTAGTCCTTCAAGTTACTGTCCTGACTTGACACATGATGAACTGTGACACAGAAGTAAAAACTGAATAACTCCTTTCCACTCTACACTGCTTTTGTCACAGTGTTTAATTACAGCAACAGAAATCAAGCTAGAACACCTTGTACTAAACTGATGCAGTTTAAATAGAATAAAAAGGGAATCATGAAGTAGATACAGTGTCTATTATATAATGAAATTTTTCCTTGTTGTGATTTCTCAAGCTCACTACAAACTTTTAATATTATCATGACAACAGAAAATTCCTTAAAGCATGTGGTCATGAGTGCTCATGGAACAACACAGAATTATGTTCAAATGTGAAAAAGGGTCAGGAATCAACTCTGGCTTTCATGTATTTGTTCCCCAAAGAAGTCACACAGTCACAGTTCTCTCAATGGTAACAGAAGGGTGATAAAAGAATCAGCTTGAACCACAGCTAAAGGTTTGAAACTGTAAGGTTTTGATTCCATGCATCAATGTAATAATGTCAACAGATTGCTGATATGTTGTGTATAAGTAGGGCAAAAGTCTATAAGGACATTGAACTCACGTTTTTCAGTTCCTGGGATAGAGATAGTGATCATTGAATGGTGCCTTTTTTTCTTAGCATTTGCTCATAGGAAAATGACAGAAGAAAAGTTAGGGAAACATAAACACTAAGTATTGGATGGCGTAATAGTGATTCCATGAATTCATCATGTGATCATTATTGATTCATCAGCAGGTTCTCTCTTCCTGCACTCTGCCTCCAAACTCATATGAGTAAGACAAAATCTACTGTAATGTGTATTTCTTATTGCTCTGGAATTAAACCTTAATTACTTCATAATGCAACACCTCATATATACCATATTTTCTTTAATAATAATAATGATATCTACATTAGGTTTTTAATATTCTCTGAAACAATGAATTTTTGTGGTTGTTTTCTTGCCTTGATAACCAAATGATTGCATTTTTATTTTGTACATTTTGTGACTTCCCTGAACTTGTGAAATTAACTTGTTTCCTTAAAAATCTTTTGCAAATGAAAAATTAGTTTCTTTAATTGTGTCTTCCTGCGGAGACAAAACACTCTTAAAGGTAGGCCCCATGCTCAGGAATAGATGGCTAACACAGAATGAACTCAATGGCATCTTTGAAGGTTCATTGTCTCATAATGTTGTATTAGGGCTTTACCTGCCTCTTAACCTTTCAGGTCCTGTACATACATTATGGTTTCCTTGTACCTAGAAGTTTCTCCAGTCCCACCCAGCCTCATGGTCCACAGCCACTTTTAAAATAATCACTCAGAGGCCTATATTAATTACAAACTGTATGGTCTATGGTTTCAGCTTCTTGCTAGGTATCTCTTTCATCTTAAATTAACCCATTCCTATTAATCCTATATTTTGTTACTTGGCTGAGATGTTACTGGTCTGCTGGCATCTTGTTGCTCCTTAGGCATCAGCTGGTGTCTCTCCAGACTCAAACCTTCTCTCTGAAACTTTGCTTGGATTTCCTGCCTTGCTGTAAGTTACTTGCCATAGGTCAAAACAACTTTATTTATTTCCAATGGGAGCCACACATATTCACAGCATACAGAAAGATATCCCACAGAACTTCTCTTTTTCTGTGTAATCAAAAAGGAAGGTTTTAACTTTAACATAGTAAAATTATATATAACCAAATAGTTATCAAGCATGGATTACAGTTACAATATCTAGTTTATTTGTATTTAGTAAAATTAAAGAAAGTATTCTATCATATATCCTATTTTGTGAGTCTAAAGTTTTAAATTTAACTTATCTTTTATCATGATTATGGAAAACTATAATTATAACTATCTCGTCTTCAACTCTATCAAAGACCCCAGAAGGACATATTGTTACCCGAGTAAACAGGAAGTGCATGGCAAGCAACTTCCATAATTCTAGAAAGGAAAAAGGCATCTGGATGCCTGGACAGTCATCCAAAGTTCCTCTGTAATGTTGGGCATCTATCTTCAGCCTATAGTTCTAGATTCTTTGCCATAGATTTTAGTGAAGCAGGACATTTTAAGGACTGTTCTGCCCATTCTGGAAAAGTTCATCAGTTGCTTCTCTGCATGTCCTGTAGAATGTCTGTCAGTTTCTCCTACAAACAGGAAGCTGAAGGAACATCCCACCTTGCAAATTTCAGTGGTCACCTTCCTATGAGTCTGGCATGTCCAGTATATACAGCAGCCAGTCAAGCATTTGTAGCAAGGGCACTTTTTTGCCCAGTGGCTAACTTCTGCCACAAAGGAAACAAACTCCATAATGAGTTTCTTCGATGCCCATCATCTCTTCTGAAGTAGATTGGTGCAGCCAGGAGCAGACATATCTCGATGTCTAGAAAAGTTTAAGTTTGCCAGACAGCGGTGGTGCATGCCTTTAATGCCAGCACTCGGGAGGTAGAGCCATGCAGATTTCTGTGAGTTTGAGTCCAGAGCAAGATCCAGGACAGGCATCAAAACTACACAGAGAAACCCTGTCTCAAAAATCAAAAAAAAAAAAAAAAGAAAAGAAAAGAAAAAGAAAAATCTAAGTTCTTAAAACATTTTAAATGCCATATTCTGTAGGTCTTTGAAGTATTTAAAGGTTACCCACCTAATTTAAATATATCTATGTATACCTAGAAAACTTAACTAGCATAACTGTAAGTTTGATTAGTATAGATAACTAACTATTAATCTGTATTTCTTAATTATACATTACAATTTTAAATGAATTGCATAAATATAATTCCTTAAACAAGAGCAGAAATATATATATATATATATACATATATATATATATAAAACAAACAACTTTAAATTTATATCATTAAACTAAAATCCATAGCAATTTAAAATATTTCAAACAAATTGCTGCTCTTTAAAAGTAGGTTCAGTAATCTACTCTTTCATTTCTATATCACATTTTCTTCTTTAGAATGAGATTACATTTATAATCATTCCACTTTAAATAAAAATAAACATTCATAAACATTATTTTGGGAATTGGGGTATAGCTTCCCATACTACTTCCTACGTATTGAGGGCACTGACAATCTATTGGGGATCCTGAGAAAATTAAGAATTATAGTTAAATCTTGGCTGTAGCAGTCTGTGAGGCTGCATTGTCTGAGCCAGTTGCCTTGAAGACATTCTGGATGTTGGATCATCTGGGCCATGGCTGTCACTGGAGACCTTTCAGTGGGTCTTGGCTGATCAAACCATATTAATCTGGAAGCAGTCCACAGGTTCTTATCTTCTGTGGAAACAAAAGCAGAACCTCTTTTCCAAAGTAATGTATCCTTAGACATAAATTTTGAAATCAAGATACCGTTAAAATATACATATTAGTTTAACTTAGTAGCCCCTACAATCAAATATCTCTCTGTAGTTAAAAATCCCAAAGACAATATAAAAATATGCAGTATCTAGATTCTATGTGTAATTTTCATCTTTATGTGGCTTAACTTTTATATTACTTTCACTGTCTCTTTAAAGACTTTATTTTTTGAAACTATTTCTTTATATAACTCTTTATATAACTGCCCATGTTCCTTTTCCTATCTCTTTCAAGCCTATGAATATTTTTACAATATTGTAAACTGTTCAGGAGCTTTTTTTCCATCTGAATCTGTCCTACTGTGATCTATAATCATGTTTTGACCATTGATTTAAACTACAGCATGGATAGGTCCAAAGCAGCAGCCCTGGCTGCTGGCTCCACCTTGCTTGAGTTTTCAACATGGTGGAGGTATATTTACCTCCAGCTCTGGGAGCCATGCTCACCACCAACTCTGGGAAACAGTGGGTCTATACCTCCATCAAGCAGCATGTAGCCCAGAAACCATTATTTTTTCTGTAGTAGCAAAAGCTAAATCTGCCACACAATATACTGCACAGCTTGGAGATGCCTCTGTGTACCATGGCAGGTATCCACCATGCTGTGCTCAAGCTTGATTGCCAGAGCATCTCTGTACAGTGTCATCTCTGCACTGCAGCCCCCGTGAGACATATGAACCAGGAAGCTGCTCTTATCTCAGTTTTAGTATGTTCTTTCAGAGTATATGTGGAAACTCTTGCCATCACGTTTCTTTGATGGGATTGAAACTAGATAGTTACAGTTATAATCCTCTCATATCTTAGCTAAGAACATTGCAGATAATAAAGTGAGATTCTTCAGAATAGGACAGCTTTTGGACTAATCTCTGTAATTGCCATTTACCTATGGTCTGGACAATTCTGGGTTTTAATGTGTTTCTTGTTTGATGTTGTTCTTGCTGGCTATATTTCTATTTTATTTATGTTATTATCTTTCTCCTCTCCTGGACAGCACTTGATAATTGTTCCTATTGTATATAGTTTTGTAATAGTTTAGAATTTCCTTTTTTAGACAAAAGGGGGAGATGTAGTTGATAGCTGTTCTGTCTATGACCTTGAAGCACTGCCCCTAGAGATATAGCAGGTAACTGCCTTACCTACCAATGACCTTGAAGTACCTAACCCTGGGTTGTGGCTTGGGGCTACCCTTAAGACCTGAGACATATGTATGTCATGCTCTTCTCTGGCTTGTAGGTTGGATGTTGGGGACCATCTCAGTGGCAGAACAGCATTGGACTATACTTCAACTTTCCAGGACCCTGTGACAATTCTTCTATTCTGTATTTTGTGAATGTATTTCCAAAATTTAGAGAAAAAAATCTGTTTACCCCTTAAGTAGACTCCTATGGATTTATCAATACACTTCCTATTTTGTGTTTTTGTGGAATTCCTGTGTGTGTGAATGCATGTGTTTCTGCTTCTATGTGTTTCTGATGCTTTTTGTTTGGCTTCTTTTTTTCTTTTGCTTATTTGTTTTATCCTATTACTATTTGTTCCTGTTTTACCTTATTTTACTTTTCTTCTTATTATTCCTTTGATGCTGCTTTGTTTTCTAAGGAGAAACAAAAAGGTGTGGATCCAGATGGGAGGGAATGGAGAGGAACTGTAAGGATGTGAGGGAGGGGAACCCAGTAATCAGAATGTATTTGATTAAAAAAAAAACACATTTATTTTGTTTGTTTGTTTATTTATTTATTTATTTATTTATTTATTTATTTATTTAACTTATTTATTTGCTGTTAACTAAAACAGTAGAAGGAGGGAATTCCTGATTCTTTTCTTCTGAGTAGCAATTCTAAGAGATCATGTATTTAACATGTCAAGTTACACCAGCCTGCGTGCTCTGAATATTCCTTGAGCCTTCAGTCCTCTGATGATTCCAGTTTAGTTCCTTTTGCTGAGCTGGTGTTCTCTATTACAGAATGGACAGAGTCCAGGGCAGTAGACCTCTGGTTTATCTGTCAATAGGTACATTACTATTGTGTGCATTGGATCAATTTAATTATGATTCTACTAAGTACCGTGTTGCTATATTGTAATAGCACTTGAAGTTACTACCAAGCTTCAGAGAAGAGAAAACATGGCTTTGTGCACAAAGAGAAAAATCTACACTGAAAGAGCCAAAGAACAAAATGGTGGAAATGGTATTAAGCAAAAACATCTATAAGGCAGTTCTAAGCTATGCTTTCATCCTGAGAAGTTTGAGTATTCCAACACAGGCAAAAAGCAATACAAACATGAGGTAATCATTAGATTTGGTGAACACATTGAGTTAAATAGAAATGTTTCTACCTGGGCATAACAATAAACAGAACATGCAATTTTACTGTACCCTAAAAGTATTTACAAGCATACCTCATCATATATTTGTCAAATTATCATTTTATTTGTTTTGTGTGAATATGAATGCATAGAGAGCTTGTATACATGGTTAATCTGATGTCTGTATGTGTGCATGGGCAGGTCTGTTTGTGAAAGGCACTCAGAGTTCTGCTCTGTCATTTTCTGCCTTATTCCTTCAAGCCAAAGGCTCTTATTGAATTGGAAGCTAGGCTGCTCTCCAGGAAATCCCAGTAATCCTCATGTCTTTGCATCCAAGAACGTTAGAGTTATGCATGGGTCCTAAAATACCTGGTTTCTTTTATTTCTTAAGCAAAATTTTTTCTTTAAATTGTGCATACAATTGCTTTGCTTACAAGTATGTATGTGTAATGAATGCTGTATGGTGCCCATAGAGGTCAGAAGAGGGTGCTGGATCCTTCTAACTGCAGCTACAGATGATTGTGAGCTACTACATAGGTACTATGAACCAAATGTGGGTCCTCTGTGAGTGGTGAAAATGTTCTAAACTGCTGGGCTACCTCTCCATCCTCAGAATTAGTTTATTTTGTGGGTGCTGGTATTAGAACTCAGGTTCTTAGGCTTTTCCAGCAAGTGCCCTTACGCACTGACCCACTGAAGTTCATTCTTTAAATACTAGCGCTATTTGGATGGGCATCAGGGAAACATGAGCAATTGGTTTGAAAGTTCATTTATTTCTTCTGCATTCAGAAAGAAATTAAATAGTTGAGTTGACTACATAGTTTTGCAGCATATACTGCATCTCATTTAATTTTCATCATTCTCTTCAAATCACTGACCATATCTGAAGTGTGTTAAATGACCTAACTGGAACAGTAACACCTGTAAATGGATAGGTTATGAAGACAAACATATTTCAGAGAACAACCGGAGGCAGTGCACCAGGGATGACCTGCCTCCTGAGACATCAGCAGTTCCACAGTAATTTTCTGAAGGCACGAAAAGCAGAGGACGGACAGTAGATTCACTGGTGGGAAATATAATCTCGGTAATGGCCTTCGTCACATTTTGCAGCGTATAAAGCATTCCTGTGAGACAAATGTGACTCACTTAGTTTGCAGTGAACTCTTTAGGGCCCATCAGTCTTCACCAATGTGTCAGGAAGGATACTAATGGCATGGGGGAGTGTGTTCCTCAGGGGAGTTTTATCTGCTCCTTAATACAGCAGCCATTTGTAAAATGCTGCCAGAGAAAACAATAATTTAGAAGAAATTCATCAGGGGAAATGCCACCTCACTTTGAAAAGGCAGTACAAATGAAGAAAGGAAATCCACTACTGAGTGTTGCCTTTCAGGCCTGAGGAGCAGTCACAAAGGATCAGGGGCAAGCTAATGTTGGGTTTGTTGCTCTGGATACAGGGGTGTGCAAAACTGAAGATTTTCCATCTGCAGGTCACGGCACCTTGAATTCAAGGGGGCAATAAAGTTCATGATGCCTGCAAATTTTCTGTATAAAATGCAAGGATAAAAACATATCCATGTATGGATCTGAGACACACAAGTGTTCCATTTTATGTCAGTTTTTGTATGTGTAGGATTAATGTAACTTCACTGCTAAGAAAAGTATATCATTAAAACATTATGATAGATGTCTATTTTCAGTAGGAGCCAGGAAAAAGTCATTTAGTATGAAATGGGTAGGCATTATCTGCATAATTTCTTCTCTCTGAGAAGGTTTTGTAGTTTCTGTTGAAATATCATAAACACATAAAAATGTATTGAAGCTGGATATCATGTACCATAGATATAGAGGACAGATGATGATTGTGATGATAGGTAGGTAATATATATATATATATATATATATATATATAGATAGATATATAGATATATACATAGACAGACAGGTAGATGCACTGGCACAGGATAAACCATGATCAAGAATATTTGTTTTTGGCTGGACGGTGGTGGCCTTTAATCCCAGCACTCGGGAAGCAGAGGCAGGCAGATCTCTGTGAGTTTGAGGCCAGCCTGGTCTACAAAGCTAGTTCCAGGAAAGGAGCAAAGCTACACAGAGAAACCCTGTCCCCTGAAAAAACCAACCAACCAAACAAAAAAGAATATTTGTGTTTGTTTCTTTTTTCCAGGGCAAGACTAATTTATTGGATACCAAGTATGTTGACTCCTGCAATTTTCCCAAATGTGAGTAATTGTAATTCAACTGCAATAATTTATGGTAATGGGGGGTAGTGTTTTCAACCTCACATGAAAATAAAGTAATTAAAAAATAAATAAGGTAGATAATATATCTATAGAGGAGTAAGAAGAAATATGTAATATATCTAGATAAGTAGAAAGATAGGTGATAGATTAGATAGATAGATAGATAGATAGATAGATAGATAGATAGATAGATAGATAGATGGATGGATGGACGGACGAACAGGTAGGTAGGTAGGTAGGTAGATAGATAGATAGATAGATAGATAGATAGATAGATAGATAGATAGATAGACAGATAGATAGAAAGACAGATAATTTCCTTTGAGACAGAGGCTTGGTATGTAGCCCAAACTGGTCTAGAACCAAAAGCTACCAGCTCTGCAATTCTCCTGTCTCAGCCTCCAAATTGCTAGGTTGGTGGACTTCTGCTGGTCCACCTGGTGTAATGTCTTATCTTAATCTTTATAAATATTATCCTATTACCAAATGTCAAATATACAGTACAATGTTTTTATCATCTTGTTGCTATAAATTAGATATCCAGAGCTGTCTGTTATATTAATGAAAGATTTTATCCTTTGATCAGCATTTCCCAATCCCTCTATCCTCCCAACAGCTGTTAAAGACCATCCTATTCTCTGCTTCTACTGATTTGAATATTTTGAATTCCTATATAAGGGAGACTGTGTAATATTTTCTTTCTCTGTGTCTGGCTAATTTTGCTAAACAAACTGTGTTCAGATCATCTATAGAATTTGCTTTAGTTTGGTTTGTATTGCTACAATAAAGACTATGACTAATATCAACTCAAGGAAAAAAAAATTCATTTGGTTCACATAACCTATTGAAGTTCATCATCCGGGGAAGTTACATCAGTAGCTCAAGGAAGAAAATGAAGCAGAGAACATGGAGGAATGTTGCTTACTGGCTTGTTCCTTGTGGCTCACTCAGCTTGCATTTCAAACCTGCCCAGGAGTGGCATGTCCCCCAGTGTTCTGGACACTCATGCATTGTTCCTTAATCAAGAAAGTGTAAATCTGTAGGCATTTTCTCAATAGAGGTTCTCTCTTCCCAGATGATTCCAGCTTGTGTAAGATGGCAAGAAACAAAGGAACTAACCAAAAGAAAAATAAATAAATAATAAATAAAAATAAAAGTCTTAACCATCAGAATGTTGAAACAATTAGGTTTTATACTTTCAAAAATGAAGAATATTCCTTTGTGTACCTGTATACATATATATCCTATATATGCCAGACATTTATATCCATTCATCCATCAAAAGGCTTTTTGGTTGTTCTGTAATTTAGTAATTAAAATAGTAATGTAACAAATGTGGAGTAACACCATTTGCCCACACATGTACTCATACTCACACACAAAAACCATATTTACTGACTTATAATTAAAAACAATAAAAAAACAGTCTTTAAATTTCAGTGTATATTTTTCACTTTGGAATGGTTTTATATGAGAATTCAGAGTGGACTAAACATTAGCCTTTTCTGGTTGTTACAGTTTTCCTACATTGGGAAAATTATGTTTCTTGAGAAAATATACTTTTTCAATAATCTTTTTTTTTATTTTAAAATACTATTCAGTTCTACATAATAGCCACAGATTCCCTTGTTCTCTCCCTTCCTGCCCCCCTCCCCTTCCCCCCAGCCCACCCCCATTCCCACCTCCTCCAGATCAAGGTCTCCCCAGAGGACTGGGATCTACCTGATAGACTCAGTCCAGGCAGGTCCAGTCCCCTCCTCCCAGATTGAGCCAAGCGTCCCTGCATAAGTCCCTGGTTTCAAACAGCTAACTCATGCAATGAGCCCAGGACCTGGTACCACTGCCTAGATGCCTCCCAAACAGATAAAGCCAATCGACTGTCTCAACTATTCAGAGGGCCTGATCCAGTTGGGGGCCCCTCAGCCTTTGGTTCATAGTCCATTCGTTTGGTTATTTGTCCCTGTGCTTTATCCAACCATGGTTTCAACAATTCTTGCTCATATAAACTCTCCTCTTTCTAGCTAATTAGACTCCCGGTGCTCCACCAGGACCTAGCCGTGGATCTCTGCATCCAGATTCCTCATTCCTTGGATGGGGTTTCTGGAACAACTATTAGGGTGTTTGGCCATCCCATCACCAGAGTAGGTCAGTTCTGGCTGTCTCTCGAACATTGCCAGCAGTCTTTTGTGGGGGTATCTTTGTGGATTTCTGTGGGCCTCTTTAGCTCTTTGTTTCTTCCTTTTCTCATGTGGTTTTCATTTACCATGGTTTCCTATTCCTTGTTCTCCCTCTCTGTTCTTGATCCAGGTGGGATCTCCAGCTCTCTTTCCCTCAACCCTCACCATTCATTGCTCCCACTCATGTCCAGGCTGTTCATGTAGATCTCATCCATTTTTCCGTGTCTTTCTTGGGGTCCTGTTTTCCAGGTCTCCTCACTGGAGATGTGAGTAGCAGTCCAGTCATCCTTGTTCCACATCTAGCATCCTCCTATGAGTGAGTACATACCATATTCGTCTTTCTGAGTGTGGGTTACCTCACTCAGGATGATTTTTTCTAGATCCATCCATTTGCCTGCAAACCTCATGATGTCATTGTTTTTCTCTGCTGAGTAGTATTCCATTGTGTATGTGTGCCACAATTTATTTATCCATTCTTCAGTTGAAGGGCATCTAGGTTGTTTCCAGGTTTTGGCTATTACAAACAATGCTGATATGAACATAGCTGAGCAAGTGCTCTTGTGGTATGATTGAGCATTTCTTGGGTATATGCCCAAGAGTGGTATAGCTGAATCTTGGGGGAGATTGATTCCCAATTTTCTAAGAAAGCGCCATACTGATTTCCAAAGTGGTTGTACAAGCTTGCATTCCCACCAGCAGTGGAGGAGAGTTCCCCAAGTTCCTCATCCTCTCCAGCATAAAGTGTCTCCAGTGTTTTTGATCTTAACCATTCTGACAGGCTTAAGGTAGTATCTCAGAGTTGTTTTGATTTGCATTTCCCTGATGATTAGGGATGTTGAGCAATTCCTTAAATGTCTTTCAGCTATTTGAGTTTCCTCTGTTGAGAATTCTCTGTTTAGTTCTAAAGCCCATTTCTCAATTGGACTGTTGGTCCTTTTGATGTCTAATTTCTTGAGTTCCTTATATATTCCGGATATCAGTCCTCTGTCAGATGTGGGGTTGGTGAAGATCTTTTCCCATTCTGTAGGCTGTCACTTTGCCTTGTTGACCATATCCTTTGCTCTACAAAACCTTCTCAGTTTCAAGAGCTCCCATTGATTGATTGTTTCTCTCAGTGTCTGTGCTACTGGTGTTATATTTAGGAAGTGATCTCCTATGCCAATGTGTTCAAGACTACTTCCTGCTTTCTCTTCTAGCAGGTTCAGAGTAGCTGGATTTATGTTGAGGTCCTTGATCCACTTGGACTTAAATTTTGTGCATGGTGACAGATAGGGATCTATTTGCAGCCTTCTACATGTTAATATCCAGTTACGCCAGCAACATTTGTTGAAGATTCTTTCTTTTTCCATTGTACACTTTTGACTTCTTTGTCAAAAATTATATGTTCATAGGCGTGTGGGTTAATGTCAGGGTCTTCAATTCAATTCCATTTGTCCACATTTCGGTTTTTATGCCAATACCAAGCTGTTTTTATTACTGTAGCTCTATAGTAGATCTTGAACTCAGGGATTGTGATGCCTCGAGTGGTTGTTTTATTTTGCAGGATTCTTTTGGCTATCCTGGGTTTTTTGTTTTTTCCATATTAAGTTGAGTATTATTCTTTCCAGGTCTGTGAAGAATTGTGTTGGTATTTTGATGGGGATTGCATTGAATCTGTAGATTGCTTTTGGTAAGATTGCCATTTTTACTATGTTAACCCTGCCTATCCATAAGCATTGGAGATCTTTCCGTTTTCTGATATCTTCCTCAATTTTTTTTTCAGGGACTTAAAGTTCTTGTCATATAGGTCCTTCACTTGCTTGGTTTGTGTTACCCCAAGGTATTTTATGTCATTTGTGGCTATTGTAAAGGGTGATGTATCTCTAATTGCCTTTTCAATATTTTTTTAGCTGTCTCCCTTCTTCTTCTTCTTCTTCTTCTTCTTCTTCTTCTTCTTCTTCTTCTTCTTCTTCTTCTTCTTCTTCTTCTTCTTCTTCTTCTTCTTAGGTTTTGCAAGACAGGGTTTCTCTGTGTAGCTTTGTGTCATTCCTGGAACTCACTTGGAAGCCCAGGCTGGCCTCGAACTCACAAAGTTCCATCTGGCTCTGCCTCCTGAGTGCTGGGATTAAAGGCGTGTGCCACCACCACCCAGCACTGTCTCCATTCTTATGTTGGCCATTGTGATCCTAAATTTAATAACATCTTCTATGTCATTCTCTTTCTCATTGTTCAAGACTCATCTGTCTCCTCATTCATAGTGGTCATCTGTATAATACCCTAATCTAATATTTTATAGTAATAAAATTGATAAGTAAAATAAGACTAAGCCATGTGGAAATAACTGTTGATAATTTAGTAGAGAAAATCTTACAGAAAAATGGCAAAAGTCATCAACTTGATTTTGAAAAGAGTAATTACCTAGAAAGTATTTAATTTGAGGCAAATTTAAGAAAGATTAAATTGTGTGTTGATTCACTTTTTGTATTGTTATTGTTACTATTACTATTACTATTATTATATTATTATTATTATTATTGGCCGTTTTTAGCCTATCACTCTTGTTTTTATTAGACACTTTCCTTGTCTTTTTCTGGGCCTTTGCAAGGACTAAAAATATGGGCATCAGCAGCAAAAAAGTATTTGTTTGACATTCCAGAACAATGCCACACATAAACTCACAGCTATTATAACTTCATGCACAAGGCCTGCACAAGATCAAATGAGTCACTATCTTAGTATGGCCATGGAGATGATTAACACAGTTTTATCCCCAGCTAAGCAGCTATTGATGAGTGATTGTTTCTAGATGAGGGAGAGTCAGGTTTTTTCAAGAATTTCACCCCTGAAAGCTAGCCACACGGTAGTAGATGGTCCTATACACGTGCACAGATCTAGCAGGCAAGTAGACTCAGTAAGTACACTTTAAAAAAAAAACACATGAATTTGGGAGGGCAAAGTGGTCAGGGGATATGGGAAGGATTAAAGGGGAGGCTAATGTATGCAGAGTGTTCATGGGCTCTGTGTCTGGAGATAGGCTTGTTTGTTTGCATAATTTTGATTTTTTCTTTTTTATTTTTGAGATTATAATATAGTTACACCATTCACCATCTCCATTTCCTTTCTTTAAATTCTCCCATATACCCCTCCTTGCTCTCTTTCAAATTCATGGCTTTTTGTTTTGATTAACTGTTGTTAAATGAATATATATATATATATATATATATGCATATACATGTACATTCCTAAGTATATTTCTTTCAATCTATATAGTGTTACTTGTATGCATGTTTTCCGGCCTGATCATTCAGTATTAGTTAACCTTTTAGTGTATTGTTCCCCCAGGGAAGACTGTTTTTCACATCCACAGAATTTATCAGCTGATTGTAGTATTTTGTATAGGGTTGGGACTTGGGAGTCTTTCTCCTGGCCAATTTGACTTGTTTATTGTTGTCCTTGTTCAGCTCGTGCTTAGATAGTCATGTTGTTGAGACTTTATGGGGCATCACTTCTGAGATTCCTAGGTCACACTATAGCAGTGTCCTGGTCCTCCGATTCATATAATATTTCTACCCCCTCTTCTACAATATTCCCTGAGCCTTACTTGTGTAAGTTATTTAGTAAACATGTATGTTAGGACTAGGTTTTACAATTCAGCTCTTTGATTGGTTGTGATTTTTTTGTAATGATCTTTGTCTGTTGCAAAGAGACCCTTCCTTGATAAAACATGAGGTCTGTACTTCTCTGTGGGTATAAGGATAAACATTTAAAATATAGTTAGGGATGATACTAGTTTGGTTATGTGGTGGTTGTAGGTTATCATCCATTTATAATTGACTAGGTCACCTGTATAAGGTGATTTCCCTCTTTTTGAGAAGATC
Source organism: Peromyscus maniculatus bairdii (assembly GCF_049852395.1). Classification (NCBI taxonomy): domain Eukaryota; kingdom Metazoa; phylum Chordata; class Mammalia; order Rodentia; family Cricetidae; genus Peromyscus; species Peromyscus maniculatus. The sequence goes on from NC_134854.1 coordinate 96,518,186, forward strand.
TTAAGTCCAATGTTAGAGCTCTTGGTTACCCCCAAGATATGTATGTCACTACTGCATTTAAGGTTATCATGTCATGATGGTAAATGTTATTTTTCATAGGTTTCATAGCTGGGTAGGAGTGTTGGCTTCTTCCCTAATTTGGAAGGTTGCATAGTGCCTTTGTTAAGGAATTAAGGATGGATTTAATTAAAACACATTACATGCATTATGAAATTCTCAAGAAATTAAAGAGGTGATTAAAAGAATTTGCTGTAGATCCTTCAAGGAAAGGACTCTGCTGATTCTTTTTTTTTTTTTTTTAACATGATTTGGCTCCAGTCATGTTTCTAACACATCTGACTGGCTTATAAGAGATCAAATATCAGTTTCCTCCTCGCTTTGTGATCACGGCTAATGTTTTTAGATCTTAAAGTGTCTGTATCACAGCATGTAAACCTCACTTAGTTTTGGACCCTCTTGAATTCAAGTAGCCAATGTGTTAAGAAATCATCTTCCTTTAGACCAGTACGCATGATTCTAAAAGAACACCATTAAAATCCACATGTAAGCCGGGCGGTGGTGGCACACGCCTTTAATCCCAGCACTCGGGAGGCAGAGCCAGGCGGATCTCTGTGAGTTCGAGGCCAGCCTGGGCTACCAAGTGAGTCCCAAGAAAGGCACAAAGCTACACAGAGAAACCCTGTCTTGAAAAACCAAAAAAAAAAAAAAAATCCACATGCAATCCAATTCAAGACATACTACTTGTCACATAGTAGATCCTTATATGGATGATATTCTTAATGTACAAAGGCTCTTGCTTGTTTCCCATGATTTATTTTTTATCTGTACTGCTTTCTAAAGTTCAAGCTCTTAAATGGCATGCTAGCCCTGCACACACACAAACATATGAATACCAAACACAGATCATTTCTTTCCTGGCTTTCAGGGACTACATATTCATGCAAATACAATTGATCTTAGAGATATGTCAGAAAAGTACATTTTAATAAAGCCATATTAAAAGCCTCTTTTAAGGAATGGTTGGGCTTTCTGTACAGATCAGGCAGTTATAAAGGAAGAAGTGGCACTGTGGTTTTAGGAGTGCTACAGGCAAAATAATCAAGATCAATGCCACTGAGCTCTCATTTATTTTTCAGAGAATAGACCATTTTGTCCTCACATTGATTTTTGTTGACACTTGAAATGTTTCCATTTTATGATGTGTGTGGTTTATTTATACCCAGGCACTGCTAGATGTACCAGCTTTCAAGGGAAGGAGAAAGACAGCCTGGCCATGCTGTCATTCAGCTCTACCACTTCTATTCCTATTTACATAGCATATGTCCCTAGGGATGATTAGCTTTAGGGAAACAAAGTTACAGAAAAGAATTTTTGGGGGAGAATTAATAGGAAGAGAACAACCAGCAAAAAAATAGGAAATACAGAGGTTAACAGGGATAGACAAGGAAAAACTGATTTTAACCACCATTTTTGTTTAATTTTTAAATTACAAAGTGGTGTGTATGTAAATGTGTATGCAGATGCACATTCCTGTGAGTGTTCATGAAGAGTCCAGAGATCAAGGTCCTGTGTCATTCTCTACTCCTCTACACCTGATGAGTTGAGTCGGAGTCTTGATTCCTTTTTCAGCTAGAAAGCCCTCAGAATCCAAGTCTCTGTTTCAGCACTGGGGTACAGGCACAAGCAGCCATACTTGGGTATTAGTGAGGTGCTAAGGATTCAAATTCAAGTATTCATGATCATGCCCATTAAACTATCTCTCCAGCATCGAATTACAAAGAATTTGAACTTCATAAAATTCATCCCATTCATGATCATTCTCACTGAAATAATATAAAGAAAAGGAAGAAAAAGGGAAAAAAAAGTTAGAGAATAGAAAGAACAAGAAAGAGAAGAGAACACCTGTTAAAGTGGAGTAAGAAGAAGAAGCCGGGAAGGCATGAAAAAAGTTCCAAAGAAAAAGTAAGGTAAAACTAAGAGAAGCCTTCGGGAAGTGAGACAGCCAGAGAGGACAGATAATATCCCTAGGAGGACCCTGTGCTTGTCTTGGTTCTCCAGTGTTCTTGCTTACATCTCACTGAACCCGGAATCAGAGAAGAGTGAAGGCAGATGCTCAGCTGCTCAGAGGCTTTCTCGTTTCCCCCTGTTTGGTCAGTCATGGACCCCAGCACATGGAATTGTGCCTTCCACAATCAGGGCATGTCTTCCAATCTCAGGTAATACTTCCTGGAAATATCCTAATAGACATATTCAAAGTACCTCCAAGGAGCTTAAGTAGAGATTTTAGGAAGCCTTTCTGTGTTTTTATATTTGGGCTATAAGGAAAAATGTGTGGAGTTGTGGGATCAGAGAGATGATACTTCTTGAAAAGAACTTGGGAGGAGATTATGAAAATGGGGCTTCAGATCCTCAGTATCTGTATAAATGTTGGACAGTGTGGGAGGCCACCTGTATTCCCATCCCTGCAGAAGGCAGGAGAATTTCTTAAGCTAGATGGTTAGCCATTTGAGACTGAGTGGTGAGCTCCAGATTCAATAAGAGACCTTCCCTCAATGTATTCGGTAGAGAGTGATCAATGAAGACACACAATGTCCTTCACATATTGTCTCCACACATGCACATAAACCACACACACATATACACAGAGAAAGAGAGACTATGAAATTCTAGAGAAAAATTAATTAAACACAGGGCCCTATTATGCAGTCTTTAAGTGCATAGTTATAAACAACACCAGATTTAGTTTGTTAGGTGTGTGTATCACTAAAAGGGATGAGAGAAGGACAGAGAAATATCCACTGCATCATTTGATTCCTGCATATAACCATGGATTCCACCCCAAACACAGTCCTCGTTTATGGAATATTCCTTGTTTATTTCTCCTCCAGTGCTAACAGTCACGCTTATTGCATGGACCAATATCAAATGAGCTCTGTGCAATTGCACACTGATTAGCATTTTCCTGTTGAATTGACCTTAATATAGGTCACTTAGAAGCAATGATGCTGTGTACCCAGCTTCAGTTCCAGTTCTTAGGACACCAGCTACTTTAGCCAGATTCAGCTTTGCTCAGATAAGAGTCTAGATTTCTTTGCTTTCCATTTCTCTTCAACTTAATCACAAGAATTTCTCTTTCCCTTTCTGTGACTAGAATTTGCCTCAAGTTACTTCATGAAGGAGACAGTACATGCTTTTCGGGTTGTTTGTTTGTTAATATTAAGGATTTGATGTTTAGATGTATTTACTTTATGTGTATGAGTGTTTTGCCTGTGGTTAGAAGAGGGAATAAGATCCCTTGAAAGTAGAGTTATGAATGATTGTGTTTCAACCTATGGGTGATGGGTATTGAACCCAGGTCAGTTGCTACGAGCAAGTGGCTTTAACCTCTGAGCCAAATCAGAGGTTTTAGTCTAATACCTTTTGCAACATTAGTTCCTTGCTGGAGGGCATAGTTTTCAGACATTCAAACCTTGTTATGGCTTAAAATAAATAGTACTTTCAAAAACAGGTCGTTTGCTTAAACTTTCTATCAGCTTGAGGTAAATCTTTTAATGTGTTGCTACTTCTGTAGGAGTCTCAGAATCCTCTTCTATGACACAGTGACTCCACCCTACTTCATTTTTCTCTGCTACTTTTCTATAGCTTCTTAATTTCATCTCTCATACCCATTTGTCACAGTGTATGTGAAACTAAAATAGAGGTGATAATTTTTCCTACTGCCCCTGAGCTACTAATTGGAACAGATCTCAGTTCTCAAAGATCTCCTAAAAGATCCTTTCCCTGGAAATATAACTTCTCTTCTTGTGGGTTTGATGGAAAATTTCCCCCCCATGTCAATTGGCATGTCATTAACTTTACTCCACTATAAGGTATATGATGTCTGGTGAATTCAACTTCCATTTTAACACATGTTCACTCCCTCAGACAAAAAGTGATCTTACATTCCAAAGTTATCAATACTCCATGTTTACTTGTCCTGTTTTATCTGCTTGACACTTATGTTGCATCAGGAGGTTGGTAATCTAGTAAAAGAATCTTAATTGGTTTGTTGTTGTCATTGTTATTTGTTTGTTTTTTCAGATACAATATCATTTTGTAGCCTAGACTGGCCTCCAGCTCACTGTAGTTGAGAATGACCTTGAATCCCTAATTCTTCTGTTGATATATAAGTGCTCTCTACCAGCTGAGCTACATCCACAGATTCCAAATCTTAATCATTATGTTCATAAGAGTGATATCTTCTGTTTCTAGACTTATATTGTCTGTGTAATTTATGAGTGTCTCAGTGTTTAGTAATAAAGCAAAATACAGTAGGAGTCTGAATGTAGGCAACACAGAGCTTGTGAGATCTGAGAGTCTACCTACCACTCCCTACCTTTGTACTTTGTACTTGTTCATCATTTTCTTATTTTGAGGGGATTGTACCTTGGATGCACTAGATTTCTATATTCAGTGCTAATGAATATGATGGTTAATATGTAAATTCAACTTCACTAGATTAGTATCCCAAAGAGATACACTGGGAGGTATGTGTGTTAAGATAGTTTCTAGATAACAGAGAGTTATCCAGCAGAAATAAAACAAGTGACAAGTAAGAAAACTAGTTGAATGTTAGGGTTCATCTTTTTATCCTGACAGTAGATCCAATGTTCCTAAGCACCTCAAACTACTACTACCATACCTATTTTGCCATGATGGACTGTATCATCTCCAACTTTAAGCCATCATAAACCCTTTCTCCTTTAGCTTGCTTCTTCTCAGAAAATTAGTCATACATTGAGAAAAGCAACGAGTTCCTCAGTCATCTGTAATAATCGCTCAGAGGAACATGATACTACACATGAAAATGACAGCATCATCTCACATATGTATTTCAAATATGTTGACATGTCAATTATTTTCTTCTTAAATGATTGCTACAAAAAGCCATAGCCACCACTGTATTTACTAGTTGAGGGTACAGTCTATTCTTCAATTCAACTATATAATTATTAGGGGAAACTAGACTTCCCTCTGGAATGGAGCATGACTCAGCATTAAATTGAACATAAAGGAACTAAGTAGGCTATATCAGACACACACACCCTTAATCACAGAGATAAAGATAAGCTTTCATATCCTCTTCCATATCCACACAGCAGCAAGGGAATCATAGTCAAGATGCATTTTGACTACCAGACTTCCAACTTAGCAAGGAATTACATTCTCAGAAAAGTATACACAAAGGTCATTCTATCCCATGGAGTTTATGATATCACCAACCAGAGCACTTTAAAACGAAGAAAATAACTCTAAAGTCAATATTCCCTCCAAGTACACCAAGAAGTTATTTTAAAAGGGCTTAATGAGATGGAACAGTGTAGGAAGAACCAACCATGTTGGGTGAATTTGGACTGATGTGTTTTATTTTTAATTATTAATTGAATTGATCTTCTAGTTTTTCTACAGTCTACTGTTACATCCTCCATAATCAAAGGGATTTATCATGCAGAAGGAGTATTTGTCAGCTCAGTTTTTCTGTCTTTGCCGAGCATAGGAATCCTTTCAAGGATTTCAACAGGGCAAGTGGGATTTAAAAAAGAATAAAAGAAACTTGGAAAAGCAGATTCCAGAATACAGATTAACACTGAAAGCAGAAAAACAGAGGCATCCAGTCGGGTGCTGCAGGTTCATCTGTCTAAACTGGATATAGGCCCAGTAATTCTCAGCAAAGTTACTCTATGATATAAAAGTACCCAGTACAATTCAGAGCCAGTGCTTTCAGGTATTTACAGTGCTGCAAATAAAATTTCATGTTACACAGTTGCGTCTATTAGTACAGACTATCAGATTTTCTTCTAAGAGAATTGGTGGGATTGTTAGAGTTGAACCTCAGAAAGGAGATTTGACTCACAGAAAAAGAAGACACATTTAAGCTTCAGAAGTTGGAATTATCTAAACATTTGGAAGAAAAGGGTGCAAGCTGTCCTGGGAAATACTGGGGTCTTAGCTGGTGCTGTACATTATAGAGCAATACTATCCAGTATAAATAACAACAGAACCAGAAATTCAATGTTAGTGTAATTCTGAATTTGCTTATCATTTATATCTTTCTATATAACAATTAGTAGAAGATAATTAAATTGTGTAATATTTTAGCCACTATCTATAAGCTGTTATCATTACACAAGTAAAATAAATTCAATTTACATTACATTTTTTTTTCTAAGTATTTGATGGTCTATGTGAATTTCAATATGTACCTTGTGTTTTAGTTTTTTTCTGTATGGCCTATGACAGGCCTCTTGTTAGTTAGCTCTTTTATCTTAAATTAACCCATTTCTATTAATCTATGTTTTGCCATGTGTTATATGGCTTTACCAGTCTGCTGACATGTTGCTCCTTGGGCAGAAGGTTGGCTTCTTTCCAGACTCTGCCTTTCTCTTTCCTGTCTCTCTCCTTGGATTTCCCACCTGCCTCTAAGCTGCTTTGCCAAAGGCCAAAGCAGCTTATTTATTCACCAATGGAAGCAAAATATATTCACACTGTACAGAAAGACATCCCCCAGCATATGCCAGGGAGTTATATAGCTGCGTCATATTGTGTATCTACGTCTAATTTTTGTTTGTTTGTTTTTTGAGAAACATTCATGATGATTTCCATAGAGCTATAACCATTTGAATCCTAAATGCCCTATGGGGTCCCATGTGCCACAAGTTTAGTTGTCAGCATGTGGTGTTATTGGGAGGTAAAAGAACCAATAGGAGGTAGGGCCAGCTAGAAAGAACTTAGGCTGCTACAGTTGTGTCCTAGATGGTGGTGAAATGGTGCTTTCTTGTCTCTTCACTTCCTGGGCACCTTGGATTGAGCAATTTTGTTCTGCCATACATTTTCTATGTACTGCATTGCCACAAACCTCCAAACAATAGAGTCAACAAATTGTGCACTGAATCTTTTAAAACTGAGGCAAAATAAATATTTCATCTTTATAAACCTACACCCTTAGGTGTATGTGGCTAGAGGGATTAAGAACAGCTGGCTTATATACCTTTGAAATATGGACTGGACCTATATGTGTTGACTAGTTGCATGTGTTTATGGAATGGTACAGTGAAATTGGAAGTGTTCCAGATTGGATATGAAATTCCTTCTTTAATATGACATCCATTTTTAATAATTATTTGACCAATTACTTTATTATCAGGTCATATTAGTTCAGCTACTCATCAGCTGGACACTAAGAAAGTAACTGGAAATGCAGAGCTCCATTTCATGGTAGAAGAATAGCATGACTCCTTTTCCTCCTTCCTTGCTCTTTAACCAGAAACAAAGTAAAGCAAAACAAAACAACAAAGAAAATAGTTCAACAAATACAAAATGTTAAGACCAAAACATAAAACAGTCCAATTTGTGTTTGCTGGCTATTTGCTTTGAGTCCAGAATTATGAAGAAATCGAAGCCCATGACCTTGAAGAACAAAATATGAAACAAGGGGACATAGACATACTCTGAAAACTACCTAATATTAATTAGTGTGAGTGAGTGTCAAAACAGTTCTCTGGAGAGAAAGTGCTATAGAGCTCACTGGAAATCAGCATTAGCAGTCAGAGGAGCCTTCTTGAAAAGAGTAGTGGGTCTGTGCTGAATCTCAGAGGATGGGCACTGCTTGCACATGGTGTAGACAAATGTTAACAGAGGTAACACTAGAGGATATCCAATTATTTTCTTAATTGTCAAAAATTATTTTAGATTGCAAGGATATTATTACAACTCATTTTGCTATTTATGTTACAAGAACAACTTCTCCATTTGTATCATTAGAACTTAACAGACTTAATAACTACAACCATGGGGGTGGCAATGACTTTTGATTCTTGTGCTTGGTTTGAACAGTTTCTTCCTAATTCTATAGTCACCAACAAAAATGGGCACCTGTCATTGCCTCAGGCTTACCTAGAAGCTTGGTACAGGGGGTAGAGTTATAATTGAAATTAGATTCCTGTATCAAACAGTTGTGCTGAATGTTTCTTGGCCAATAGACTAGAGTTCAAGCTGAGAGTAGAAGCCAAATGAACAGACTGCATTTTGAATGTGAAGGATGGTACCACATGGTTCAAGTTAGGCTGTTTACAGTCAAGATTTAAAATCTGTAGGAGAAATTACAAATTATAACTACTATAAGATCAAGTGCTTTCTGGCATTTTATGTGGCAATCAGAGTCTATCATAGTCAAGAATAGAAAATGTGCTGAATATTGTGAGAAGACAGTAACATATAGGAAGCAAAAATGCTTCTCTTTATGAAGTTTGAAAGTACACAAGGAGTGAAGAATGATTGTAAGAAACAGAGGACCAGGAAACTGGCTACCAGATAGTGACTCCTAGATATAACAGCAAAATATACCCATGAAACATCAACAATGTAGTTTTCTGAAGGAGACTGTCATATTGACCATACAAGCTTATATGCCAACAGGGGGACACTCCAAGAGGTTCTGCTGCTAGATAAATAGCTACAGGTTGTTTAATGGATGACAAGAGAGGGATAATCAGTTTCCCCCAGGGACAAGCTCCTGTATAGGTTGTCCCATTCCAAATGGTAAGTCCTGAACACAAACAATGATTAATAGATTCAGTAGGGTGTGTGTGTGTGTGTGTGTGTGTGTGTGTGTGTGTGTGTGTGTGTGTGCATGTAAGAGAGAGAGAGACAGAGAGACAGACAGAGACAGAGATAGTGTGTGTGTGTGCGTGTAAGAGAGAGACAGAGACAGAGTTTTGGAGGAGAGAGGCAGGAAAGAGAGAGAGGAGAGAATAATAAAAAAAGTCGTGAATGATGGAGGGAGTGCAGTGGATGAGAATAGTTGGCAGTAGGGGTTAAATGTATATACTGTTATATTAGTTAGTTCTCAATTACAGTAGTAGAATATTTGAGAAACAATTTTCATCCTAAGACTTATTGGAATCACAATTTTTGTCTGTTGTGAAGAGCACTACTTAGATATAATTTTGAAGATCAGCAATGGCTCTTATTTCAAAGTGGGAGAAAAATGTGGGGAGAAGACTGACATTTCATACTCCCATTTTAGGGCATGATGCCAATGACTTAGAGAATTTCCAGTGAACTCCACATTTTAAAATTTTCACTCACCTCCAATAGCACTTTCTTGGAGATAAGACTTCCAACATACAAGCCATTGTGGGTTATTTAACCATCAAGTTAAAGCAACTTCCTCAATTTCCTGATTAAATGTGTCAGTCTGAATAAACTACTGAGTTTCTTTATTTTGTTTTGGAAAATGTAAAACTATTAGTTGTAGAAATATAATGGCTTGCCAATAGTATGAGGTAGGAAGGAACAAGTGGCATTCTAAGGTAATAAATCTATCGCATGTGAAAATGTTATAAGTTATCTATGTCTTTAGATAATTTCAAAACACAGTGAATCTCTACAACAGAGAGTGAAGCATAACATATATTTTGCATAATAGTTAATAATGTTGGATATATATATACACATATATACACACACACATATATATACATACATATATACACAAATATATATGTATACACACAAACACACACACACACACACACACACACACACACACACACATATATATATATATATATATATATATATATATATATATATATATATTCACTAATTTTAAAAAAAGTCCCACACACCTGTATTCAAGAAAGGAAACTAAAGAGAATGAAGAAGCATGTTATGCTGACAGTTTCTCAGGACTCTATCAACAGGTTGTCCCTGGTACAAATCAGCAGTTGATCTGCTCCAGAACCTTTCCTTTCTGCCAAATCTGCTGATGCCTGATTCCCTTATGTGAAAGGATGAAGTATTCACATTTAACCCATGCAGCAATACCTCTGTACTCTTTAAATTACTTTATGAGTATTTATAACATTAAATCCAATGTAAATGCTATTCATAGTTTTGGTGTATTACTTAAGTCATGTCAAAAATAATCATTGTACATGTTCAGAACAGACAAATTTTGTTTCCAAATATTTATTTTATCATGGTTGGTTGGATTTATGGATACAAATGACACACACATTGAAGGCTGCCTGTACTATCTGTTCAATTGTTCCATATATGTAAAATTGCACCAGAAATAAAGCCTAATAATTACTTCAAACATAGGGAAGAGGAAAACATGTAGTTCTATGCAGTTAGGGACTACAAATGAGATATAGTACTAGGCTTAGAGCAATAGGCAACCCCTTGCTTCTTTACTGCTCATGTTATTGTTGTGATAGTAAATTGACTCTTATCATAAACAGCTTTGTACACTGTGAAATAAATCTCCTGCCTTTTAAGTATGCTAAAATTGGTTCTTAGCATGTAAATGGGCTCTCTTTCTTCTTGTATAAAGACCATAAGATTCTAATGAGACAATAAATCAAATTGCATGTTATTAGGAAATATTGGAATTGCAGAGGTTTGTCACCTTTAAGACTTTCTACTGGAGAAATGTGAAATTAAGGCAATGAATTTAGCTACTGTTGAAGATAGACAAACAGTCTTCTGCTCTCTTAATCCTAAGGGGACTGAGGCTATTGATCCTTAAATAATGATTAAATAAAGTACCAGACAGAGACTCTGTAGCTGATACATGATATGTTGGTTCTATAAGCAAGTGGGCAGCTCCAATGAGCTTTAATTGTTTAACATGGAAGACATTTTCCTAAAATTCCAAGGTAATTTTCCCCAATTCTTGATTCCATGTGTTGAAATCTATAGTTTATTGCTAATAACAAAGCCACAGTCATGACAAGTTATTAAAAAAAAGAACCCCCCCTTTTCTCAAATAAAGGAAGCAGTTAATGGAAATATGCTAAAACCTTTAAGAAAATATTATATATATATGTATATATATATTATGTAAATTATATTATGTAAATTATATAGCCACAATGAATGGAGATTCATCTTGATACTCTCATCAGACACTTATTTAATCCTAACTGCCTTTCCCATATTCCACTTCTCCCCACGATCTTAATATCTTGCAATGGTTATTCAGACTGTACTAGTACCATGAAAACACCCCCTTAGTTTTGACTTTTTGTTTTCAAATCTCACTTTCACCTATTCAGAAAATAACAATGAAAAAGAAGCACAGTCAATGAACAAACTCACAAATTATTAATTATAATTCAAAGATGCTTTTGACAAGTCTTATGTGTTTGTCAATTTTAACGGGTGTGTTCTTTATGTACAAGCACCTTGCTTATATCATTTTTAATATTAGGTGTAAAGTCATAGTAGAATTTGACTTTAACAAGATAGTCTACACTGTCACAGTCCTGGAAGCAACAATGCAGTAATGCACACTTAGTCATGTGACTGATTATCTCTGTGTAGTTTAAAATTAACAGCCAATAATTCTTTGAAAGAAGGCATATACAGATATGCTATCTGCTCACTAAGATTCTTAAATTAAGTTGCACAAATATAGCCAATTGAAACGAAAAAAAAATGTTTCTCAAAATGTCCTTTACACCAAAATCACTGTTTTCTTAAACCACTCGGAGATTACTCACAGAACTGAATACTGATTAGCACTGAAATTTGTTCTGTTTTCTCATTTGAAAGGTGTATGAATATATGCAATTGCTTCACTGCCCTGTTCTTTCTCTCCTTCCATTTAAATCATAGTAACCTCTGTTCCCCAGAGGTTTTCTTTAAAAATAAGTAAATTCAGGACTATTTATCTAGGTGGAGAAAGGAAGAGCAGGAGTTAAAAGCCATCCTCATCTACACAGAAATTTGTTGCCAGCCTGAGCTACATGAGACTATCTCAATATAGAAAGAAGAAAAGAAAGGAAGAGAGAAAGTCTAAAGAATAACAATAAGTAGGTGGTAAGAAAGATTTACATCGTCTACATCTTTATCAGTCTTCAGTAATTTCAACTTTACAATGAAAGATTTCAACATACATCTTATATGGTGATTTTATACATAAAAGAGGATAAATCTTGTCTCTTTTTATATTTTTTTGTAATATTCTTCAGTCATTTGTGGTATTTTCTAACCCTCACTATTCTTTATCCACACTGTACACAGAGGACAGTAGCTACCAGATGAACATTCTTCCTATTTACTTATCTTTTGATTAGTATCTCGATCAGATAGTACAGTAAATACTGGCTTACATTTTACATTGTTATGATCTCACATCATATAAAAGTTTTTTCCTATAACATGACTTCTACAATTAAAACTTTAACTCTATTAGGGCAAGGTGATTGGATGTTTTATTCATCATTTTACCTAAAAATTGACTTTGACTAATTTCTGGAATATAGTAGTTGTGCAGTAGATATTTGTTCAGTGAATGAATAAATGAATGAGTGAATAATTAAAAATACTTCTGACAAATTATGCTTGATATCATTAGAGAAAGCTGTGTTTTTTTATTGAAATTTCATAGAGCACTCTGACTATTCCTCATATTTTTTCTAAATTAGTTTTAAAAATCCAGTACCATGTTTCTGTAATTATATGTCAAGTAGAACTTAACATTAAAATTGATGGAAATAATTAAACAACTCTTTGCATATACAAATTTCTCCCAAAACATCGATTTGCATCCATTTAGAGCTTTATTCTTAATGGAAGAAAGAAGTAAGATTATTTGGAGTTTATATGGATAATTACAGAAGCTTTTCAAACTGCACCATGATACTCTTACACAAAGCTGTCGTTTTTGCTCAAAATTTGTGTTCTACTTTATAAATGGCAACCCTGACCATCATGGATTAATCTTCATGCTAGCATAGTATGGACACTACACAACCTCACATACATCAAAGCAATTAAAAGAAATGTTATTTGTCATATATTCTCTAGGATATAGTTTAAATTTCTCTTTCTTTGATATACATTTAAGAGTTTTTTTTTTCTGTTCAGGTGGAGGGATATTTCAGCTGATAAAGTGCTTATAAGTATGAGGACCTGAGTTGGATCCTTAGGCCCAACATAAACATCAGAGCATAAAATTCTAGAGCCTATGCAGAAGCTGCGGGCCACTTGTAATCCTAGGGTTTATGAAGCAGAATCTGGGATCCTCAGGGAAAAAGAGCCTGCCTTAGTAAAACAAGTTGAAAACTATTAAATTCAACCTTTGTTCTCCACATGCATTTGCAAACTTGTGTATATATACCTGCACATATGTGTGTGTACACACATGTGAATCTGCATGAACACAAGCCCAGCTAGCTCAGTCAGTAGACCATGAAACTCTTAATCTCAGGGTCATGGGTTCGAACCCTACATTGGGTGTCATTTGTAGCTGGAGTTTGTTCTCTGGGTCCTGCCAAGCCCCAGTTGTCTGACAGCCCACTTATAAAATAAACACATAGACACTTATATTGCTTACAAACTGTATGGCCATAGCAAGCTTCTTGTTAACTGTTCTTATATCTTGAATCAACCCATTTCTATTAATCTATAAGTTGCCACATGGCTTGTGACTTATCGGTATCTTAACCTGTTGCTTCTCCTCATGGTGGCTGGCAGTATCTCCCCACCTCAGCCTCCACTTCCCAGAATTCTCTTCTCTGCTTGTCCCACCTATACTTCCTGTCTGGCTACTGGTCAATCACCATTTTATTTATCCAGAGTGATATCCACAGCACATACTTGCATATGAAAAGAATATATATGTAGGTTGCCCATTGAATCAAGATGTTGGACCTCTAAGGGTGACCAAGAGGCTCTCATGTTCTCCTAGGGTGCATAATCTTTTAGGTAGTTTTCTTACTTGCTATGGTTTCATGGCTTCCCTTTCCTTAAAGCACTTATTTTAGAGCATTGTAATTACATATTCTTTCCATGGCTATTTGAGAGGAAATCATTACCAGCCTCTTGTCACTTTCTTGACATTGAAAAAACAGTATACACATTTCATTATGTCATTTTCAAATAAAAATTTCTCTCCTTTACTTTCCCCTTCATCCCACTACCACTAACCTTGGAACTGTCACTAGCATGAATATCCTTTATTTTGTTATGACATGTGTGCACGTGTGTACATGTGTATATTTGTACAGTCATGCAGGTGTATGTGAGTGCACAGCTGTGGTGTGTGTGTGTGTGTGTGTGTGTGTGTGTGTGTGTGTGTGTGTGTATGTGTGTGTGCATGCACATGGTCATGGGTACATATTTGTGTGTGTGCCTGTGTGTCTGCATGTGTGTGATTGTGTATGTTTATGTGTTTGTGTCCTGTTACCCCTTCCTTTCTCAGTACCTCTTTGCTCACCCTCCTTGGTCTCCTTTCTAGTTTCATAAGAAATATCTTTCTGAAGCACCTAGTGAAGGGCTCTCTGACAGACCCAAGCACACCACACATGACACAGGCAGGTTTTACCCTTTCTCTTTCCCTCTCCATTGCCAAACTGCTAGACTACGTTCCTAAAGTTAGCAACCAAGTTATATTCCTTTATTTAGCCACCAACTCATTCTTGAGACTAAACACCAAGATTTAGCAATCAAATTCATTATTTGGCTACATGAGCTAAACTGTCCAATCAAGACTTACTAATTTATTCTAACACAGACATCCTCTTTTCCTCCTTAAAAACCCACTTCTGCAGAAACACCTGTTGCTGCCTTTGTTCACTCTAAAGGCAGACCCCCTATCCCTAGCCCCAACTCTTGTCCCTTCTGGGTAATAAATCTCCTTTGTGCTGAGAATTTGTTGTCTGGGTCTGTTCTTTGCTGACTCAGAGGTCAGCCCTTACATCTGGGGTTTGAAATATTGCTATTAAAATATGGTGCCTCTACCTCAATTTCTGGGAAAAAGCAAAGTGCAGACAAGCATAAAACAGCAAATTTAGATGACATATTTACATTGGCAAACATCACCAGTAATTCTTCCAGTCATTTCTACCAGCTCACTCACTATTTTTTTCTTTTATTGAAAATAGATTTTTTCCACTCAAATAATATATCTTGATTTCCCCTAGCTCTACTCCTCTGTTTCCTGTCCATCAACTCCTCCCAACTCCCTGTCACCTCAACTCCTTTGTGGATACACCCTGTTCTGTCTCTTATTAGAAAATAAACTGGCTTCTAAGAGGTAATAATAAAATACTGAAATTAAAAGGATGAAACAAAAACAAACATCAGAATAGGATGAAACAAATAGAAGGAAAAGAGCCCAAGAAAAGGTACAAGAAATGTTTACACATTCATGAATCCCATAAAAACAATAATTAAATGCCATGATATATTTGTAAAGGACCTGTATGGCAAAAATAAGCAAAAAAAAACAAATAAACAAACAAATAAATAGAAAAATAGAAACAAGGAATCTTCAAAGATGCTGTTGCGCTTGTTTTCTGTTGACCACTTACTGCTGCCTATAATTGTTTTGTTTTCAACACAGTCTGGTCCACCACTCAGTCCTGTTGTGCTATTCTTGATATTCTTGTTGTACTCTTCTGCTTCAGCTTTCTGACTTGTTTGGTATTACTTTTCTCTGCTTACTGTCTTAAGTCTAACACTGTAGAGATTTGCATATTCTGGATGTGACCACAATTTACTGAAAATTTTAAAGACAGAGAAAATGATGTTACATTTTGGGACAGCAAGCCAGATTGAGATATAAAGCACAGTCAACATGACTATCCTCAAGAAGGTGGTAATAGTTTGATACATGTTAGTAGAGATGAAATTGTCACATTTGAAGCTCATTTTGAAACAGAATTAGTCAAGTGTTTTGTAAGACAAGTCCATTCATTTTGCCATTTGCATAGTAAAGAAAGTAATTTATTATCTACTAGCTAAGAATAGAAAAACAGAATAATTAGGCAGTCTTGTGTTATGAGTTGTGGTAGTCAATAAGAAAATGGGCCCAAAGAGAGTGACAACCTTATAAGGTGTGGCCTTGTTGGAGTAGGTGTGGAATAGATTAAGAAATGAAGCCCAGCAATGGTGGTGCAAACCAGCACTTGGGAGGCAGAGCCAGGCGGGTCTCTGAGGTAGAGGCCAGCCTGGTCTACATATCAAGATCCAGGACAGGCACCAAAAACTACACAGAGAAACCCTGTCTCAAAAAACAAACAAACAACAAACAAACAACCCCCCCCAACAAAAACACAAAGAAAAGAAGGAAGGAAGGAAGGAAGGAAGGAAGGAAGGAAGGAAGGAAGGAAGGAAGGAAGAAAGAAAGAAACAAAGAAACAAAGAAACAAAGAAACAAAGAAACAAAGAAACAAAGAAAAAAATAAAGAAATGGAATACAGAGAGTGGTGACTTCAAGGCAAGATCCAAACCAGCTAAGTTTCTATTTTGTTAAAAGGAATTGAAGAAAAGCTTAGAGTCAGGGTGGTGGTGGTGGTAGTAGGGATGTTGGTGCAGCTCCAGAAGCTGACAGATCTCTGAGTTTGAGGACAGCCCAGTCTACAGGTCCAATTTCAGGACAGCCAAGCTTAGGCAGTGAAGAAAACCACAGAAAGCAGAAAACTGGTGAAGATGTAATTGAAAATGGGGTGTGGGTGTGTGTGCATATTCTAATTCTAGCAATCCATGGAACTTGGCAGCTTCAGCCATGTGGGTCTGGGTTTAGAGTTAAGGATAGAAGAAAGGGGATATGCAAATTGCCTCTGAGATTAAGGAAAGCCACTGAGGTCAGACATGTGTCAGGGGTGTCCTTGAATGGAGGGCTGTAGAGGCTATTATGTGAAGCTGTAAAGTTGTGAGTTTGAAGCCTGGCTTGCCTTGAAGACACCACAGTTTTGGAGATGCCAGAGCTTTGGAAAAATGCAAAGGAAAGCTGCTAACAGGGAGTGGAACCAGACGAAAAGAAAGCAGTGTGTTGCAGTCAACAAAGATGAAAGACGTTGGAGATCTGAGCAGTGTTTTGACATCAGACATGCTGATTCAGAATTTGGAGTTTGCCCAGCTGTTTTTTGGTCTTCCTTTGGTCTAGTATTTCCTCAATATTCTCCTTTCCCTTCATGTTAGAATGGTAATGTATATCCTGTGCCATTATATGTTCTTTTTTTATTATTTTGATTTTACAGGTAAGAGAATACATGAATTTCAGAAAAGATTTTGAACTTTAGACTTTTAAATAAGTTTGAGTCTATTATAGACTAGGGGGACTTTTAAAGTTGGACTGAATAAATTATATGGCTATAACCCTTTGATGGCCAGGGAGTGGAATATGGTAGTTTTAAATTAATGGCCCACAAAGGGAGTGGCACTACTAGGAGGTGTGACCTTGTTGAAGTAGGCGTGGTCTTATTGGAGGAAATGTGTTTCTGTGGAGGCAGGCTTTGCAGTCTCAGGTATGCTCAAACCATGCCCAATGAGACAGACCATTTCTTGTTGCCTGCATATCGAAATGTAAAACTAACTCTCAGCTCCTCCAGCACCTTGTCTGCCTGCATGCCACCATGTCCCACTGTGCTGATAATGCACTGAACCTCTGAAACTGTTAAGTCACCCCATTAAATGTTTTCCTTCCTAAGAGTTGCTGTGGTCATGGTGTCTCTCCACAGCAACAGAAATCCTAACTAAGACATGGTTAATGAGGACACCATCATGGAAAATATTCTGAAGTCAAACTAGGCACATGTGCAGGCTCTTTAACACGTAGGATAAAAGTCTCAGTTCTGGGGCTGTATACACAAAGTGAATCTGCATTTTCCTGAAGATACCTTATAACTCCTGTTGTTTTACCATTTTACACACAGAATAAATACATATAATCTTTGGATGGCATATGGTACATACTGGATGCCACCTTTTCAGTATCTGGAAACATCAGCGGCCCAGCAAGTTTACCTTTGGAGAGCCCTGATATGGAGAAGAAATTTCATTACTATGTAGGCCACTGTTCAGGAACTTCAGGGTGAGTTCTCAAGTCATTTTGTCGTGACTCTGCTCCCTATATCAAAGTAAATGTTGATAAAGAATAAATTATAGTGTTTAGTTTAAAATGGCAAAAATGTCCTGTTTTCCTGGACAAGAATAGAACATCAAATTATCTACAAATTCCTGCCTTATCTCCTTCAATCACTATTCTCTCTGTCACATTCTCAATTAGATAGTATTTGGAATCCTAGCACTCCACTGTATTTTGATACTGTAAAAGTTTTCAGATTTTTTCCAACATATGCAGAAATAGATATAATTGCATACTATGATGAATAATATTGGTTGTCAGGTTGACAGGATACAGAAACACCTAGAAGAAAAACCTGTTGGTGTGACAGTGAGAGTTTTTAGACTAGTTTAATTGAGGGAAAAATGTTCTAAATGCAAGTGACATCCTCTGGTTCTGCCTTCTGACCTGAATTAAAAGGATCAAGAAGAGAAACACCCATGTTACTCACTCTGCTACTTGGCTGTAAATGTGATATGCTCAGCTCCCACCACCCCCAACTCCTTCCACAATGCCTTCAAAGATACAATTGAATATACCCTCAAATTATGTACCAAAATAAACTATTCCTTCCTAACTTATTTTTGGCAGTTTTTGATCACAGCAGTGAAAAGGATAATGAATATTCATGTCTCACCCCATTTGTTTCCCTCCTAGTTTCAAGAATTTTCATCATGGGCAATGTTATTTGTCTACCAGACAACTGCCAAATTTTATTTTCTGTCCTGGCAAAATCAACACTGCCCAATATTGTCAGAAATATAAGCCTCTTTCCATCTTTGACATGAATCATGAACTTTGGGGTAGATGCTGAATATTGATTTGTATTTTATCAAGTCTCCTTGGTAATTCTAATACACCATGATGTATGACTTCTATTGATATAGGCTCACGGTATTGCCCTTACCCTAGTAGATTAAATTTTAATTGATATATATGACACACATCTTTTCAATTTTAATGTAACATTTCATCATGAAGACAAATACAAGAAACAATATGCTACCGATATATGTATGTATCCATCTACTGTTCAGATTATTTAACACATTTTATTTGTTGCTTGACCCAGAATCCCAATAATGACTGTGAATAAACAATGATTGTATGTCATAAATGTTTAGTTTAGTCTCCATTTCCATCTGAGTTATCTATTTAAAAAAGTATGCTTTATTTTTAATTATCCACACTCATATACATGGAAGGATGGGAAAATGAGAAATAATTGCGGGTGTTGATTGGAAAAACAGCCTTATTAACTGGACTGTCCGTGAAGAAGTAGGTGACTCAGTCAAAGTAAATCCAGGGTTTAATTCTGGTTGCTTGAGATCGTGGTGCCATTCAGAGATTATTGTTTTGATTAATGGTGGAATCAGGAAACACTTGTGAATTGCAGTGTTGCCCTTAATTTATAGAAAATGTGTTTATGAAAGCAATCCTGAAGAACTGTGGAAAGCTGCAAAGGGTTCAGATATGCCCTTCAGGATTTTCTCTTGCTTTTGGTGATTCAGTAATAGGACTTCCTGTCTCTGTTACATTGCTTCATCTTTGTGTCCTGCCTGGCAATTACAAACTAAGCTATTTGTGTTTCTAGTTAGTCTGGGAACAGCAGTTGTTCTTTCAACATGCCGTTTCTTTTAGTTTGCTATTTTAATCATAGAGGCCCTTCATTGCACATTCTGGATCCTTCACCAAAGAGCCCTCATTTTATATATAAGGACTCTCATTTCTTCACCCTTTACTTCATATACATGAACACATCCGCCATATCAATAATATCGATGTCACCATGTGCTCTTGGAGTGAAGCATATTTATATCAAGTGTCCTCCAAAACTCCCTGTGCTGAGTCAGACTGGCCCAAGCTCTGTGTCAGGGAGAAAGGAGAAAAGCAAATGATTAAGGGGATGTTGAAAACATTGCGTCCTCAAAAACCATTAAGATATGCTGTTTACAATGGAGGTAACAATTGTTTATCCCACTGTATTAAAATACCTGGGGTGGGACCCAGAACCTGGAAGCTCATCCATACAGTAAGCTTTCTGGTCTTCCTGATAGTCTCACTCTGTATTTCATCATGGCTTCAGGACGGCTTCTGCATAGGTTTCTGCAGGCAGCTGTAAGCACCTAATCTGATAATATTACCTTGGTTGCTCTGTCAGGTGGGCTGTTCCAGCCCTCTCTGCTTGATGCTGTGAGTGCTTGGTTGGTTACTATTTATCTGCTGCTTCTCTCTGCCAGTTGTTTTTTGTTCTTACTTTGTCTTGCTGTTTTCTTAATAAATTCACTCACTGAAAACCAAGAGTATGGCTATCATGGCCCATTCTCCATACAAAACACCATTAAGAGTCTATTTTTCCCTTCTAAACTGACATTATAGAAATGGAGACTTTTTTGTGCTCATCAGAGATGAGCTTGGGAAAGAAGGCTGGGGGGTGGGAAGAGGGGGGATCTGTGAATAGTATGTGAAGTGATTAGAAAATTTCTCAATAAAGAAAAATGAAAGAAAAAAGGAACATGCAAAAAAAGTTACATATATGTACATATATCCTAAATGCATATATGTTTGTATGTATGTGTGGGATGATGCTAGTCTAGACATAGACTGGGAAGGAATAGGATAATTCTCATTGGATTTTTCTAATTTACTCTATTTCTTGTAATCACTGGAAATGTCTGGCAGCATTACTCAGTCATCCTGAGAGGTGGACATGTCTTCTCCACGTGTTTTTTGTTTTTCTAATGAGATAAGTAGCTGAGTCCCTAAACCATAGAGTCAACAACCAATAATAAGTGATAACCATTGAGTCAGGCATAGTGCTGGTTTGAGGATTTTGAAACTGAGTAAATCCTGGCCACTGCCCTAGGAACTTGTTGTCTAGAGACAAGGCAGAGAAGTGTTCAGCTGGTACAAATGTTGTGGCGGACCAAGCACAGGTCCATGAAGTTCTCAGCATGAGCATTGGGACCTGGCCTGGAAGAAGAGGCCCTCCATTGAATCACGTATGTCTACAATCTCTCCATCATTACTCAATCATTTTTATACATAAGTAGGTTTCCTACTTTATCTGAGGGTGAACTTAAAAACACCATGGATATTTCTGAAACCCTGTCAAGTCAGCAGTAGTTTATTTTGTGTATGTTTATATACCCATCATCAACTATTAGTTTGAAACAAATCAGCCTTGAGTGGAAGGGCTCTCTATTAAACTTTACAAACATCTTAATATTTTGGTAGTTACTATTTATTGGTAGAGATGCCATTTCAATACATATTTTAAAATAATGGCAAGGATGCACAACTCTTCACTTAATTATTGCCTCAATCTGCATTAATAAACATAGAACTCAAGATAGGGATTCATGCTAATAATATTTATTTTCTTTTTTTTTTAGCAGTTTTAAAATGGATAACAAATGTGGAAATGGGGAGCAGGATGGTAAAAGGAGGGCTATTTTTTTTTTGAGGTGAAGTCTGACCTTGGTCTTGCCTGGAGCTCTAGGGCTAAAATTGAACTGTGGAATTCTTCTGTCCAGTAGCTAGGGTGTTGTTTGCATTTATCCCAAACCTGCTCAAAGCCAGTGGCTTTGCTGCCTAACTTCAGAATTTCATCATCAGCGATAACATCATTGATCTCAAGTGCAACATTTGAGAAATGATGTCATACATGAATCACAAGCCAAAGTATCCACAGCATCTGGCAAAGAGCACACAGCTAAGACGATGATAGCCTCCAGTTACTTCTTAATTGGACAATTGCTTATTCTTTAAAACTGAAGGTGAATTTCCACATTTCACCATTATTTCCCCAAATTTATTTGGCTTTTTTACTGTGCTGTTGTCTGATTTTCCTGTTTACACCCATCCTTATTACGATGAAGTGGGCTGTGAATGTTCCTCAAAGACCCAGACAGTAAAGGTTTGATTCTCAGCCTGTGGCACTAATAGGAGTTGGTAAAAATCACTAGGGGGTGGAGGTTAGTGGGAAAGAGGTAGAGTTAGGGGAAAGGAGGTGGGGCTTAGTTAGGAGGTTAGACCATTTCAGACATGCCATTGAATGGGGTGCAGGTGCTTTCCCTTTGGGAGTCTTTTTCCTTCCAAGGCCACATAAGACAAACAGATTGTCCCTGCTATGGGCACCTGCTATAATGAACTGGCCAGAAACAAGCCAGAGACACTTCAATACTAGCACTGAACTGAAACCTCTGATATGGTGAACCACTCAAAGCAGACCTTACTGTCTTCAGGCTGATGATCACAAGTGGAAATATGATATTCATAATTAGTTTGGTCTAAAAAACATATTGTAGGGATATGATTAGTAAATATATTTTCCATTTTATTTGTATTTTAATTTTAGATAACAATGTGTTCATTAAGACATTTTCATATTAGCATATATTGTGTTTTGGGAATATTTGCTCTACATTCCCCTTTCTTGTCCTTCTTCTACCCTTTCTCCTCCCAAATAGAGCCCTTTCTGATCTCAGTTTTTTCTTCTGTATGCAGACAAGTAATTTCCCTGTTTTTCCCTTCATGAGAATTCAGCAAAGCGCAGCAGTGATAGATTGATATTGATTACTGCAAAATTATAGAGCGTTCAGGAAGCAGATGTTTTGTTTACATTTATCAAAGCAAGGCATAAATAGACCCCAATGAAGGTCACTGTTTTGTGTCAAGAGCAAAACCTGTTTATTTAATCCTAAGACTTCTAGAAATGTTAACACGTTATAAATACTCAGTTACTTTTGGCAGATTGGTTAATCTGGCTTGGACTAGCACTGCCTAGGAAAAAAGGGTATTTTTCTCAGTTGTTATTTGTGGCTGGCTACCACTTCTTTTATTTTTAATAAATAAACATGTTCTCTTTTTCCTCATTCTAAGACATTCTTGTCCCTTTTCAGGTAAAGAGGACTTGTCTGAAAAGAAATTCTCCCTTGATCCTGTACATGTCAGGAGCACAGACTTGGGGACATAGGTGCTGCTGGCTTTGACTCTTCCATCACTGTCACACCAGGATGTGTGTACCCAATTAAATACACGAAAAGCTCAGAATTCTCCCTAATGAAGGCTTTGTGTGACTCAGAAGACATCTGTCTTTGTCTCTCTGTTGCTCTCTGTCTCTCTCCACAAGTGTCTGGTGTATGGGAATGTAAGTGTTCATGTACATGGAGGTGAGCAAACATATGTGTGCACATATATTCAGAAGATATAGGTTGAGCGAAGTGACTTCCTCTATTTCTGTTTACCTTACTTTGGGAGTTAGACTCACTCTCTTCACTTGCAGATCACTGATTCAACAAGACTACTTCGCCAGAGAACCTGATGGGTCTTCCTGTCTCAACCTCTCCGGCGTTAGGATTACCAGTGTGTGCCACCATGTCTACCTCTTTTTACTTGTGTGTTAGGCATCCAAACTCAGGCCCTCCTGCTTATATGGCAAGTGTTTTACAGACTTAACCATCTTTCTGGGCCTCACAGAATATCCTGATACAATTGTTTTTGTTTCTTCTACCTGTGACTACTTACAATAGTTTATTTTTTTCCATAAACACAGTAGTACTGACAACACTAGCAGTTTCTACTACTTACCAACTATATGAGAAGTAACTATTGGCTTACTATTTAATGGATCAATCTTCAAATGACACAATATGTTTTGGGACAATATATAGGTCTCACTTACTGAGGTGGTTTATATTAATAGTTCTTAATAGGAGGCAGCTAAAATAATTCTTTGACATTCTTTTGAGGTGGTTTGGGGCATTATTACAACAGTGGGGGAAGCGCTATGGCCATCCAGTGAGCTGACCATAGCCTGCTGATGGGATTCCTGTGACTCCTATGACAGCCCTTGTAACAAATGATGATCAGATCTGAAACCTCAATATTGAAAATGCTCAAATACTTGAGTCTAAACTAAAGCTTCAATACCATAATTTAATACCATCATATAAGCCATTTGTTCTTAAATAGATTATTTATAATATTAAAAAATAGCTCTCCCTTACAGGGTATGGTGATGCATACTTGTGACCCTAGCTCTGCAGACACTGAATCAGTGGGTTAGGGAATTTGAGGTCAACCTGGTTATACAGCAAATGGGAATCTATCCTAAGCTATACAAGGATACCAAGGAAACATTGGTCCAGAGCACTCTGCCTCTCCTTTGCCCTAGTCAAGTCAACACAGCCAAAGGCAACATACTTAACATAAAATGTATCTGTAAGCATCACAATTCTTACCTTTGCTGAAAGAGGCTCTGTACTTTCAAACATAGTTTCTATATTATTTGTTGCACAGAGTCCATCCTCTTATATTAATGTATTTGAACCCACAAATAAAGCTTTTTCTCTATCCTCACATTACTCTATCTATCTATCTATCTATCTATCTATCTATCTATCTATCTATCTATCTAATCTATCCAAGAATCATCTATTTATCATTATCATTTATCTATCTACATTATTGCATGCATCTGTATCTCATCAGTATGAATACTTCTGATTGCTTTTTCTTTACATGTTAGCTTAAGACTTCTAGAAACCAATTCCATGGCTCACTCTGAGTCAATGACAGAGCTCAATCAATGAAATTCTCCCTTCAAGTAACTCAGGATTGTGCTGTAATGCTCAGTGGAACCCCACATCATTAATTCAGTACATTCATTTATCTTTCTGATCCATTGAACTGTCACTTTTTAGGAGAAAAACATGGTAGAGTACATTGTTTTCTAAGACAAAACTAATCACACTAACTCCTTGAAAGTCAGACCAAGTGCTCCTTAAATCAATGTTCTAATTTATTTTCCTTTAATTTTAAACCTGAGCCTCTATTTAATTTAATATCTAGAAATTTAAAATAGTCACAAACAACATTTGTAATTTGGGTGATTGAAAAGTTGAGATTATCCTGTTTTTGAATTCCTTGAAAGAGTTGAAGCAATTTTCTTCTCAATAATAGCACAGTGATGTAGAGATCAGTTCTGAGGGCACAGCTGTGAAGCCACAGCTATTTCCAAACATCCAGGGTTAATTCCGCAGTATGATTGTTTTTGATATCTTATTTGCATAAGTAACAGTCCCATTGTTACTCAAGAAGCAGCAAAACGTAATTAGCGCTTTTGATTCATGCTTCTTGGACCCCCTGTTCCTCTTCTTGTCTTTTTTTATTTCAAATCTGCTAAACAAAACAAATCTGCTCAAATAAAGCAATTTGAACAGCGAGCTCAGATTAAGGCAGCTGGAAACACCCCTGTCTTAAATATTCAGAATAGGAGCTAAGCATATTTTATATTCTCTATCTAATCCATGGTTTGTCTTTGTAGGCAGCAACACTACTGGAAAAAGAGGTAAATCATTGTGGGTAATATTTATTAACATCCAACCTTACCATCCATGTGAGCCACACAGTCAGATGGACAGCTGACTTATAGGCTATCTTTCTTATATTTCCTTGATCAGTTTCTGTGGGAAGAGCAGAGAATCTTCAACTGAGAAGTTCTAGTTAGTTCCTTAACTTGAGTCTTCATTCAGAGCTCAGTGAAGCAGATGATGAAAACCATCAAAGATCCACACATAGAAAATGTGCAGAGAGCAGGAGATCTTGGAATACTCAGCCTTAAATGGGATTTCTCCCATTTAATACCATTTAATTTCCTCAGAGCTCAAGGAACTCTGGGAAAAGGGGTTTGAAATAATAGGGATAGAAGTCATCAAGAAAATAAGGTCTTCCAGGCACAAAAGGACTGACCCACATCTGAAATTACAGAGACTCTGACAGCATTTATAAGCACTGAACCAGTCTAAGCCAGACAGGGTCCCAGTGCTGAGAGAGGAAGAGGACACAAGCTCCCACCCCTAATCCAGAAGCTATCTACTAAGAACAACTTTTCATAAAAGAAAAAAGTTTTCTTCAAGGGATGTAGATGTAACCAACCGTCTTATTAATTAAGAAACACAGAACCAATGCAAAGAAGAAAGCCAAGAGGTCAGAGCTTAGAGCTAAAACCTTACCCTTCCTCCTGCGGTGGTCCTACCTCTCTGAATCAGAGCTACTTCCTGTGTGTCTGTCTTTTTATAGTGTTTCTGTTCTGCCTTCTCATTGCTTGTAAACCCAACCACATGACCACCTCATCACTGCCTGTCTGTATAGACCTCCAGGTTTTCGATAGTTGGTATTGAGATTAAAGGCATGTGTATCCAATACTGGTTGTATCCCTGAACACACAAAGACTTACCTAGATCTGCCTAACAAGTGCTGGGATTACAAGAATATGCCACCACTGCCCTGTTTTCCTATGGCTTGCTAATAACTCTGACCCCCGGACAACTTTATTTATTAACATACAAATAACATTTGAATACAAATAAAATATCACCATAAAGGGAATCTCACTAGGTATACAAATCACTCCTATAGGTGGGCCCCATGCCCAACAGTAGATGGCCAAATCAAAATGATCTTAATGGTATTTTTGGAGACTGTTTCATAATACAGATGGGCTTTCTTTGTCTGGGCTTTCTTTTTTTTCCCTACAGATCTTGTTTGTTTGCAAATGTCTGAGTCTCTCTGTCTGTTTCTTGTGCTTTTTTACTTTTCTATTCATTTTATCTTATTCTGTTTTTGTTGTTGTTGCCATTTTCTTTTCCAATGAGAGAAAAAAGAATATGGATTTGGGTGGGTGACAAGGTAAAGAGGATCTGGGATGAGTTGAAGAAGTTAAAACCATTGTCAAAATTTACTGTATGAAAAAGTTATTTTCAATAAGCAAAACAAATCAATGACAACAACAAAATGAAAAACCCATAAATTTCTTAAGACAAAACATGAGCATTTTAGGAAGTACATAACAAGGAAAATCTGTGACATATTTCAGAATATTCTATTATTTGTTTATACTTTTAAAAATAGAAATTTTCCAAGAATAGATTCATATATAATTTTTAAAGTTCCCAAGGTAATGCAGACATTGCCATGTAGTTCTGCCAAGTTTTGTGGCTAACAGGTTATAAGGAAGAGACATGGGAGCCACATCTAAGGAAAATTACCATACCACTAACTAATTTATAATTTAAATTAATCTATTTTTTCTTAGGATTCCATTCATGGTTCCACAGTGGATTTAGCCTTGTCTTGGGCTCTTTATCAGTGTACAAATCTCCAGACTTTCATTTTCTTTATGTTTGTATGTATATATGTATGCATGTATGTATCTGTCTTTCTATAATCTGTCTGTCTATCTAATATCTATCTATCTATTAATCTTTGCTGTGGATATCACTCTATATAAATAAAACACTGATGGTCAGTGACCAGGCAGGAAGTATAGGCAGGACAAAGAGAGAGGAAAATTGGGGAAACAGAAAGAAGGAGGAGAGACACTGCAGCCACTGCCAGGACAAGCAGCATGTAAAGACGCCGGTAAGCCACCAGCCACGTGGCAAGGTATAGATTTATAAAAATGGGTTAATTTAAGATAAAAGAACAGTTAGCAAGAAGCCTGCTGCGGCCATACAGTTTGTAAGTATTATAAGCATCTGAGTGATTATTTTATATGTGGATTGTGGGACTGTGGGGCTTGGTGGAAGCTGGAGAGAAGCCCTCCAGCAACAAATGGTGCCCAACGGCTTGAGATTCCACCTTAAACTTGACAATATTTAATAACCAATTCTAAACAGAGCCAAAAAGAGGTTCCTGCTTCATGTCTCATAAGGACAGCTAGACACCACAAAACTCAGGTTTGAACACTGGCAGGTTGCTGGCGTGTGTGTTTGACCAGCAGTATGGCGGTAATGAGGTGTCTACCAGCAGCGCATTACACTGTGTGGTAGATTTAGTCTTTACTAGTATTAAAAAAAAAAAAAAAAAAAGGTTTCTGGGCTACACGCTGCTTTGATAAAAGCCTAGACCCACTATTTCTGAGACTTGATGACTCGTAGAACTGGCGGAAAACGCCATGTTGGTAAGCTGAAATGGGTGGAGCCAGCAGCCACATGGCCGTTTCAGTCTTAGAATGGTGCAGTTTAAAGCAATAGGCTCGCCGGGCGTTGGTGGCGCACGCCTTTAATCCCAGCACTCGGGAGGCAGAGCCAGGCAGATCTCTGTGAGTTCGAGGCCAGCCAGGGCTACCAAGTGAGCTCCAGGAAAAGGCGCAAAGCTACACAGAGAAACCCTGTCTCGAAAAACCAAAAAAAAAAAAAAAAAAAAAAAGCAATAGGCTCAAGGTAATATAAAAAATAAGCCACGTAAAGATGGCTACCACACAGAGAATCTGGATTATGTTCACTTTGATATTCGTAACTGAAGAAAAACATTTGATTGCAAAAGCTGTTGAGTTATGCCAAAATGTATATTTTAAAGGTACCTTGACTTCAAAATTTGGATTTAAGGATATGTTGCTTTGGAAAAGTGGTTCTGCTTTTGTTTCCACAGAAAGCCAGAGGCTGTGGATTTGTTCCAGATTAAGATACATCAGTTTTGCCGGTCGGTGGTGGCACACGCCTTTAATCCCAGCACTTGGGAGGCAGAGCCAGGTGGATCTTTGTGAGTTCGAGGCCAGCCTGGGCTACCAAGTGAGTTCCAGGAAAAGGCGCAAAGCTACACAGAGAAACCCTGTCTCGAAAAACCAAAAAAAAAAAAAAGATACATCAGGTTTCACCAGCCAAGACCACCTGATGGTATCCGATGACACCATGGCCCAGATGATCCAACATCCACAGCAGTTTCAAGGCAACTGGTTCACACAATACAGCCTCATGGACTACCCCATAGGCCTAAAATTTTCTTTGTGTCCCCATAAGATACAGTGCCCCCCTCCAGCAGGAAGTAGTAAGAGATGCTACACCCAAATTCCCAAATATACCAAGCTGGCTTTAGAGGTGGAATTGGCTCACTCTCCCTCTAAACCCAGACATATTGCTTAAAAAAAAAAAAAAAAAAAAAAAAAAAAAAAACTAAGGTTAAGAGATTCTTGTGTCCCAAGTCAGAAGAGCCCTCTGGTGTGGGACAGAGAAAAAACAATATTTTTATTTAAAACAAGTTGATTATAAATGTGATCTCTTTCTAAAAAAGAAAAGGGGATATGATATAGATATATAGGAGGATATACTGATGATAAGATAAAAGGGTAGATTAATGAACCTACTTTTAAAAGAACAACTTGTTTAAAATGTTTTACATTGGTATAGATTTTAGTTTATGTTTAAACTGTTTTACATTGGTATAAATTTTAGTTTATTGATACAAACTTGTAGTTAATTTTGTTATACTGTATATATATATATATATATATATATATATATATATATATAATTCTATTCTTGTTTGAGGTATTATGTTTAACTCATTTAAAATTGTAATGGATAATTAAAAATAGATTAATAATTAGTCATCTATGATAATCATATTAGTAGCCATGTTAGTTAAATCTTCTAGGTATACATAGATATATTTCAGATAGATAGGTAATCTTCAAACATTCATAGACCTAGAGAATATGACATTTAAATAACTAAAAATTCTGTTGACATCAGACACAATTGCTCTTGGCTGCACCAACTGATCCCGAGAGAATGTTGGGCTTCTAAGACATTTCCATTTGGAAGTTTGTCTTTTTGGCACAAAATGGCCTACTGGGCAAAGAACTGCCCTTGCCTTGATGGCTGACAGTACAAATGCAATGCTGTCCTTTCTGGACAAGTGGGACACAAGAAAAGCAACCACTGTACTCTGCCAAGACAGGGTAAGATGGTCTCTCAGAATTCCTGCTTCTGAAAATGGTCTGTCAGATACTCTAGGCCTGTAGCCAATTTGAATGCACCAACAATGCTGAGAAACATTAGGTGATTGTCCAGGCTGCCAGCTGTCTTGGACTACTCTTACATGATTCCCGAAAGTTGCTTGCATCCATCTACCGTTTCTCAGGTACCATTATGTTCCATTTCAGGTCTTTGATGTGGTTGAAAACTAGATAGTTATAATTTCCTCAGTTATGATAAAAGATAGTTATAAAACCTTAAACTCACAAATATAAGATAGATAGGACATCTTCTTTAATATTGTAACTGTAATTCTTGCTCGATAATTGTTTTGTTATATGTAATTTTACTATGTTAAAGTTAAAACCTTCCTTTTTAAAAAAAGAAGAAAAAGGAAAGTGCTGTGGATATCACTCTATATAAATAAAACACTGATGGCCAGTGACCAGGCAGGAAGTATAGGCGGGACAAAGAAAGAGGAGAATTGGGGAAACAGAAAGAAGGAGGAGAGACACTGCAGCCACTTTACAAGCAGCATGTAAAGACGCCAGTAAGCCACCAGCCACGTGGCAAGGTATAGATTTATAAAAATGGGTTAATTTAAGATAAAAGAACAGTTAGCAAGAAGCCTGCCACGGCCATACAGTTTATAAGTATTATAAGCGTCTGAGTGATTATTTTATATGTGGATTGTGGGACTGTGGGGCTTGGTGGAAGCTGGAGAGAAGCCCTCCAGCAACAAATCTTTACCTATCAATCTATCTATCATCTATCGATCTCTGGTAGCTTTGACAGTTTTGAGGAATTCTGCTGCACTGTCTTCTACATTGGCTTTGCTAATGCAATGCTTTTCTGATAATTAGATGCTGTTCGTTACATTTTCTTAAAAATGAAGAAGGAATTCGTGAAGGACAATCTACAATGCTGTGTACATGTGATTATCTTGATTGGCCTCTCTTAACTCTTTTCCTAGTAAAATGAGACATGAAGAAAAGGTGTGGTAAAGTATGCTTTGTTCCCCAAAGCTATGAAAACATAGAATACCTTGATTTCATTGTGCTTCCAGGGAGAGTTCTATAATTCATAAAAAAAAAAAAAGATTAGTCAAGCAAGTTCTATTACATAGGCAGCCCATGGCTTCTCCTACAAGTAAATAGATATTGTTACTGGATTGCTGTCTCTCTCAGTGCTCTTGGCACCCCAAAGATCAAAGACTTTTTTTTTTCCTGGGACTAATTCTCCAATGGGGGGAAAATGCTTTTAGTCTGTTTACTTTTTCTAAAAGGACAGGAGCAACAACTTCCAACAAACTCTGTATTTTCATTAAGAAATTGTCCACAAAATGTTTAATATAAACATATGAACATTTCCCTTCCCAGAAGGTTAACAGCTCATTGACTATAAGCAAATTAAATAGTCAAGCAGGTCAAGAAACAGATCACTATCAAAAGATGAACATTTTTTTTCTCTTGCAAACTTCTTAAGCCACAGTTTAAATGTGATTGTCTTTAGTCAAACATGTCTTCTCCCTTGTCCTGATAGGACTTGGGGGGAATTCTTAAATTTGTAAATTTATTTTAATGAAATTCTTTGGGGATAGTTTGAAATTTTTTAAAATAAATAATTTGTTATTTACTTATTTATTGTGTGTGTGAGAGAGAGACAGACAGACAGAGACAGAGACAGACAAACTGTGTATACACATGTGTGCAGATACCTCTGGAGGTGAGAAGAGGGAGTCAGATCCCTTGGAGTTGGAGTAACAGGAAATTGTGAATAACCTAACATGGGTGGTAAGAATTGAACCCAGGTCCTTTGTAACAGCATCCTGCACTCTTGACTACTCAGCCATATGTCGAGGTCTGATCATTCTTTATTAACAGTACTATTTCTCTCTATTTTCTCTCTTCTGTCCTCCTGGTACAACAGCTATTCACATTTTTACACTATCTGATGAGCCCCACTACCAGGGATGCTCTTTTATGTTTTAAGCTGTCCATTCTATAATGTTTTATGTTGGAATTTGACTATTTCTTTTATGTGGTCTGTACTTGAATGCTAAAATTTCCCAGTTCCCCCAAAAATGAGCCCATTCATGTTTTGCCTTTGAAACACATAGACAATAGTTTTGAATATCAATAATTACTCATTCCCATATATTAGCTGTTCTCAAACAAACACTATTTATATGGTTTTACTTCAGTGGTGTGTGTGTGTGTGTGTGTGTGTGTGTGTGTGTGTATGTGTGTGTGTGTGTGTGTGTGTGTGTGTGTGTGTGTATGCTCGAGACAGAGAGAGGAAATTTAGGCACTTATGTGTCAAGACATCCTCATGTAATTCAGAGAACAACTTTTGGGAGTCAATATTTCTTTCTTTCTTTAATTTTATTTTATAATTTAATTTAATTTTACATATCAGCCACAGATAACCTTGTTCTCTCCCCCCAACCCCCGCCTTCCTCCCAGCCCACTCCCCATTCCCATATCCTCTAGGGCATAGACTCCCCTGAGGATTGAGTTCAACCTGGTAGATTCAGTCCAGGCAGATCCAGTCCCCTCCTCCCAGGCTAAGCCAAGTGTCCCTGTATAAGCCCTAGGTTTTAAAAAAGCCAACTCATGCACTGAGTACAGGACCCAGTCCCACTGCCTGGATGCCTCCCAAACAGATCAAGCTAATTAACTGTCTCACTTATCCAGAGGACCTGATCCAGTTGGGGGCTCCTCAGCTATTGGTTCATAGTTCATGTGTTTCCATTCATTTGGCTATTTGTCCCTGTGCTTTATCCAACCTTGGTCTCAACAATTCTTGCTCATACCAATATTTCTTTCAACAGTAGGTTTGAAACTTATGTTGTCATGATTGGCAGCAAGTCCCTTCCCTCCCTGTAAGACAAAGTGCTAAATGGTCTTGTTAATAAAAAACCCAAAGCCAGATATTGGGGTTAAAACCGAGAGATCAGAAAAGCAGAAGAAAGCCAGCCATGTTGGAGATCTTCAGCAAAAGAGACCTACTTCCTGTATACCCACGCCTATGCCTTTCTGTTCTGCCATCTCATTTCCTCTCTCCACTCAGCTACATCACTTCCTCTTCCTACCCAGCTCTGTCACTTCCTGTCTGTCTGTACAGACCTCCAGACCTTTATGGTTAGTGCTGGGATTAAAGTTATGTACCGCAACACTTGGCTCTCTTCCCAGTGTGGCCTTGCACTCACAGAGATACAGACAGATCCCCACCTATTGAGTGATAAGATTAAAGGTGTGTGCTACCATTGCCTGACCTCTATGTTTACTATAGTCGCTGGCTTTTACCTCTGATCCTCAGATAAACTTTATTAGGGTGCATAATATTGGGGGACACGATACATCACCACACCTCCCTAAGCCATCTCAAAGGTGCTAGCTATAGCTATCCTAAGGTATTTTGACCTCAGATATAGTGAATTATGTGTTAGTGATACTGGGTTCTATTTCAAGCCTTTATTTAACATGATTGCAGGTGTTACTCTTTTAGTACATACCTGATTTCTCAGTCCTAACACTGCAGACTCAACAGACTGAGAATCATTTTTTGTCTTCACTTGGGCCTTCTGATCCTTGAATTCTGCTCCAGCCAAAGCAGTACATAATGACAAGGAGCCCCAGGGTTCTTGCTAACTGGATCTTTTATTTCTTTATATCTATTTATTTATTTTTTTTTACATTTCCAGAATTTATACTGTCAGAGCCTCTCCTTTAGTTCTTCAATCCTCAGTATTATTTACATACTTCTGAATCTTAACCAGTTTGTCACTGTTAGGGGCTTGTTTTCAGGTGAAAACCAGAGAACTGTTCATTATTCTTGAACAGGCAGCTATTTGCTTTATGCTTTTAACAATAGCTGGTGCAAAAAGAAAAGAAAGTGTCACAGTCATATTTCGTACACAATATGTTTTCATCAAGTCAATTTAACTAATTTTAACTTTAATTTTTCTTTGGAAACAATATCAGCACTCGTCCCTGCTTTTCTGCCTGAGAATTGGAAATGATGATCTCTAATTCTTACCAGTGCTTTTAGAGGATGTTTATATAAATGTTAGTGAATTGAATATAGAATATGCAATGTTGAACGTAAACAAATGCTTCTTTTGTAGTGTACTTAAAAGGTAACTTGGGGCAATTTAGGTAGTTTGTAAACTTGAGTATACAAATACACATGCACGTATGTATACACACATACACCTACACATATACATATTATTTTTGGCTTGTATGTATTTTAGAAAGAAATTTTCCATGAAATTATCATAAGCATTTGAATGTTTTATCATTTTGTACAATGATCATTTAAGAGACTTACCCTTTTGGTATAAATATTTACCAGGCTAACCACACAAATGTCGATATATTAACCTCTATCAGTGTCTGTCTTAGAGGAAGAGAGGTGATTCCCTCTATTGTAAGTCAGAACTAATGATCATTTGCCTTACAGCACATTTTCAGCTGACTAGCTTCCCTAATTCTCTACTCCAGCTCCAAGGACCTTAGGAATTATAGGTCCTGCTTTACATGGATAGATTCTAACTGTTAGGCAATTGTGAATCTATCTTGTCAATAGACATCATAACAGCTATGAGTCAAAGATATTTGTTATTTCCAAAGCCAGTTCCTACTCAAAGTTATTTGTTGAGATAAACACTATGAAAACTATACTGAGATTAATATCATTGTGATGAGAAAGCACACTGTCCTTCTTAGCATGGTTCTTGAAAACTTAACATGTCTTTTATATTTTTTGGCATCATACACTGTTCCCTTAGATTTATCCATTTCATACTCCAAATAATCAGCCTGCTCATCATCAGCACACCTACATTTCTATTTCAAACTTGGAAGTCAGCCCTGTTACTACACACTTATTAGAACAGGTGACAAAATATACTTATTTTCTGAAGAACATAATCCCCAAAATGGATGTATGACTTCAAATGTAGAGGTTCTCCTAAATAGCTCCTTTGCCACAAAACATTATCAACTGTAACTATGCATGTGGACATTATCAGGCCTCATTTTCTATTGATGAACTCTAGAACCCCTTCAGTTGCTGTTAACTAACTTCTTTAGGTAAGCACAGAATTACCCAAAATCTTCGCCAGTCTTCTTATACTCCATAAGTTGCTTTCCTAGCAGGAGCTACCATATCCTAAAACTTCAGATTTGATGTATAGTTCAACACATTGACTATCAAAGTAGGTCTCCTCAATGAAGAACATTAACTCTGTCTCTTTACTACCCCTTTGAAAATGGAAGTGATTCAAATGCTTTCCTGGTAATTCATTTGAAAGTGATATATGATTTACTGAAATTATAGGTGTCCAGAAAATAGACCAACCTTAAATAAAACTGAGAGTAGGGGTTGAATTTGTTTTATAGGGTGTAAACATTTCCAGACATTGATTTTAAATATTAAGGAAGAATATGAGAATGATGAAGGACAATTTGATGGATGATTAACCATGATTGGTTTGTAAAGGGCACATTGTAGAGAAGGTTCACCTCCGTGTGCTGAAGCACAGGATGAGTGCAAATCATGACCTGAATGGGTTGACAATTCAGAGTGGAACTCTGATCAAATCTGACATTTTCCTTTTTTTGTCTCAACTTTTGAGTTTAAGGGATAGAATTCTTTAGGAGCAGATTAATAATTTATTCCTTAGAAACTCATTTTCTTTACAATCATCACCACTATTATCCTTAAAAATGACACTGTAGTTAATGTGTCAAGCACTTCTCTGCCACAGGTGACAAGTAGCCTCTCACATTCTTGACCTCCTCTGTGTTCAGACACAAATGACACTAGACATAATTTTCCATGTTCAAAGAGTTGAGATTGAAACTTATGCCTAAGGCCCCAGCCTATGTCCTTTCTAAAATATGTCACTGATTTTAGTCCACTTGTAACTGACATTTAAATAACTTATCTCTACTTGTTATTATTAATATTAGATCCATTTGATTTTATCTGTTAAATAATGATTTCCCTCTTCTTGAAGAAAACCACATGGGCTCTTATCAATTGATTTTTTCTTTTTATTTTATGTGTATGAGTGGTTTGTGTGCATGTATGCATATGCACCACATGTATACCTTTGCATGTGAAGATCAGAGAAGGATGCCAGAGCCCTTGAACTGAAGTTATAGATGCCTGCATGCTGTCATGTGTGTGCTGACAAACAAGCATGGGTCTTATATAATATCAGCAAATACTCTTAAGCACTTAACTATCACTTCAACTTTAAGGGTGACTAATAAAATATATTCGATTACTGCCACATCAGATTAAAATATACTACTAAATTTTATTTGAGAGGAAGGGTTGGAAAACGTTAACTGCAGATACTTTCTTTGTGATTTCAAACTTGGTTCTTTGACCAGCTCTCACTTCTGTGGATTTCATCTTAAAGGATGTTTTCTAAGTGCATATTTCATGATAGAATCAGAACTGGACCTAGGATGGAAGTATAGGTGACATCCTTTTTGAAACAGTGGGAGGAAATACACTCAAGCATGAAACTTGTACAAACCAAAGGAAAGTATCAAGGAAACTTCATCTTGTTAAATTATTATTTTGAGATTATGATCTATATTGAGTTGCATATGATGACTTTATGATATGTTTGAGGTCCGATTCAGAACTGGCCAGCCTTTGATGGAAATAAGCACCAGCAATAACTCAATCAATAGCTTTGTCTATGCTGCATCACTCTGGTGACCAGAGATGGGTGTGCTGGATCTCCTGACATCCAACTGTATCTCTCAGTAGCTTGAGGCCTGCCAGCACTGAAGCTTCAGTGTAAACTTTTAAACATTAGTGTCTACACTACTCTAGAGAGAAGCTTTTGCTAGATTCTTAGCAAAGCTACTCTCCTTCCCAACCTCCCTCTCTTCTCCTGGCTCACTTCTCTCCTTCCTTCTTCCCTTTCTTCTCTTATAATAACCATAGAATTGTAAATTTGTGGAATTTGTTTTACATCAAGAGACCTCCCTTCTCTCTACCCTTGGCCAAACACAAATAGTAAATAAGCTGAATGTGAGCCTAACTGTAATTTAAGAGTTATTGGTTGTTACTGTTACCTTAAGACCCCTGACAGCTGTATAACCTGGAATGTAATTTCAATAACTGCCATAAGGCACTATTCATATTTCAACTGTGCTGATTAAAGCCTGTGAATTCCAAACCTTAAAGGTTTTAAAAATACATGTTGAGTTACGAAAGTAAACTTACAACATTAATATTTGATTTAAGGTCTATTGTAAATTTAGAACAGGCCATAAAACTTTATTTCACATTTTTACATTCAGCACTGAGAACCAGGGAGTTTCATGTCTGATATTTTCTGTGCCATGTCTCCATCTGGTATTGAAGAACCTCTGAAGTAATAATTTTTTATCTGAGTACGTATGCACTAGAATGATCTGAAATATTGGTTATCCTGAATGGTCTTGTGTTGATATTTCTTGTACTATCTCAGAGTCAGAAAGAAAAATGGCATCTGAAATTTGGCACAGATCCTTAATTATTTTAACCAAAGATTATTGAAGATATATATCATTTAGCACATTCATGCTGAGATTTCATCAACGCTGAGCATTGTATTAAACTATTATCTCTTGAATGTAGACCCAGTTACATATTTGACTACCACAAACCTGCAAGTTTTACTAAGAAATCTAGGGTACATTCCGACTCTAGGGGGCAGTCTAGGGTGCCTTCAGGCATTTCTGGGGAAGGGCCCTCTTGTTATCTCCCTAGCAGTGGTTTTTTTTTTGTTGTTTTGTTTTGTTTTTTGTTTTTTCTCTAGCAAAGGAATTTTATGTAAATGTACCACATTTCCTTATCCATTCTTTGGTTGAGGGATATCCAGGTTGTTTCCAGTTTCTGCCTATTGTGAATAAAATGATGATGAACATGGTTGAGCAAATGTCTTTGTGGTAGGATGGAGCATCCTTTAAGTATATGCCCAAGATGTGAAAAGCTGGGTCTTGAAGTGGATTGATTGCCATTTTCTAAGGAACCACCATAGTGGCTGTACAAGTTTGCACTGTCACCTGCAAAATATTCCATTTGTTTCACATTCTCACCAATTGTCACTTACGTTTTTTATCTTCGCAATTCTGACAGGAATGAGATGGAATATTTCAGTAGTTTTAGTTTTCATTTCCCTGATTATAGCAGGTTTTTTTTTGACTTCCAGACCCCAAATCATGACACAGAGACTTATTATTAATTATAAAATCTCTTCCTATAGTTTAGGCTTGTCCTAATAGCTCTTATAACTTAAATTAACCCATTTTTATTAATCTATGGGCTGCCATGGGACTCCTGTCTTTTACCTTTCCTCCTGCATGTCTTGCTCTATCTGCATCTGGCAGGCAACTCCACCTTTCTTCTTTCCTGAGACCTCTCTGTTCCTAGAAGTCTCACCTAAACTCTTCCTGCCTAGATATTGTCAATTCATCTCTTTATTAAACTATTCACAGTGACATATCTTCACACAATGTAAAGAAATATTCTGTAACACATGATGGCTAAGGATGTTGAACATTTCTCTATGTGTGTCTTAGCTATTTGAAATTGCTGTGTTGAGAACTCGCCATTTAGATCTATACCCAAACAAAGAATGGATAAAGAAAAAATGTGGTATGTTTACACATCAGTTTAAAAAATGGCATCATGAAATTTGCAGACAAATGGATGGAACTAGAAAAGATC
Organism: Peromyscus maniculatus bairdii; assembly: GCF_049852395.1. Taxonomy (NCBI): domain Eukaryota; kingdom Metazoa; phylum Chordata; class Mammalia; order Rodentia; family Cricetidae; genus Peromyscus; species Peromyscus maniculatus. The sequence goes on from NC_134854.1 coordinate 96,556,598, forward strand.
ATCCTGAGTGAGGTAACCCAGACCCTGAAAGACAAACATGGTATGTACTCACAAGTGGTCATTAGCTGCTAAATAAAGGAAAATCATGCTACAATCCATAGACCTAGAGAGGCTAAGTAACAAGGAGGGTTCAAGGGCACACACATAGATCTCCCTGGGAAGGGGAAATAGAATACCAACGACTGATCTAACTTGAAGCCCATACCATGAGAGAAAGCCCATGCCTGACACTGACTGAATGGCCAGGAAGCAGAAGCAGGACATCCCAGAGACCAAAGATAGAACTAAACACAACTGGCCAATAAGAAAAAAGTCAATGAAATGATTCCTAATGATATTCTGCTATACTCATAGATTGGTGCCCAGCACAATTGTCATTAGAAATGCTTATCCAGTAATTGATAGGAGCAGGTGCAGAGACCAACAGCCAGACATTAGGCAGATCCAGGTGAACCCCGCAGAATAGAGGGAGAGAGAATTGTGGGAGCCAGAGGGTTGGAGGAATCAATGAGAACACGGGCCACAGAATCAAATAAGCAGGGCTCAAAGAGGCTCACCGAGACTGAACTGACAAACGTGGCCCATGCATGAGTGTGAATTATATCTTCTGCATGTATCTTATGGGTGTGTAGCTTGGTAGCTTGGTGTTCTTGTTGGACTCGCAACAGTGGGACTATCTCTGACTCTTTTGGCTGTGTTTGGGACCCTTTTCCTCCCACTGGTTTGCTTTGATATGAGGGATTCTGACTAGTCTTATTGTAACATGTTAGACCGTATTTAGTGAATAACCCTGGGAGGCCTGCTATTTTTAGGGGGGTGTGGAATGGAGGAGAAGTGGATCTGGGGAAGAGAAGAGAGGTAAGGGGAGGGACTGGGAGGAGTAAAGAGAAGAGAAATAATGTATGAGAAAAGGATAATAGGGGAAAAAAAGGAAGTTTACTTACATGTTTCCAGGTGATACCTGTTTGGAGTGTTTTCCACAGTCTCACAAACAGCTCACTTATATCTCTTATCTCCATGTCTTCCTGTGTTAGGTTCCATTAGCCCAAACTTTTTTGTTTGTTTGTTTTTCAAGACAGGGTTTCTCTGTGTAGCTTTGTGCCTTTTCCTGGAACTCACTTGGTAGTCCAGGCTGGCCTCGAACTCACAGAGATCTGCTTGGCTCTGCCTCCCGAGTGCTGGGATTAAAGGCGTGCGCCACCACTGCCCGGCCCCAAACTTTTTTTTTTAATTAATTTTTTTCATTTATTTTGTATAACGACCATAGTTTCCCCTCCCTCCTCTTCTCCCCTTCCTTCCCTTCTTACACACCCTCCTCCACTCTTCGTCTGAATCCATTAAGAAAGGGGAAAACCTGGTGTCAGGGAAACCCTCAGGAATCCACAGGATGGCACCAGCTAAAAACTCCTAGCAATAGTGGAGAGGGGGCCTGAACTGGCCTTCTCCTGTAATCAGATTGGTGACTACTCCAATTGTCATCATAGAGCCGTCCTCTAGTAACTCATGGAAGTCGATGCAGAGATCCACAGCCAGACACTGGGCCAAGCTTCAGGAGTCTTGTTGAAGAGATAGAGGCAGAACCCTCAGCGACAGCTGACCTGAGCTCCTGGGAGCTCACCAACTATGGACAGACAGCTAGAGAGCCTGCATGGGACTGACCTAGGCCCTCTGCATGTGTGTGGTAGTTATAGAGCTTGATCTGTTGGTGGGGCTCCTAGCACGGGAATCAGGACCTGTCCCTGGCACTTGAGCTGGCTTTTGGGAACCCATTTCCCATACTGCATTGCCATGCTTAAACTTGAGGCGGGGGAAGAGCTTGGTCCTGCCTTAACTTGATGTGCCTTGCTTTGTTAACTCCCATGGAAGACTAGCCAAAACTTTTACCTTTTATTTATTTTTGAGACTGACAGGAGGGGACAAATCAGTGACAGGTGTTGTAGGGGAGGAACACCCCCCCCACACACACACACACACACTCACTCACATGCACAGACCTTTTCTGAGTTATCTGGATTATTTCTAAAGCAATTTCCAATTTCTTAACCACTTAGATATTGCATAATAATTTAAAGTGTGCTGTCTATGACTTTATTGGGGATGGTGTATGTATTTGTGTAAATGCATACGTGCATTTATATGGAACCTGGAAGATAATCTTCAAAATCATTCCATTAACACCATCCACATATTGTTTTTAGCTACGGTCTTTCCTTTAACTGGAATTTAGCAAGTAGTCTAGGCAGACTGCCCTTGAGTTCCAGGGATCTACTGTTTCTGCCTCCCCAGGGCTAGGATTACAAGCAGGAGTCACCACTCCTGGCTTCATTTATGAGTTTTAGGAATCAAATCATGTCATTATCTTTCAAGGAAAATGCTTTTCTAGTCAGCTCTTTCCAGCTCTCAGTATATATTTTTAAAATAAATACTTACTTTTGGTTCATGTGTATGAGTGTTTGTACGCATGAATATTTGTGCACCACATGTGTGCCTGGTGCCTGAGGAGGGCTGAAGAGGTCATCAGATTCCTGAGACTGTAGTAATAGAAAGTTGTGTGCCACCATGAGTGCTAGGAATCAAACCCAGACACTGCAAAAAAGTAAGTGTTCTTAATCTCTTAACCATTTCTTCAACCCAAATGAACAATATGTTCACTCCTTATATCACACCTATGATTATTAAATTTTGCATTATAATGCTCAAATATTAGTTTAATTGTATTATCATAAGAGAAAATTTGCAGAAAACTTTTAAAGTATAATTCTTTTATTATTTACAACATGAGATATTTATTCTACTTTGGAATAAACACTAACTTAGGTTAATATTTTATACTTCTCTATCTTTCTTCTTGAAATCAATTTTCTATATAGGCAACAGTAAAAATATCTTCTTTCAGATTGTGTTATTTTCTGAAAAATAATAATTATTTTTGCACTTTACGCAATAAATAATAATTATGCTTAGGACTAAGGCAAGTTAGAGAAAGCAGAATCATTGTGTCTTCAAAACAGCCTACTTAACTTACAGAAATATAATCTCCCTTCACCCCTTCGGTGTGTGTAGCATTTGAAAATGATTTTTCACTTAATTAGTTTCTTATTTATATGCATATGGCTGTTTGGACTTCATATATGCTGCTGAATTACATGTATACCTTAGTCTTCAAAGACCAGAAGAGGGTGACAGATGCCCTGGGACCAGAGTCAAGGACAATTGGAAGTTGCCATGAGGGTGTTGGGAAACCCAACTGGGTTTTTTAGAAGAGAATCAAGTACTCTTAATTGCTGAGCTGTCTGCACAGCTCCTAAACTGACAGTCTTACTTGAACAATCAACAATGGCAGTTTTAAATGGCATTATTTTTGCACAATTAAAAGAAACTTATGTTGGGATTTGAAAGAGAACTCAGAGGTTAACAAGGCACTACTCCTTCAGAGGACCAGAGTTTGATTCCTGGTACCCACCTCAGGCAACACATGACCATGTGTAACTCCAGCTCCATGAGGATTTAATGCCTCTGGCCTCTGTGGGCACCTGCCCAAACATGCAAATACTCAACCACAGACAAATGCACATAACAACTATTCAAAATAGTAAAAATAATTATTTAAAAAGAAACATATATACACTTCCATATACTGGCATGTAGCACAATGAAGAGTTAAGGATTGATCTTAAGGATTCCAGCATGGAATTCATACCTAGGCTGTATGTATGTGCTATACTGAGAAATCAGTTATAGATGCACAATTAGTCAAAGAAAAATTGAGGAATATAATTTATCACATGAACAAATTTAGATTTGTAACTTTCATTGAAACTCTCTGGTGACTGGTAGTTAGCATTAGGGGCATTTAAAGGAAAAAACTATAAATACAGCAGAATTTATTTTATTTTATATGACCATTGATTATTTTCACAAACTGTGACTAGGTTTACGATAAATTTTATAGGTGACCTTTTACACACTTAGATCATCAGAAAAATGCCCACATAATTATTTCTAGGATTGTTTACAGCTGTAGTTATTTTCTTCTTTTTTTTTTTGCTAATTTTAATGTATTCCCTGTTTTCAATTAAAATTTCAATGAGGAACTATGTGATTATATAGTTTTATTTATCATTTCCTATTTTCTAGGGGGAAATATTTGCATGTGAAATTGTTGATAGGAAAGTAACCATATGTTCTAAATTCTTAATGTTTCCATTTTGGTCTTTAGGAAGACAAATAATATTTGAGATTGCCCAGAGAACAAATAAACAAACATTATACAGTAAAAAGTGTTTGTTCCTAAACACATGCACATATAAGCAACCCTTATGGGTCTTAATAGGTTAGAGAGTTGTGTGTGTGTGTGTGTGTGTGTGTGTGTGTGTGTGTGTGTGTGTGTGACATTATTAATTATAGACGAAGTCATGAACTTGAGAGGGAGTGGTCAGCAATGGAGAAATTGGAGAAGGGTGAATGAGGAGTGGAATTGATATCAATAAGACAGCTTTTATACAGGAAATTGTCAAAAACAATTTAAGGGGAAAGTGTCATATTTGATGTGATTTATTTGTTCCCAGTTGTCAGGGACAAGGACAGAATCTCTAGTTAGTGGAAAAATACAGACATCCAATAAGACAGGGAACTAGATCAGCTTACAGTCAGGTTGCCTAGCAACAGAACATTGAGTCAGAGCCCTTGACCCTCTCACCCTGTAAACATCCTATACAAACATTCTGTTAGCTTGCCCCACCTTATGCAGATGACAGCTTCTTGCTCCCCCCACCCTGTGGAACTATATAAACCCTTGTGAAAGGAAATAAAGTGGCACCTTGATCAGAATCTAGACTTGATGTCTTTTCCTTTGTATCTCCTGTCCCTACATTCCCTCCTTAGGGTGGTCGAGAACCCGTTGAAGCCCTGCAGGCGGGGCACCCAATTACAATAATAATTAATTCTTAGGAATTATAATAAGTATTTAAAAACAGGAAATGTGTCTGCCATTCTCAAGAAAGTCATAGACCAACACAGAAAACTTTCTACAGATCAATTAATGTGCAGATAATGAGGCAAGCCTTACAAGACATGGCTGAATAAAGACCATTAAAGACATAAAAAAAAAAAAAAAAAAAAAACCAGACATTTCAGGTCTTTGACACTATCTTGCTCATTTTCTATTTCTGAATTGCAACAGCAATTACCTTTATACATTTTTTAATGTTCTACAAACCTGTATTATATTGCTTGCCTAAGACAAAGGGTGTTCTACCTATTGATTATTAAGAAAAGACCTTATGATAGTGTCCCAGTTACTTTGCCAGACTGACCTCACTCACTGCTTCTTCACATACACTCCTCCTTAGCAATGTCAGAAATACTGTTTTAAGGACAAACCAAGTCACAGATTCTGGTCATCTGAATAAAAAATGCAAATGAATGACCATGGGCAAGAGAATCTTGCAATGGGTATGGCCCTCCTCATATTTTTACTTGAATTTCATTATGACTCTCTGTTCTATATATACACTATCACTTAATAGTTCAAAATTGATTATTCTCTTCTTTGCTTCAAGAACAAAGGAGGTATATGTACTTATCACCTCTTTTCATTTAGTCTGATATTTCGGTTTATTTTATTTTATTGCATCTATGGTGTCCACACTCAGGTATATATGGAAGCCAGTGTTGATATCCAGTAATTTCCTTACTTGCCTTTTTATTTATCAAGATTGTGTCTTTTCCTGAACCTGAGCCTTAAAAATCTGGTTACACCTGGGACCCACTATTTCCACACTTCAGTCATTAATATTACAGGTAGGCCATCATACCTATCCAACATTCACATGGATTTTTTGAATCTGAACCCAGGTTTGCATAAAAAGCACTTTATCCACTGAACCATCTCTCAAAGCCCTTCATACATTTTCTAAACATAAAGAAATAACCTATGTGCAATCAGTGGATATTTTGTTCTATAATTTTTAGAACTAATTGGTGTAGTTATTTAGTAAATAGTCATTTAGCACAGACTAGCCTGAAAGTAGCACATAGCAAAAATATCATCCAACAGAACTCTCGTTCTCTCTAAATTTTTAAATAAGAGTTGATAATGATTGCTTCTTGATAAACTAAGATAAGTTAATCACTGAGTTACTAAAATGAATTTAGCAGTAGTCTTAGAAATCATACAGTTTGGTAATGGATATTTAAGTGTTTTGAAAAAGATTATTGTATATGATATTTGTCATATATATGATATAGGATATATCTAAGTCTTAGAGTTTCTGTTGCTATGAAGAGACACCATGTCCAGGACAACTCCTATAAAAAAGAAAGCATTTATTTCTGGCTAGCTTACAGTTCAGAGGTTTAGTCCATTTTAATCAGGGTAGGAAGAATAGCGGCGTACAGGCAGACATGGTGCTGGAGAGGAAACTGAGAATTATACATCTGGATTGGAAGGCAGCAGGAAGAGAGAGTTACACTGAGCATGGCTTGGGCTTCTCAGACCCCAAAGCCCATCCGCAGTGACACACTTCTTCCACTGAAGCGACATCTACTCCAACAAGGTCACATGTTCTAATAGTGCCACTCCCTATGGGCTTATGGGGACCATTTCATTCAAACCACTACTATACATATGTATTCTGCAGTGACTATTAGATTTCTGGCCTAAAAGGCTGCAAAAGGCATATAGAGTATTAGCACAAAAGTCCCTTCTGTCACCATTTTATATTTGCATCTCTATTCCTCTCAACTTAATCAACCACTAATGCATTCACCATTTCTAATTTTTTTATTTCAATAAAAATATAAATATGTAGAGTACAACTTTAAGTATTAAACCCTCCACTCAGCTTAATTGTTGATGGTTTATTTAGATTGTTGTGTGTATCACTAGCTCATTTTTATTCTTAACAAGTAGTACTCCACTGTAAGGATATAGTAAAGTTTGTGTAGTCCCTTGTCTGTGAGTGACATCCAGGTTGTTTACAACAAAGTTATTAAAAATACTTGTTTATGTGCAGACTTTTACATGATCATACTTTGAATTCTGTGGTTTAAAATATAGAAAATAAAATTACAAGTTTGTATGGAAGACAAATATGTCTTAAATTATTTTTGTATGTTTGGACACTGTAATATAATCACACAACTCCACTTTCTTTCCCTCCATTCATACTCTCCCAATTAACCCTTCTTTCTCTCTTTCAAATTCATAATTTTGTTTTTCATTAAATGTAATATATATTTAGGAATATATATATATATATTTTTTTCTTCTCACCAACAGCTTATAGAAGATCCAGTTTCTTCATATCCTCAACAGTATTCACTGTTTTCTTTGTTTTATATTAATAATTGTGCTAGGAGAACTCATGGTTTTTAAATACATTTCCTTATAGGCAATGATGTGTAAAATATTTTATTATGTTAATTTTTCTATGTGTTATTTTTTCAGTGTTACTTTTCTTCTCTTTCTTAATATGAATGCTGGATTTCTTGGGAAGCTTCACTATTATGATGTGTGTACATGAACCATAGAGGTGATAGCAGTATAAAGTACTACTTACTTACACACACACACACACACACACACACACACACACACACACACACACACACCCTCCCCCAATTCCACCCAGATCCAACTTCATTCTCTCTGACCTCATTTTTGTACTTAAAAAAAATCAAGTACAGTTGAAGCTGCCCATGTACACTTGGATGTGTGGCCTTCCTCTGGGACATGGTCAAACCACCTGTTATTTCCCCCTTAGTGAAAATGGAATCTCCCTTTCCCAACACCTATCAGTAACCAATACCCCCTTAGCTAGTGGTGAGCCTTCAGGACCACATACCCCTCTCCACGCTAGAATTTGTCATGCTTGACCTCATGAATGTTGTCTCATGTATTGTAAATTCATATGTGCAACTGCTTTTGGAAAATATTGCTTTTGAGTTAACTGGAGAAGTGTACAAGGATTACTTTCTGTTATCTCTGCCAGCTGCATATAAATCTGAGTGTCTCAATAACATTTTAAATAAAAATTATATATTACTATGTTAAGCCACCAATAGTTTAAAACTATCTGCAATTAAACATGATAAATGTATTCAGTGCTTTATTCCCATCAACTGCCTAAATTAAGCATGATAAAATAAAATAATAAAGAATGCACAAGTTTTGTTTTATTTCAGCATATACAAATACATGTAAAATTTAAGCTTAAAGATACTTTGTATCATTTTCTTCTGTCTTCTACTTGTATACTGAGAAGCAAGGTAAATATAGTAATTGGATTGGCGAGATAGCACAGTGGTTAAGAAGACATACTACTCTTACCAAGGAACTGGGGTCAGTTACCACACCTACATTAGGCAGCTATTAAACTGCCTATAACTGCAGCTACAGAGAGATCCAACATTTCTGGCCTCCACAATCATTTCACTCATGAACACAGACAGGCAGGCAGACAGACAGACCACTCCCACACATACACATGTACTTCAAAATAATGAAAATAAAACTTCAAAGACTCTAAATGACCCTTTGAAAAACAATTATCTTCATTCTGCATGGTCAGTAGGAAGACACTGACTCATTTATATAGACCAATATGACAAGGGGTTATACATGTGTAACACGAATCTTAGAAGGTCTTATTAATAAAAAACCTAGAGCCAAATATTGTGGTGAAAGCTGAGAGATCAGAGGGATAGAATAAGCCACAGTCACAAGTTGTTACTGTAAGAAAATCCTTAGCCCAAGAGAGAGCCACTTCCTGTATACTCTTGCGTAGATACCTTTCTGTTCCCTTAGTGTATTCTGGATATTTGGGAGTCTTCTGTTGAGAATTCTGTTTAGATCTGTACCTCGTTTTTAAATTATTTGGTATGTTGGTGTCTAGTTTCTTAAGTGCTTTATATATTTTGGAGGTCAGCCCTTTGTCAGATGTGGGTTTGGTGAAGATCTTTTCCCATTCTGTAGGCTGCAGTTTTGTATTTTTTGCCTTACAGAAAAGAGATCCCATTTATTAATTGTCAATTTCAATGTCTGTGCTACCTGTCTTATATTCAGGGAGTAGTCTCCTGTTCCAATGTGTTCAAGGCTAGTTCGATGTAGCACCAGTTGCTAAACAGTCTTATTAATAAAGAACCTGGAGCCAGATATTGGGGTGAAAGCTGAAAGATGAGGGGAATAAAACAAGCCAGGTACAAGTTCTTACCTCTAGGAAATCCTCAGCCCAAGAGAGCTACTTCCTGTATACTCATACCTTATATACCTTTCTGTGTCCTGCCATCTTACTTCATCTCTCTGCCGAGCTACATCACTTCCTCTTTCCACCCAGCTCTACCATGTTCTATCTGTCTGTACAGACCTCCAGACCTCTATGGTTAACTAGTGCTGGGATTAAATGCATGTGCCCCTATCCCTGGCTCTGTTCCCAGTGTGCCTTGAACTCACAGAGATCTGGATGAATCTCTGCCTCCCAAATGCTAGGATTAACGACATGTGCCACCACTACCTGAGTTCTAGTTTAATATAGTGGCTGGCTTTTTCCTCTGATCTTCAGGCAAGCTTTATTTGTTAGAACACAAATGAAATACCACCACATACATTAGCACATTAGAAAAATACATAAGTTTATTTTGATTCAGCACATATAAATTTACTTTCATGTATTAGTTATTTTTCTGATGTGCTTTGACAGAATACTGACAAAAGAAACTAGACAAGGGAAATTTAATTTGGTTGATGGTTTGAGAGGATAAGGTGTGGAATGGTGGGAAAATCATTGTGGCAGAAGTGTGAAGTGCTGATGGCATTACCTCGTTAGTCAGGAAGCCAGGAGAGATGGATGATGATTCTTAACTTATCTCTTCACCTTTTATTTATGCTGGGAAGCCTAGCCTATGGGGATTCACTGACTCACGTGGTCTTTGTTTCCTCTGCACAACATGGACCATAATATTGCATACACTTCATGGTTGTGTATGACTGGGAAGAAACACAACTGAAAGAACACATGATATAAACAGAAAGTAAGCTGGTTCCACTATCCACAAATGCCTCAGAAAGTTTAATGAATAAAAGCAGAAATCATAAGTGCAGCATTGGTGTGTGTAATAGTAGACGATATTTGCCAGTTGTCATGGAGATGAACATAGTCTATGAGTCATGCTGAGTCATCCATCTTATGCTATGTACTCATGAAAACACCCTCCCACACATGCCCAGAGTGTATCATTTAGTCAAGTTGATACAAAGCTGAACCATTACCACCAGGATAGCATCTTAGATAGACTATGATGATGACAGTAATAAAAGTAATGTTTTACCCAAGCAAAATTGGGAAAGTGTGTACTATTGCATGAATTAAAATGGCAAATATAATTAATTGAACAAAAAATGCAGACAAATGTCTAAACAGTCTTGGTAAATAAGAAATACAGAGCCAAATACAGAGGTAATAGCCAAAGAGATCATGGCAATAGCCACAACTAGCTTGAGCTTACCATCAGCAGTATCTTCCCCAGAGAGAGGTTCTTCCTATCTGACTTGTGTTTTCATTGCCTTTCTGTTCTGCATTCTCATTGGCTCTAAGCCCAGCCACATGACTTCCTCATTACTGCATGAGTGACTGTTTGGAAATAGTTTCCATAAACCATTCGGAATTGAATAGGGTTTGGAAGAAAATGAGTGATACATAAGTATTAAGATGTATTCTCTGTATATTGATGATTTATACAAGGTGTTTACAATAGAATCTTAAGGAGAAGACAACACACTTCTGTTCAAGATTATTAGCTAGGCTATTGTTCATGAATTAAAATTATTCTTGTTTTTTTCAAAATGGCAACATTAATAATATATATATATAAGAAAATGAGTCACAGAATAATAAGCAAGGAAAGCAATTTTGTTGACAAGATCAGAGGTAGAATGCTGAAGAAAACAGACTGACACAGTGTGTCTGCAGGGATCAAGGATGGAATAAATGCTGAGAGGCTTTGGATTTAGAATCTTAGATAACAGGGCTCAAAGGCACCTTGGGCATTATCAAGGATCAAAAAATGGTGACCTTGCAAAAGCAGAGTTAGACTGGGACTCTCTGCCTGTTGACAGAGTCTGAGACATCCTCATACCAACTGCCTACAGTTTGCATACAATTCATGGCTTTGGGTGCTTACAAGAAGTAACCAAAGATAAAAGACTATAAGCTGGAAATGAAGGAGATACTGTATGCACATGTGCCTCAGGAAGAAAGTCATGGGTATACAGGTTTGAGCATTAGCAGTTGAAATTTTCTTATCCTTGTGCATATGAAACTGAGAAGAAAAATGTTCAAGCAAATTCAAGAAAGCATCACTTGAGTTAGAAGCTAATGTTTGAAAAAAAACCTTAAGAAAAGATATCCTTTCAGTGAAATGCAAATATGAAATATTACATTAAACTATAAGTAGAAGAATGAGTATGACTCAGTGGATAAAGCAATTGTTATGACAAGCCTGGGGATACAAATACAGATCCCTAGCAAAGACTTAAATATTGCTTGGTGGGCATAGCAGCCTGCCTATAATTCTAGGGCTTAGAAGCTAGAACCAGAGTGGGTGGAGCAAATTGGCTGAGCTAGCTCTATAGGTAGACAAGAATCACTAGACTAGCCTGAAAGGAGAGTTTGAGTTTTATTCACAGATCTGTCTCAAATGAATAAGGGGAAGAATTGTAGCTAGAGTTTTCCTGCCTTGCCCACAGTCAGAACAAATCTTTGTCACCCGCCAGTCCCACAGCCGCTCAGACCCAACCAAGTAAACACAAAGACTTATATTGCTTACAAACTGTATGGCTGTGGCAGGCTTCTTGCTAACTGTTCTTATACCTTAAATTAATCCAGTTCCATAAATCTATACCTTGCCACATGACTCGTGGCTTACCGGCATCTTCACATGCTGCTTGTCCTGGCGGCTGCTGGCAGGCCTTCCTTTTCTTTCTTTTCTCCTCTCTGTTAGTCCTGCCTATACTTCCTGCCTAGCCACGGGCCAATCATTGTTTTATTTATTGACCAATCAGAGCAACACATTTGCCATACAGAACATCCCACAGCAAAGAATGATCAAAGAAGACATTTGATGCCAATCTGAGCATCTACAAACATTAGAATGAACACAAATATGGATGTCATTCACACAGTCATGCATGCCACACAGAGACACACACAGACAGACACAGTGTATGCATTATTTCTAGAGCTGCGTAACTTTAGTACCTGCATCTAAGAGGACATCATGGCTAACAGAGAAAAATCTTTATAGGTATAGGGAAGCCAAATAGCTCAAGAGCAAAAAATTAGAAGGTGAATGAAGAACCTAAACAGACCAACATGTACACACACACACACACACACACACACACACACACACACACAGAGTGAGTGGGGGTGGGAGCTTATTCAAAATAAGAATCTGTCAGACCCTATTTTCTTCTACCCAATTTTAAATTTAAATTAATAAAACTCTCTAAAGATAACCTGGTGCCAAGGTCCAGACCAGGGAAGAAAAGATGAGCCTATCCTGCTGGTAAATACATGTATGTTTTAGCCTAAGCCTCATGGTTCTATATAAATTGTTTGACAGCTGAAGGCAGATTGGGGAGGATATCTTCCCACCCCTAGGAGCTTCACTAAGTCTTGTGAACACAAAACACAGCTCTCACCTCAATGGTAATAAGAGAAGATATCTTTTGAGCCAAATGTGATTTGCTGTCATTTATTTAAATTTATATTTCATTAAAAAATAAAGTTGGCTCAAAGAAGAAGATAGTAGATAGCCCATATATGAAAATGAAAAACAAAATTCTGTATGTATGTGTTAATAATACAGTGAGGAGAGATTTACTTTCTAAAAATATTCCTCATTTTTTTTTAAAGTAATAGAACATGCTTTGGAACTAGGCAGAGTGATTATAAGGACACAAAACAGGAGTCCGAGATTTTCGGAATATTCCTATCTGCCACACAAAATGCCTTTGCTTATTATTTCCAAGGTAGAATGTTTATTAATAATACTGAAAAATTATCCAAGTTTATTGGGATTGTTCTGTTTTTATAGCACTGGAATTATCTCATCCCGAGAAATCACATGAGACTGAAAAGAGAGAGCTTAATCTTAATATAATCTATTTATAACTGAGTTTATATTTGTCTCTGTTCCATAATTGACCTTTCTATTCAGGATTGTGTCCATGGCCAATTTCATGGTTATTCCTAAGAGCTTAAAGAAAACTAGTTCTGTGTGCCTAGATAAATAATGGCTAAAGATTTTGCCTTTCTGTGCACTTTGTTATACAGTATACATGAAATTGAAAAAAAAATGAAAGAAAAACTACATATATATAATTAAACATGGAGTTTATATTTATCTATATAGTCTCATGAATATTAAAATTCTAAACTATAAGTGTGCTGCAACATATGTTAACTTGATAATTTTACAATACATATTAAGCAAAGATTCATATGCAAACTAGCATTATAAAGCCAAATTTTGTAGAGAGTTGATTCATTTTATTGAGCAAGAAACTGCTTAAGAAATGTATTTTATACAAACTCTACCCATAAAATACTGATTCTAATATTCTTATTCTTTCATTAAGTTAAATCCAACACTATTTCTAAGTAGCAAGATATTGCTGGCTTTTATTTTACTCACTATAAATACTTGTAAGTAATGCAATTATAATAATGCCTATGAAAGCATTTTATAACCTCGAGAATATTATGCACATGACATTTATGTTTTCCGGCCTCTAAAAGTACACTGTAAGTCTTGTTCTCACCTAATCAAGCCTCACTTTCAAAATTAATAAAGATTAACTGAGAGAGTATGTATTAATTCTGCTTGTGACTTAATTCTACTATAAGTGCTTCCTCTTGACAGCTCAGACCTTCCCATTGCACTGTGTAAGACTGTATAGGCATTGTCTTCAATGCTATATATGGATTTATTTTTGCATGAAAGATGATACATTTTTATTGATTTTTCTTTTTATACTAAAAGGAAATTACAGCTGTGAACAACTTTTAATACGATCTACAACACTGACTATACGATAAAAAATAAACTTTCTTCTCTCCTGGATTATGTTACTTGCTAGATGGTAAATCCTGTGGTATTAGGTGGCTACTTAGATGTGAGAACATTTGAAAGATGTTCAGAATACAGCCATTCCTCATAATCTAGAGCTTATGAACCAAAAACTATAACTGTAGAACTCTCATTATTGGTCAGAAGAATGAGGCCTCACTCATATCTCTGGCCTTGGATAAAATGTGACCTCTTGAGCTCCTCAGAGGCCCTTAATTGTGAACTAACTAAATATGGCTCTCAGAGACTTGAACCTTATAAGAAACATTCTGATGAGGAGCAAGGACATATCATCCATTCCCTCCCCATAAGAGTCAATACAAATGAGTTTTCTAATTACCCAAACAAGAAAATACCTCTCAGTAAATCATCATGAGGTTTGCAGGCAAATGGATGAAACAAGAAAAGATGAGCCTGAGTGAGGTAACCCAGACTCAGAAAGACATACATGGTATGTACTCACTCATAAGTGAATACGAGATGTAAAGCAAAGGATAACCAGACTGTAACTCACAACTCCAGGGAGGCTACCTAGTGAAGAGGACCCTAAGAAAGACACTGGGATCGCCCAATGACAGAGAAATGGATGAGATCTACATGAGCAAACTGGGGGTGAGGAGGGGCAATGGAGAGCAAGGGTTGGGGGAAAGGGAGCTTAGGGGAGTGGGAAGTCCCAGCTGGATCAGGAACAGAGTGGGAGAACAAGGAAAGAGAAACCATGATAAAAGAAGATCCCATGGGAATAGGAAGAAGCAGAGTGCTAGAGAGGTCCCCAGATATTCACAAAGATACCTCCACAATAGACTATTCACAATTTCCAAGAGAAAGCCCGAGCTGACCTACTCTGTTGATCCGATGGCTGAATACCATAACTATCATGATAGAACTCTCATCCAGTGACTGATGGAAGCAGATGCAGAGATCCACAGCCAAGCCCCTGGAGCTCCAGGAGTCTAATCGGTGAGAGAGAGGAGAGATTATATGAGCAAGAGATATTGAGACCATGATTGGAAAAAGCACAGGGATAAATAGCCAAACTAGTGGAAACACATGAAGTATGAACCAATAGCTGAGGAATCCCCATGGATCAGGCCTTCTGGATAAGTGAGACAGTTGATTGTAGCATGAATCATAAAAGTTTTTATTAATAAAATCAAACCTGAGCCAGGTATTGGGGTGGACTGGAAGATTTTTATTTTTATTTATATTTATTTATTTATTTATTTATTCATTTATTTATTTATTTATTTTAGCCAAGCGGTTTTTAATAGATTCTTGTCACATTGGGCTCCAAATGTAGAAGTAACCATCTTATTCAATAAGAAACACAGAACCAATGCAAAAAAGAAAGCCAAAAGGTCAGAGCTAAGAGCTAAAAACCTTACACTTCCTCTCATGGTAGTCCTACCTCTCCAAAAGAGACCTGTTTCCTGTGTGTCTGTCTTTATAAAGACTTTCTGTTCTGCTTTCTCATTGGTTGTAAACCCAACCACATGACCGCCTCTTCACTCCCTGTCTGTACAGACCTTCAGGTCTTCTATGGTTGGTATTGAGATTAAAGGTGTGTGTTTCCAATGCTGGCTGTATCCTTGAACACACCAGAGATCTACCTAGCTCTGCTTACCAAGTGCTGGGATTAAAGGTGTGCACCACCACCGCCCAGCTTCTGTGATGGCTTGCTATCAGCTCTGACCCCAGACAACTTTATTTATTAACATACAAATCATATTTTAGTACAAATAAAATATCACCATAGTTGATTAGTTTGAACTATTTAGGAGGCCCCCAGGCAGTGGGACCAGGACCTGCCCTTAGTGCGTGAGCTGGCCTTTTGGAACCTAAGGCCTATGCTGAGACATTTTGTTCAGCCTTGGTGTAGTGAGGAGGGGACCGGACCTGCCTCAACTGAATGTACCAGGCTGGTCTGACTCCCCAGGTGAGACCTTGCTTTGAAGGAGGTATGGGGGGAAAGCTGGGAGGTTGAGGAGGGAGGACAGGCGAATCTGTGGCTGATATGTAAAATTGAATTGATTGTAAAATAAAATTAAAAAAAGATAATGCGAAACTATTTTTAAAAAAAGCTCCATATTCTAGGCACATTAAGCATCGTGTTTAAAATTCCTGATGAACACAATGAAGAACATCACCATGGTCCTTGTTCAGTCTTATCCCTTCTGGGTGCCCATTCACTCTGGTAAACTCTGTTGTCTTCTACAGAAAACTGTCCCTCTTGTCTGAATTATTTAAAATGACTAGGCAGTCAGGCAGATAGATTGAGTCTCAGTGGTATTAGTACTTATTGAGTTACCAACACAAATGTGTTGTTGATATTTGGATGCATGCTTTTCTTTCTCACTGTTTTATGGCCTTAAAAACATTTATTATAATTAGAATATAATGAATTGTATGAAATATCAATAAAATAATGAACGAAAGCAATTCTCAGTCTAACAATTTCTAGCAATTGAATGATGAACAGAGCTATCTCCGAGTTCACACACTCTCTTGTTTGGGTCTAACAACATTGAAGCAGCTAATCATTAGAGAGCAATAGAATAGATACTCAAGGTTTTATCAGTGCCTCCCAGTGCTATGATAAAGCAGACATAGGAAGACTTCATTTCATCATGGTTGTCACTCATGTGAGACATCTTTGAGGAGAATGGTGTTGAGAAGACATAGATGGCAGAAATAAATTCCATGATAAGAAAAAAAATTCTTGTTACTCATGTCAGCTGACTTACTATCTCTCTTGATTTGTGACTGGAGTTGTATAAGTGGTCCTTCAAGAAGTAGGAGGTGGCACAGTCCTCACTCACACTCTGCTGTCACTAGCAACAGGATATCTTTTGCTATATTTAAACCCATCTCAAGGGTAACTCCAGACTAAATGATGAACTAAAACTGTTTTCCCTTGTAACAACCTTGAAGGACTAAATATATGATCTCCCATGAGTGAGGAAACTTACTGCCCTTCAATAACTAAACTGTAACAGAACTCCATGACAAATGGCCTTAACTAACATGTCTGTCTGTATGTTGCCATGTTTCCCACCATGACTACCATGGACTACACCTCTGAATTGTATACCAGAACCAGTTAAATGTTTTCCACTATTAGACTTTCTCTGGTCATGGTGTTTCTTCTCATCAATAAAACACTGACTGAGATGGGAATTCATAAGAGGGAGTAGAGTATTGCTTTGATAAGCTTGACCATGCTTTTGTTTGGAGGAATGTAGACTTTGGTACTTTCAATTAGAACAGCAGTTGAACAACTTAAGATGGGCTTGGTGGGTTGTAACTAGTAGGAGCAAGGGACAGTGGTGCTGAGGGTGATATGAACTGTTGGACATCCAGCTCAAGAGGCTTCAGATAAAAAGAATATTAGTTTGTGGTCTAGAGAACATTCTTGTGATATTTTGGTGAAGAATGTGGCTATGTTTTGTCCTTGTCCAGAAAAAAATACACAAATCTTCCTAAGGCTAAATTGAAGATTTATATATTAACAGTTTTGACCAAGGAGGCAGCCTAGTATTGATGGTGTTATTTGGTTATTAATGACCACATTTATGCTGGTCTATATTGAAAAGAAGCAAGCTTAATAAGGAAAAATATAGTTTGAGGAGAAAAAAAGCACCAGGAAAACAGTTTTTTTAAAAAAAACCTTTTCCTAAATGAAATAGTGGGCAAGACTCCACCATGCTAAGCTTCCAATTTGTGAAAAAGAATTAAAGAAACATTTAGAGCCATATTTCGTGGCACACATGCCTTTAATTCCAGCCCTCAAGAAGCATAGGCAGGCAGATCTCTGAGTTCAAGGCTAGCCTGGTCTACAGAACAATTTTCAGGATAGCCAAGCTAAGACTGTAAAGGAAAACATCTAAAACAGAAATATAGTAAAAAAAAAAAAATTTAAATTTTGGGGGCCATGTTCCAGCCCCAGAGAGCAGCAGAATCTGACAGTTTTGGCCACGTGATTCTGGCTTTAGAGTCAAGTTTACAAGAAAGGAGTTATGGAATCTCCCTCCATGACAAAAAAAAAGAATGTCCCTTTAGGGAAACCCTGAGACACCATTGTATAAAGCACTGAAGGTGAAGTTAGCATCACCTTCGCAACCCCAAGATATTGGTGATACCAGAGTAGTGGGATACCCATTGAGGAAAGCTGCCAACAAGGAATGGAACCAGCCCAAGAGAAAAATATGTTATAGTCAACAAGGCTGGATGGAGTTGGAGATCTCAAGGGAGTTTTGACATTAGACATTGAGATGCAGAGTTTGGAATTTGTCCAGCTGATTTTTGATCTTGCTTTTTGGTTCAGTCTTTCCTTATTACAGTGCCTTTCCTCCCTTTTTGGAAGAATAATATATAACCTGTGTCATTATGTGTTGGAAATATGTGATTTGTTTTTTCATTTTGATTTTACAGAGGATTTTAGATAAGAGATTACTAGCAGTCTCAAAAAGATTTTAAACTTTTGACTTTGTTGTTGTTGTTGTTGTTGGTTTTTCGAGACAAGGTTTCTCTGTGTAGTTTTGGTGCCTGTCCTGGATCTCACTCTGTAGACCAGACTGGCCTGAAATTCATAGAGATCCACCAGGATTTGCCTCCCGGGTGCTGGCATCAAGGGTGTGCACCACCACCACCCAGCAAACTTTGGACTTTTAAACAGTGTTGATATTGTGATAAACTATTGGGACTTTTGAAATTGGATGATGGGAATGTCTTTCTGTATGTTGTGAATATGTGTTGCTCTGATTGATTGACAAATAAAGCTGTTTGGCCAATGGTGAGGCAGAATAAAGTTAGAAGAGACATTCTAACTAGAGAGGAAGGAGAAAGGCAGAACAGAGAAAATGCTGCCAGCTACTGCCATGAGAAGCAAGATGTAAAAATACCAGTAAGCCATGAGCCACGTGACAAAGTATAGATTAATAGAAATGGGTTAATATAAGATGTAAGATCTAGCTAGTGAGAAGCATAAGCCAGTAGGTCATACAGTTCACAATTAATATAAGCCTCTGTGTGTTCATTTGGGTCTGAGCAGCTGCGAGACCATGAGACTGTGGGAACCAGGCAGGCACAGGAAAACTTCTGGCTACAGTTGGATGAAATGCATTTTGCATTAAAATATAACTACAAGCCTATGGGTCCAAGGTTTGGAAAATGGAATGTTGAATGAAAATGACTTCTATAGGCACATAGGGAGTGGCACTATTAGGAAGTGTGGACTTGATGAATTAGGAGTGGCTTTGTTGGAGGAAGTGTGTCACTGGGCATGGGTTTTGAGGTTTCACATGCTGAACATAGGTTCAGTGCCTCTCTCTCTTCCTGCTGTTTGCTGATCTGGATGTAGAACTCTCAGCTATCACTCCAGCATCATGTCTGCTTATGTGCCACCATGCTTCCCACCATGCCAATAATGAACTAAACCTCTGAATTGCAAGGCATCCCCAATAAAGTGTTTTCCTTTATAAGTGTTGCTGTAGTTATTGTGTCTCTTAATAAAACCCCAACTAAAACACTAACGTGGGTTATGCAGCATTCTAGACACCCAGCCACACTACTGTCTCAACTTTGTTCATGAGTGCTGTCTTGCCACATAACAGCCTAAAAATGGTTCAGTTTTGTATTTCAGGAGCTTCTAATTCACATAATTTGGATCACACACACATATACACACACACGGTAACTTTTAAAAATAGACAACTGTGCACACCAGTGGTTCTGGAACATAAGAACCCTTGGTAGCCTCAAAAGTTCAGGTGAGAGGAGCTCAGCATATATCCTGTTCACAACTTCTATTCATGATCTCTTAACATGAGTGTAGACAGTAAGAAGAAACCATGAAATTACTTTCTTTTCCCACTCAATGAATTTCCTTGAGTGACAGTAGTTTGGTTTAAATTTCTAATGATGCATTTTTAGCAACTGAACATAGTGAAGTTATGTTCTTATTTGCATCAATCTGTCAACCTCCTTTTCTCACCTTCTTGTGTCCTTCATTTTTGCTATTATTCTTATAAATTGTTACCATGGAATCTTTTATCTAAGCTCCAATATCTACAAGTCTTGGGCAGTGACCATTAATGTACTTGACAGTGCTCATGTGGTCAAGAACCTGACACTTGATAGGCAGTGGGCCAAGAGGAAAACCAAATACTATTGTTCTGCTAAAGTAACATAGTAATAAAATTACTCTTTAGGGCATTCTCCTATACCCAAAGGTCAGTGAGTCACTCAATCTATCATCTAGAGAAGCTTCATTTTGCAGTAGATTGTAACTAATATAGAGATCCACAACTGAACAATGTGCAGAAAGTGAGAAACTTTGGAACATTAGTCCTAAACGGCCTATTCTTGATACCCCAAACTACTCTCAGGGCCCAGGCAACCATGAAGAGAAGAAGAGAGGAAGATTGTAAGATCCAGAGGAGATAGATGACACAAAGGATATAGTGTCTTGAAGACACAACAGAATTGACATATATAAACTCACAGAGACTGTGGCAGCATGCACAGGGGTCACATAGGTTCAAGCCTCATGAAGCCCAAGCACTGATAAGGAGAAGTGGAAAAACTTTCATCCCTAATCAAGAAGCAATTGTCGTTTGACAATGTACAAAGGGGAAATTAGTTTTCTCTAATAGTTTCCCTGGACATACAAAACACACTTAGTGGATTATTCTTACTGTTGTAGAATAATCTTTTTGTACACAGTGAAGGTGTGTCTTTGCCAAAGTGCCTTCTGATTGTTTTAATAATGAGCTGAATGTCCAATAACTAGGCAGGAAGAAGTTAGGCAGGATTTCTGGGCAGAGAGAGAAGGAGAGGAGATGAACATAGGAAAGGAAGAGATGCAATCGGGCACAGAAAGGAAACAGGACACACAACCACTAGTTGTAGATGTAACCAATCGTCTTATTAAAATAAGAAACACAGAGCCAATGTAAAAGAGAAAGCCGAGAGGTCAGAGCTCAGAGATAAAATCTTACCTCCTGCAGTGCTCCTAACTTCCCCGAGAGAGAGCTTCTTCCTGTTTGTCTGTGTTTAAATAGTCTTTCTGTTCTGCCTTCTCATTGGTTGTAAACCCAACCACATGACTGCCTCATCACTGCCTGTAAGTACCGCCCTCCAGGTCTTAAAGGCATATGTCTCCAATACTGGCTGTATCCCTGAACACACAGAAATCTACCTAGCTCTTCTAACCACCACAGTCTTGCTATGGCTCTAATAGCTCTGACCCCAGGGCAACTTTATTTATTAACATAAAATTAAAATCACATTTCAGTACAAATAAAATATCACCATAACTAGTCTCAAATATTTTTACATTCTGTATATTGATACAAATTTAAGGTTATTTTTGCTATGCTCCACATATGTTTCTGTTCTTGTTTAAGATGTTGTACCTATGCAGCTCATTGAAAAATGTAATGCAAAGTTCTAGTGCTTGAAAGCTACTAAGGATAATAAAGAAAGTCAGGTTTAATAGTCATCTATGATAATCAAACTTGTAGTCATCTTAGGTATGTTTTCACAGTTAAACTGATTTACTGTGGATAGATATATACTCATCAAACAATTTAGAGATCTATAGAATATGATATTTTGAGGATTCACTAACCTAAGGCTTTTCATGACAATGAGACAGGTCTGCTCTTGGCAGCACCAATATACTTCATAAAATTATGATGGGCATAACACCCCATATGGTGTTTGCTTTCACTGAAGCAAAGCTAGACCTTTGGAGGAAAAAAACTGCTCTTGACTCAACAGCTGACAGTATAACTGTACAAATTGGACAAGATAGACACAAAGGAATAAAACTCCCAAACTTTGCAAAAACAAATTGGGAAAGTCCTTCAAAATTTCTGCTTCATAGGAAAGTCTGCCAGATATTCTAGGCCTGTAGGTCGAAGATGAGTACCCCAGCTTTGCAGAGTAACCTTGGGTGATTGTCCAGGTAGTCAAATGTTTCTGTCATTTCTATAGATTTATAAGTTGTTTACTTTGTTCTTCCTGTTTACTCAAGTAATATTATATCCTTCTCAGGTCTCTGATGGAGTTGATGACTAGATAGATATGTATAGTTTTCCTTGTTACCAAATTCAGAAGAAAAAAAACTCATAAAAGCGTTGTAAAGTGTATAGTTTTGGACTCACTAAGATAGGATAGATAATAGAGTATTTTCCCTGAAATTGAAAAATGCAAATGGATTAGACATTGTAAATGTAATTCATTCTTGATAATTGTTCTTATTATATATAGCTTTACTGTGTTAGAGTTAACATCTTTCTTTCTTAGACAGAAAAAGGAAAATGTTGTGGAATAATCTTTTTGTATACTGTGAAGATGTGTCTTTGCCACCATGCCTCTGATTCATTTAATAAAGAGCTGAGTAGTCATAGCAAGGCAGAAAGAGGTTGGGTGGGACTTGTGGGCAGAGAGAAAGAAAAGGAGATGAATCTAGGCATGGGAGAGATGCCAGAGGAGATGGAGAGGAAGTAGTACATGTAGGAGGAGGTGTAAAAGCCATGAGCCATATGGGAGTATGTAGATTAACAGAAATGAGTTAAATTAAGTTATAAGAACTAGTTAGAAATAAGCCTAAGCTAAGCCTAAGCTTTCTTAATTAATGCTAAGTCACTGTGTCATGACTTGGGGGATGGTTGTCCAAGAAAGCCTGATATAGTAGGACCCATGCTTAACAGTAGATTGCCAACACAAGTAAACTTAATGGTATATTTGTAGACTTTTTGTTTCATATTGCTTTGTCTTGGTATTTCTTTTCATCTTACTGGTATTTTGCTTGTATATTGTGGATTATGATTTTTTATGGTGTTTATTTTTCTCAAGTGTGTTTCTTGTACTTTTTCCTTTTTTACTATTCTGGCTTATTTTTTTGTTTGCTTATGTGTTTTCTAAAGAGAGAGTGAAGAGTTGGCATTGGTGGAGATGGGTGGGAAGAGTTGAAAGAAGGGAAGCCATATTCAGATATATTGAATGAAAAAAATATTTTCAAAGAAAATAAAGGACTATGAAAATGCTTTTTTTGAAAATGTATTTTGTGTTTACATACCTTTGACATTATTCTCACATGCCTGAATCATTCAGCTGAGGAATTTGAATGATAACTTGGAAAGCCAAATCAAACACACAAAGGGAACTTCAGAGATTTCTCAGTAGTTAAAAGCAGTCATGCTTTTGCAAGGGACCTGAGTTCAGTTCCTGGGACCCACACCATGGCTCACAACCATATACAACTCCAGTAAGGAGGATTTGATGACATCATCCTCTTACCTCTTTAGGCACCAAGTACATAAGTGGTGAATATATACACATGTAGGCAAAAAATACACATAACATAAATACATCAAGCCATTTTTTAAAATTTAATTGCACACAGTGGGCCTTAATGTTTGACAGATGTATTTATTGGCAACATCAGTATAACTATGGGTAAAAAAAAAAACACTGATCATTTGTTTTGGTGCATTTCTGGGTTCTTCTTTGGTGCACAAATTAATATAAATTTAATGTCATAAGGTGATTAGATTTCCCTAAAGCAGAAAAAACCCTCTCTCTGTATTTTCTAGTTACTACCACTTGTAGAATTATTTACAGTTTACTCTTCAAGATTTTATTGTATAAAACTTTATATTGCTAGGTGGTAAAGAAAGGAAATGTTTGGTAGTCACTGGAGTTTATATTCCTGCTTCCCAGATAAATACATTGTATATCTTATTAAATGCCAAGTACTGGAACCAGCATCTTGTAATTGTCCTGTGTGTATGTGTGAAACTTTGATTGGAATTTTACAGGTTGAGGTAGAATAATAGGAGCTTTCTTGGAAATGAGGAAAACAGAGTTAACAATTTCCTTGCTTGACAGCCAGTGGACACTCTGTTGATATAATACTCTGCCAACAGTTCTGGGATTCAATCTGGGAAAAAATATACCATCCACTTGCTAGTGATGGAGTACTTTTTGTACTGTGAACCCCTTAAAAATATCTTGTACTTCCTCAAACTAGTCATGTAGTATCTTCATTCTGAATTAATGGTTCATTTCAGAAGCTTATTGAACTGATGAAAGGTTTAGGGAGGGAAACTAATTCTTTGGTGATTTGTGACTCAAGCTCATCTTCCTTTCTCCCTGTTATCAGACTGAATCTCAAAAAAAAAAAAAGCTCACCTACAAAAAACAAAACAAACCACAACAAAACTTTGAAATATTTTGTAAAATTGACATCTGAATAAGTGGCATCTGTATTTTATCAGACAGAGACAGAGGCAATGTGATATTTAAAAGTGAAGCTTTTATTTATTGAGTACTGCTTGATAGAGTTAATATTTTCTTTTTTAATTTTTTTCACTCCACTTGCCAAGTTATAGGTTTCCATATGGTATTTGTTTATATCTTTTATTTTGATTGGTTGCCTTCTTTCTGTTTCCCCCCATCTCCTTGCTCATTCTTTCTCTGATGTAACCTTTCACCCCCAGTCTTAATCTGTCTACCTTCTGCTGAATCTATTGTCTTTCTTGTTCCACTTCCCTTAAAACCTCTTTTAGTCTAGTCTTATGACCCTTTTCTAGTTTTCTGGACATACATTTGTTCCCACCTAGATTCACTTATTTAACAACAGAAGCTAAAATTTACATATGTGAGAACACACAGTCATTTTTTTCCTGAGCCTCCATTACATCTTTTAAAATATAATATTTCTTTTAACATTTTAATTTTCCTTTTGAACTTTTGACTGCTTCTACAATAAAGAATTCGCCTGCTTCAATCTGTGCATCATTGTTAGTAGCCACATACCATACTTTAAGGACCAGTCTGCTCTAATGTAGAAGTTTAGTCAAGGAGGAAAACGTGACTGGATCACTATTCTATTTTCCATGTTTTATCTCACATTGATTCTTATCTTGTAGAGTTATGTTAACAATAGAATTTGCTGAGGAACAGTGTTGGAATGCTGATATGGACACACCCCAGCAAATAACTTGAATACTGCATCTTGCCATTGCTATTTCTCAATGTCTGTAAATCTTCAAACTTGGCTCATATCTGTGCCCCTGCCATTATTATTAGTGACTTTCTTTTCCCAATTGGGCATTCTATTAATGTCAGAACTGATTTTTGTTTCAACATAATTTAATCCACATATAACAATGGTTGTTTACAAAAATTTATCTTCAAGACATTCATTTTTAATTTATTTTATCTACTGATACTATACATTATCATTCTCTCCTTTGCTATGGTTCGATTTATAATTCTACCCCTTTACTTTAATCCTGTCAGCTTATCCTTTCCATTTGCTAGTCAATGCCTATAAATATCTGAAGATTGTATATTGGATAAAGCAGATCTGTACATATATCTGGAGTGATAATCAATATTTAGATTTACTAGATATATTTAAAGAGTGAATAAACAACTACTTCATTAATAGAATTGGTCCCTCAAACCACAGCAGAACATTAATATATTGAGCTTCTAGAGGAAAACTGTTAAGTCCTCTGTTGTTAAAATTTTAAATTCTTAGCTGGGCAGTGGTGACAGTGCACACCTTTAATCCCAGGACTTGGGAGATAGAGGCAGGTGGATCTTATTGGGTTCGAGGTCAGCCTGGTCTACAAAGTGAGTTCCAGGACAGCCAAAGATTTTAGATTCTTTAATTTTGTTTTATTCATACATATCTTGTTGTTCTTTGTAGAGTATATTAAAAGCACATGGAGGATAATATCCAGTGCTCAGATCAGTTCCAGCATCTCCATGTATCAGACATATCTAGAATTGTACACATGTTAACATACATAAACCAATAAAAAATACCATCCTGTCCTCAATACCCACTTAAACTTCCAACCAGGACCCACTGTGGTTAACATTCTGTTTCTTATTATATTCTTATTATTGAGTACAATTCCTAATGTGCCCACCTTTCTCAAATACTAAATATGTGCATGCAAATACTAAATCCACATGCTGAGTTTTCTATTACCTTCAAGTGCAAATATGATTTTTTTAATGATTTATCACCCCCAGATCTTGATTTCAGATGGAATTTCTCAATGTGAAGGCATTTGTCCTTACAGAGAGGAGAAGGCTTAGAAAGCATGTACATGTGTACATATTTGATCCTCTTTCTTTTAAATGGTTTAATGATTGATACAACCAACAGTGTTGAAACTGATTACACTCCAAAGGAAGGAAGCTTTATCAAAACTATTTCATTCAATAACCTCCATTTAGCCACAGAAGCTGGGTGACTTTCACTGAAAGTCTTATTTCAACCACATGTCTTTCCAAAAAAAAAACTTTTTTTCAAAAATACTATTTTAAAGATTTGATACATCATTAGAGTACATTTTTCCTGTGTTTGTCACCTATATCTCTATCTGGTGCTTGTATGACTTTAATGTCTATGTTTAACTGATTACACTACTTTATCATACAACAGACAAGCACTGTATTTGAGATGTGAGCTAGACACAAATGGAACTTCCATTTCATGGGCATTTTCTGACTTTGTTGCATAATATTAATGTTTAGTTATTTTCTTTAATCTTCTCTTTCTATTTTCTCTATAGATTCTTTTCTTAAGGTTTATTAGAAAGTAGTTCTAATATCTATAATCTATTTTTGACATAGGGATTTATACAGCCTAAGCTAACTTTAAATCTGTTATATAGCTGAAGATGAACTTTAATTTTCTGGTCCTCTTGCCTCAACCTGCCATGCACTGAGTTAGCAGTTATGCACCACCACACTTCCTTTATACACTGCTGGGTACTGAAAACAGGGCCTCATGCATCGTAGTTAATGACTCTACCAACTAAGCTGTATAGTTTGCTCAAATATCAATAATTTATTTTGAATAATTCCACTTTAGGCTTCTTTTACATGTATCTATATCCCAAGGCCATATAACATCACAGAGATATTTATGAAAATCATTCACATTCTGCTACCAAAGCCATGCTAGGAAAAACTGACTCTACCATTATCCTATGTGCACATTTCTGTTGCTGCCACCAAAATCATGAGGCAAGAAGTTAATTCTTTCCACTGCCTACTAATTTCAAGATTTTAGAAACATGGGATTAAATTCTATTATTTATCTTATAGTTGATCAAAAAGACTGATGCCTAAGCATTTTGTTTATTTTCAAATAAAAGTAAATTTATTCAATACTCTAGAATGAAAGTTTTGATTATAAACACCCAACATATATAAAGTACAGCACAGATCTGTATATTTCTAATATATTAGTACAAAATGTATGACTATATACAGTACACCCTACAGGCTGAGAGGAGGGGGAGAAGACTGTGGTTGATGTCTAGTAATAATCTATCTACATTTCAGTTTATTTAAGTATTTCAACCCATGAACCAATAGTATTTCAGCTAGACTTCTGGCTACCATTGTCTTCTTCCTAACTTTTACATAGTAAAGATACTTTAAATAATATACATTTCAAATTGAAGATCTATTGTATACGTGCTACTTTTACTAAAGATGAATGAGTAGTTACCTAAAAACCAAGAAAAATCTGTTATACCGAAATAAGCATAGTTTTCACTATTTTATACTAGTGATTGAGTTGTCATTATCAACAAAATATTAAGAGTAGATAAAAAAATGTCTAGTATTTGTGATAGGAAAAATGGGTTAGTGATTAAGAGCATTTTCTGTTGTGGCAGAGGACAAGAGTTTGGCTCTTAGGCTCACTACTGCCTCAGGCCTCTAAGGACACAAACGCATACCTATAAATGAATACACACAGACACAAACACATAAATAAAAGTAGAATAGATCACTTTCTTCTTTTGAAAATAGGTTCTTCTCTCCTATAATACATGTCAACCAGTTTCCCTCCCTCTACTACTTCTAGCTCCACCCTTCTCCTCTCTCTCCCAGATTCACTCCTTCTCTGTACACTCTTCAGAAAAGAGCAGGCCTCCAAGAGGGACAAAATAAGATGTAATAAGACAGTGGTGTAGCTTGATCTAATTGTGGGACTCTTAAGATTGGGAGCAGGGGCTGTCCCTAACGCTTTGGCTGGCTCTTAGGAACCTATTCCTCATACTGGATTGCCTTACTCAGCCTTAATACAAGGGGATGTGTTTAGTCTTACCACAAATTGATATGCCATGCTTTGTTGATACCCAGTGAGGCCTGCCCCTCTCTGAACAGAAGCAGGAGGAATGGATTGGGGAGTGGGGTAGATCAGAGGTGGCAAGTATTAGCTATCATTATGAGGTGCTGTGTTATTCATTAAGTGGCATTGTTTATCATGCAAGAAAAGCCACAAGGCACAACAAAACACACTATAAGAGTTTATTAAGAGAAGGAACAGAAGGGAATGTGCTTAGGCCTATAGAAGATTGTGCAGGGAGAGAGAGGAAGAAGAAGATGAGAGAGGAGTCTCTGACCTGTTTTTTTATGGATTTCCCTGCACATGCACATATGGGCTTACGTAACTTTGCCACACATTCACATAGATTATGTGATCATACAGCACTTGGATTATGTAGGATGTAAAGCCCTGGAATTCCAACATTCTAGACTCTGCTAATATAAGAAAAAAATAGTGGGTGAATGGGAATGGAGGTGCTGTGTCTCCAGAAACTGCTTCCTGCTGACTTGGTGCATGTTGGTTAACTCTTGAGGGTAGAGAGGGGGACTTTTGAGGTAGCCAGATATCTTGAGGTAGTGCATTGTCCTCTTTGCTTTGGGAATTGTCCAACACCTTCCACTGCTAAGGCTTTTGTGGCTGTTTGGGTCTAACAAGGTGCTGGTGAGGCAGAAGAGGAAGTTTAGAAAACATTTTACCTTGATGAGGGGGGGATTCCCTGAGGGGTCCCAGGGTAGGAAAGGGGTCCTGGAACCAGGAAAGTTTGGGTCATATTTATCTTAAGTGGATGTGAATCAGACCTGTCCAGGTAGATTCAAGCTGGCTCTGGAGCTTAGAAGAATTTTTAAACGTATTAAGAAGCAGCCACAGGGAATTTAAAATCTTGAGCTGGTAGCCATGATATTATAATGTTTACTACTCTGCTATATTGATTAGTATGAGAGAGAGAGAGAGAGAGAGAGAGAGAGAGAGAGAGAGAGAGAGAAGAGGAGAGGAGAGGAGAGAGAGAGAGAGAGAGAGAGAGAGAGAGAGAGAGAGAGAGAGAGAGAGAGAGAGAAATTTGGAACATGCTTTTAAATTTTTCCTGAGATAAGCCTTATCTAAGACAAAACCTCAAGGCACTTGTTTTCTTTAGTAGTTTAGTAGAGTCCAGACCCTTTTGAGTCTGTTGATGTAAATACCTCTGGACTGTTACTGTTCCTTACTGCCTGGGTGTACTTGATGGTCCTTGGCCTCTGGCTCTATGGTGGTCCTGTAACAATTAGCTGAGTAGTTAATTAGAGACATGAATATTGTATTAGAGAAACAGTGGGAAGCTGATATAACAGAATATGGGTCAGTAGAGACAGGAGAGTGTCTTGCAGCTGGCAAGTCTGGAGTAAGGCAAATAGGGGGAGCAACTGGAATAAAAATAAAAGCTCCTACCTTAACTAGAAAATCTCTTTCCATTGGGGCACAGAGCAGGTTGGTAGAACTAAAAATATGTGTGTGCGAGAGATAACTCTGAAAATACAATTAACTGGTGAGGTGAGTAAGGCCATCCCCTTACCCAGACAATAGGGAAATGAGAAGGAGAGATGGGACCCCAAAACTCCCTCAGGACTGAGCAGTTGGCTCCAGTATCTACCCTGGGTTCCCTGTGAGAGATGGCACCTTCAATCCTCACTCCTGGCTAAGCCTAGGAGATCAGCTGAAGGATGGTCTTTGTTTGATGTCCCCATGACTCAAGGTGTACAGTGTCAGTCAGCTGACCAGTGTCCCACATGGTGGCACTTTAGACAAGACCCAGTTGGTGACCCATGAGGGACAGGGCACACAGGAGCCCAATGGCCTTCTTTATCACATTTAAAACAGGGACCTGGAGGCTTTGGGCTGCCAGTCAGATAACATGTGCCAGCATTTGGCAGTTCTGGTTATGGGCTTTCTCATCTCTCCCATGATATACCTTAAATGGTACCGCATGAGGGAGAGGCCCTTTCTCCAGATGCCTAAGTTTAGCCCTGATGTCCGGGAAACTCTGGGAGACATGAGATGGATTTTATTCCTTATCTTGAATTACATTTTTTAGCTTTTCATAGTTTACTTTGGGGTGGATTAAAGGGTGGATGCCCAAGGAGTGGGAGCAGGAGGTCAGATAGGCATAGTTTACATAGTTACATAGGTTTGAGAGCAGCCTTATGAAGATACACCAGGACTCAACTTATAAACCAATCGCTAGCTAGACAGCCACATGGATATTATAATCCCAAACGTGGGTCCTTTTTGGAAACTGCCTTAGCTATGGGTGGGTGGGCAACATTGGTTTGATGAAATTCATTTGCATGTGTCCTAGCCTGCTCCTAGACTCGTTTGTGCTCCTCCGGGCTGCTGGAGAATGAGTGACAGGAAGGGTGAAGGTGGGAGCCAGAGTTGGGCAGTTGGAGTGGCCTGATATGGAGGGGAAAAGTGGGTTAGTGGAGGAGACTAAAGGGTGGATGCCCAAGGAGTGGGAGCAGGAGGTCAGATAGGCAGAGGTTCTTTGGGGTCAGAGATTCCACAGGTTCAGGTTGAATGGCTAGGAGCATGTGGGCTGGAGAGGAAAAAAATCAAGGAGGGAGGAGAAGGCTTAAGGCTAAAACAAAACAAAGCTTGGGGATAAGGCAACTCTTTTCATTTACCTGTTCACTGGAAGAAGTTAGATAATTCCCTTGAAATATCAGGGTGCAAGGAGCCATTGCATGGGCATTTTTATTGTTATCTAAGGGATATTTATGGCATTTCTCAGAGAAGGATTGGGACTAACAGGGGGAGCCTTATCTCCCATGACACAGCCCAAGGACCCCCCAGGGTCCAACAGTGAGAACAATGTATCAGTCTACAGTCATGGGAAATGGCTGGAAACTAAAGCTGGTTTACACTGGCTAGAAAGGGAGAACTCACCAATTGAAGCAGCTGGTGTGGTGCAAAATGGCCCAGTGGCCGGGCAAATGGAAAAGCTGGCCGTCATAAATAGAGCAAAACCTTGGTACAGGGTCCTTGGCACAGAGCGCCAGGAGGGCCTGCTTCTTCTCAGCACCAATGTTAGTTATTATTACGCAGCACTGTGTTATTCATTCAGTGGCACTGTTTACCTTGCGAGAAAAGCCACAAGGTACAACAAAACCCTCTATAGGAGTTTACTAAGAGAAGGAGCAGAGGGGAATGTGTTTAGGCCTATGGAAGATTGTAGAGGGAGGGAGAGAGGAAGAAGAAGAAAAGGGGGGAGGAGTCTGTGACCCGCTTTTTATGGATTTCCCTGCACATGCTTATATGGGTTTAAGTAGTTTTGCCACACATGTGTATAGATTACATGATCACATTGCGCACAAATTACATGATCACACACTGCATGAAAAATATAGTACATAAAGCCCTGGAATGACAAAACATCTTTCCTTGCTACTGGACATTGCATGTGCAGTCATGTAGCTGGGAGAGTGGCCAGGAATTCCAACAACAGGATGGACTGGGAGGAGAGAGGAAGGGAAAATTGTAGTTGGGATATAAAATAAATAAATACAAAACAAAGCAAAAGTTCTCGTATAGAGGCTGAAGGTGGCAACCCAATTGGAGAAAAACAAAAGTCTCAATAGCTCAATAGCAGCCAAAAGAATCAGAGATACACCCAGTCCCGCTGTTAGGAGTCTCATAAAATACCAAGCTAACAGCTGTAACATATACACAGGGCATTTGGTTCAGACCTATGCAGTCCCCTGCTTGCTGTTTAAGTCTCTGTCAGCCCATGTGAGCCTTAATTGATTCAATGGCCCATGTTCCCTTGCCATCCCCATCCCCTCTGACTCCTACAGTCTTTCTTCCCCCTCTTTCTGTAATTTCTCTATCTCTGAGGGAATGGACCCCATGGAGACCCCCAATGTAGTCTCTCTCTGCATGATGTCTGGCTGTGGGTATCTTAACCTGCTCTCATCTGCTGCCAGATGAAGCATCACTTATGACTTTCTGGACAAGGCAGTGATCTATGAGTATAGCAGAATATTATTACAAATGTAAGTGCTGGTTCTCTGAAAAGAAAATCAAGATTAACAGACCATTCGCCTCAATAACCCAAAGACAGAAAAAGAAGACCTAAGCTAACAGGACCAAAAATAAACATGGAAACGTTACAGCATACACCAAAGAAATTCTGAATAGTGTAAGGGAATATTTTTAAAACTTGTACTCCATTTAATTGGAAAATCTCAAAAGAAATGGATGAATTTATAAATTCAGCCAAACCATTAAAACTGAATTTAGAAGAATTCAAAAACCTAAACAGAACCATAAAGAATGAGGATATTGAAAAATAATTCTATAAGATTTTCAAAGAAGATCTATAGCCAATCCTTCTTAAAACTATTAAAGAAATATAAATAGTAGGAACACTCCTAAACTCCTCTGATGAAGCCAGTACCAATTTAATACCAAAGTCAGACAAGGCAAAAGCAATAATAAAAGCTATGGACCAATATTCCTGATGAACATAGACTCAAAAATACTCAATAAAAACATGAGACATATATGGAAAATTACACAACATTAACAAGTTGGCTTTATCCTTGAAATGCAGGGATTGTTCAACATAAGCAAGTCAATAAATGTAATAAATCACATGAATATACTAGAAGACAAAAATCATGTGATCTAATGAATATATGCAGAAAAAGCCTTTAACAAAATCCAACATGCATTCATAATGAAAGTTATTGAGAAACTAGGCTAGAAGGAATACACTTTATTAATACATCCTTATTTATAAGGAACATAATAAAAGCTATAAGTAAGAAACATTCAGTCACTATCACCCTAAACAGAGAAAAACTTGATCGCATCCCACTGAAGTCAGGAATGGGACAGGTAAGTCTACTATTCCCACCTCTTTTTCATAGTGTGCTGGAATTACTAGCTGGAACAATGGCACCAATGATTGAAATTAAAGGAAATAAAGAAAAAGCAAAAGCAAATGTTCCCTACTTGTAGATGACAAGGTATAGTACATTAATAGATCCTAAAATTTCCAGCAAAGAACTAGAAATGATGAGCAAATTCAGTAATGGGACGGAATTCCACAAATCGATAGTTTTTTTTAATACATCAATGATGTACATACAGAGAAAGAAATCATAGACACACACCCATTGACAAGAGCCTCACCCACAAAAAAAAAAATCTAGGAATAAACCTAATCAAGGACATGAAGGGATTTTAGTATGAAAACTTTAATTCTCTGTATAAAGAGCTAGAGCAAAGCACTAGAAAATGTAAAGACATTCGATGCTCTTATTTGACAGAATTAATATTATGATCATTTTCCCAAAATCCATTTACAGATTCAATACACTCCTAAATGAAATTCTGATCTTATTCTTCAGGGAAGTAGATAAAACTATTTTAAAATTCTTATGGAAACCAAAAGGACCCCAGATATACCAAATAATCTGCAGTGAAAGGAAAAGTGATGGGGGATAGTTATATATACAACTCTGTCTATTAAGCTATGTTGCAGAGCCATGTGACACAAACATCATGATAATAGCACATTAAAAAAAAACTGGCAAGTACACCAACAGCTCATAATTGAAGATCCAGAATGATTACACATAAATTCAGCCACTTAATATTTGGCAACAATGCCGATGCCAAGTCATATGCTAGAGTAAAGAAAACATTTTCAGTAAATGGTGCTGGGAAAACTGGATGTCCACATGCTAAAGCATGATATCAGACCATATTCATTACCTTGCATAAAATCTAACTCCAAATGGATAGAAGATCTAAACCTGAAACCACAAATACCAAAACTTCCAGTAGAAAACATTCACAGTATCCTACATGAGATACAGGTACAAAAGGACTTTCTGAATAGGACTCCATTTCCCCAAGAACTAAGGCCAAAAATTGACATGTGGGACGTCATGAACCTAAAATCTTCTACACAGGAAAAGAGACAACCAACTGGGTGGAAGAAGAAGTCCGCATAATAGAAAAGAATCTTGGTCAGCTCCACATCTGACAGAGGATTAATACCCAGAATATGTAAATAACTCAAAAGAAAACAGGAAACAACAACTAGAGCAATCCATTGAAGAAACTGGCTTAGGACCTAGCCTGAGAGTTCTCAAAAGAAGGGGAAAATGGCTAAGAAATACGTTTAAAATATCGTCATTGTACATAGCAATAGGAGATACAAATGAATACCATTTTGATACTCCATCTTTTTTTTTACTATTTTTATTATTAAACATTTTTATGTTCATTTTACATACCAACCACAGGTGTCCCTCTCCTCCCACCACCCAGCCTTTTCTCCCAACCCATCTCTATTCCCACCTCCTCCAAGCAAGAACTCCCATGGAGAGTCAGCAGAATGTGGTACATTCAGATGAGGCAGGTCCAACCCCCCCCCTGAACCAAGGCTGTGTAAAGTGTCCCACCATAGGCCCTGGGTTCCAAAAAGCCTGCTCTTGCATCAGAGATGGATCCCGATCACACTGCTAGGGGCCCCTTAAGCAGGTCAAGCTAAACAACTGTCTCGCCTATGCAGAGGGCCTAGTCCAGTCCCATGGAGGCCTCACCACTGTTGATCTAAATTTCATGAGTTCTCACTAGTTTGGTTTGGTTGTCTCTGTAGGTTTCCTCATCATGATCATGATGCTCCTTGTTCATAGAATCCCTCTTCTCTCTCTTTGTTTGGAATCCTGGAGTTTGACCTGGTACTTGGCTGTGGATCTCTGCATCTGCTTCCATAAGTTACTGGATGGAGGCTCTATGATGACAGTTAGGGTATTCACCAATCTGATTACAGGAGTAGTCCAGTTCAGACACCTTCTGCACTATTGCTAGTAGTCTAAGGTGGGGTCATCCTTGTGGATTCCTGGGAACTTCCCTAGCACCCTGTTTCTCCCTGTTCCCTTGATGTCTCCCTCTAGCATGGTATCTCTTTCCTTGCTCTTCAATTCTGTCCTTGTTCCAGCTCGACCATCCCATTCCCCCATCTCCTACCTTCCATTGCCCCTGCCTCACTCCCAGTTTGCTAATGGAGATATCATCTATTTCCCCTTCCCAGGGCAATCCATGCATCCTTATTAGCTAGCTTCTCTGAAGCTGTGAGTTGTAGTCTGGTTGTTTTTTGCTTTACATCTAGTATCCACTTATGAGTGAGTTCATACCATGTTTGTCCTTCTGAGTCTGTGTTACTTCACTCAAGGTGGTATTTTTTAGTTCCATCCATTTGCCTGCAAATTTCATGATATCATTTTTTTTAACTGCTGAGTAGTACTCCATTGTGTATATGTGCCACATTTTCTTTATCCATTCTTTGGTTGAGGGGCATATAAGTTTGTTTCCAGATTATGGCTATTACTAATAATGCTGCTATGAACATAGTTGAGCTTGTGTCCTTGTGGTATGATTGAGTATTCCTTGGGTATATGCCCATTAGTGGTATAGCTGGGTCTTGAGGTAAATTGATTCTTAATTTTCTGAGAAACCACCATACTGATTTCCAAAGTGGCTGCACAAGTTTGCACTCACACCAACACTGGAAGAGTGTTCGCCTTGCTCTGCATCCTCTCCAACATAAACTGTCATCAGTGATTTTGATCATAGCCATTCTGTCAGGTGTAAAATGATATATCAGAGTCATTTTGATTTGCATTTCCCTGATGCCTCTATTGATTCTCTTGATTGAGATAACTCAAAACCAGAAAGAAAAAGATCACTTTTTCCCTCTCATCTGAGGCTCCTAGTTCCATCTTCAGATATTTGTACATATCTTAGAGTAACTACAGAAACCACAAAAATAAAAATAGACCATTGTGGGTGTGGAAAGGTGAGGAGAGGGAAATAACAGGGTTCAAGTGATCTGACGTGGGAATTAGGAAAAACATGGTGCTCTGATTAAGGAGAACATGGGAGATCAATGCAAGAGAAGCATGGAAGAGTGTCAAATAACAACATGATGTGAAAAAGTCTTAAGGAATGTTACCATTAACTATCTATCTGCCAAAGGAAAAAATAGTACCCATGTGTCAATATATAAATACACAGTTTAAAAGAAAATTTCCTATCTGAGCTGACATCTATGGGTTAGTGAGCTGGCTCAGTCTATAAAGTACTTATCTCAAAGGCTTGAGGAGTTTAATTTAGATACCCAGTTTCATTTAATTGATGGGTATAGCCCCAAGCCTGTAATCCCACCCAGTACTGAGGAGCTGGAGAGCTGATCCCCTAGGTAATTTGACTATATAGACTAGCTGAATAGGTGAGCTCTGCCTCAGTCACAATACATGAGGCAGAACAATCAAGGAAGATACTTTATGTGAACTTCTGGTCTCCATTTGTACATGCACATGAATATGCACACTCATCACACATGTGTGCTAACATACACTGAACTCATGTATACACATATACACATATTTCATACACATGCAAATAAAAAATTAACAAAAATACAATTATGTTGTGGGATGGTCTGTATGTCAAATTGCTCTGATTGGTCAATAAATAAAACACTGATTGGCCAGTGGCCAGGCAGGAAGTAGGTGGGACAAGGAGAGAGGAGAGTTCTGGGAAGCAGAAGGCTGAGGCAGAGAAACTGCCAGCTGCCACCATGACAAGCCACATGTGAAGACACCGGTAAGCCACAAGCCACGTGGCAAGGTATAGATTTTTGGAAATGGATTAATTTAAGCTATAAGAACAGTTAGCAAGAAGCCTGCCACAGCCATACAGTTTGTAAGCAATATAAGTCTCTGTGTTTACTTGGTTGGGTCTGAGCGGCTGTGGGACTGGCGGGTGACAGAGATTTGTCCTAACTGTGGGCAAGGCAGGAAAACTCTAGCTACACAATTATCTAGCCTTTCCAAATAGACTCTACAAGAAATACTACAGTCTTTTTTCAGCTAGATGGATAGTTTTCTCTTTAATTTATAGAGCTAAAGGCAGTTTATTTTATTCACTCTTTCTGCGTGCAAAATAACTATTCTCATTCCCTCCCTCCCGTCCTTCCTCCCCCGATTCTCTCTCTCTTCTACTCCGAATATTATAATTCAACTGTCAATGGCTGCCATTTGTGGTAAATTAGATTCTTGATTTGGGTACTTTATCTAATTCACACACACACACACACACACACACACACACACACACACACACAAATGAGTTTGGTATTTTTAATCCCTGGTGGTATAAAATAAAGGTCTCAGATTATTTATTGCACTGAGCTGAAGAAACAAAAAGTGACTGGATTTTAAAATAAATTTGAGATCCTTGGCTAGAAAGCATGGTGAAACACTGCACTCAAGTTCTATGGATTCTAATGCTCTCAGCAGAAGAATTCTTTGTTATATAAAATTTACAGTGACAGGGCAGAACTGAGATGTGAGAGCTGACCCCATAGACTAGTCAATGTTACCTACTTTAGAATTCATGTGTTGGTTTCTTAATAATTAAGCACTTTCATTGTATTTAATGTATTTTTCTTAAACAGAAGTTAATCAAATGTGAGTCTCCTTGCTTATGCTCATATAAGAAGCCTTGGCCATTGCAATGGTGATGACAATAAGTTTGAGCCCATCTTGCCCTCTATTCACAAGTGAGGGCTATGGAGATTCAGCCCTATGCTTTGTTATGTCCAAGAAGTCACTCTCTGTCATGGGGTAATAATCAGCCAACATGACCTCTGCTCATTAAATATATCCCTTGTGTTGTGCAATATTGTACAATGACATTGCAACAGAGAACAATGTTTAGTTTATATCATCAACAAAAAAATGTCTTCCTGATGACTCCCTGGGGCACCAGGATATGTATATCATGGTATACACTACCAAGATTTCATGATGGAAACAACCAAAAAGGAATGCAAAAGGTGGAATACAATGAAATAATGAAATTAAAAAGGGATAAGCACAGAAACATATATTGCTTTTCTGCTAAGGTTATGGTAAGATTGAGGCAAGGTCTCCAGAAGTCTTCATAGTTAATCAACCCTTACAGTCTCAACTATAGCAAACTGGACAGTATAAGGAAGAGCTAGAAATAAGAATCTCATACCAAAAGAAAAATACTTTTTCTTTCTTTAAAAATGTGTGAGCATTTGAAGAAGAAAAACAATGTTGGGACAGCGAATAAAAGGCACATTCATTAAAAGTTAATGGTGTAGGATACAGATAATGAGAAATAGAAATGGAATTCATAGAGACATATTATCCTCACAATGCGTGGCAAAATATAATGTATAATCAACATTACTGCACAGCTCCAAGGGCTATTTTTATACCAGGGCCTTTAGAATCCAAACCCATTAAAGATTCATGATCCCCAAGCCATGTGTTTTCCACAGTTAGAAGCATTTATGTCAAGTGGGCAAACTGTTTGCTAACTGAAACACTAGCTATTTCCCATTGTAATAAATACAGCATTCATTTTCCTGACTCATTCATCCTGTAAGCGTAAGGTGAGGGCATGTGACTGGGTGCTCACTCTTTAAGGAAGAACAGCCCAGGGCTGAG
Organism: Peromyscus maniculatus bairdii; assembly: GCF_049852395.1. Classification (NCBI taxonomy): domain Eukaryota; kingdom Metazoa; phylum Chordata; class Mammalia; order Rodentia; family Cricetidae; genus Peromyscus; species Peromyscus maniculatus. Next base: position 96,595,418 of record NC_134854.1, read on the forward strand.
CAGATTTGCCTCTACCTCAATGAAAAATAAAACGAAGGTGGGGGATACGGAGGAAAACAGAGGAGGGAGGGAGGAGGCAGGATATAAAATGACTTCCGAAGCAAATCTCTTGAGTGTCTCTCTGAGGGAGTTTCTAGATCAGGTTAATTGATGTAAAAAATCCCATTCAAAATGTAGGCCGCACCATTCTCTTCACTGGGTTCCCAGAATATAAAATAGGAGAAAAACAATCTCTTGTTGAGTGTGGGTGCAATGTAACAAGCTGAATCACATTCTTGCTGCTATGACTTCATTGCATCCCCCTCAAACTGTGAGCCAAACTAATGCTTTCCTTCTTTTCTGTCAGTTGCTTTCCCACAGCAATGAGAAGAGTGACTCATTCAGACACTGTAGATATTATAGAACTGTACCACTTTTTAACACAGTTTTACAGAATAAGGACTTTAGAGGTGAAAGGGCTACTTACTTTCTCACAGTTGGTAATCAGTGTGGTCCATTGTCATCCTGAGCTGCCTGATGTGGGTGCTGAGAACTGAATCTGGCCTCCTGCAAGAACAGGACAAGGTTAAACCACAGAGTCATCTCTGTAGCTCTTGGCTTTTCACTTCTAATGAGTGAGATGTGGAGATCAGTTCTAAATGATAGGTGACATTCCCATTGAGTTTTAGTGATATAATATAGCAGCCTCAGTAGAGTACTGTAATGTTTCTCATACCTCTCTACCACTTACACTTTCCATTCTAACCTTACATCACACTTCCAGGCTAGATCAGATTTATTATTGCCTCTCTCTCCATGACTTGCTATGCTTCACCTTCTTCAATCTGCATGGTAAATTAATAATTCTTTTCTCTCACAATTCTGTCTTTCACTCATGTACCACATTTTATTTCTTTCATCTCTTCCTCTTGTCATTTGCATTCAATTCTCAAGCAACAGCAAAACCACTTAGTTCCCAGAAAATATATACACCCAAGTGTTTTCTTTACTTTTGCTTATTTTGACATGATATTGCCTTCCAAAGAATGCTTACTTCCCTCTGTGGATCTAAATAATGTGTTTTCTTTTTTTAAAGATTATGTTTTTATTTATGTATGTATGTATGTGTATGTTTGTGTATGCGTGTCCCACATGTGTAGAGGTACTCAAAGAGGCAAGAAGAAAACATTAGGTACCCTGGAGCTGGAGTTGGAGTTGGAAAGGTTGTAAGATGGCTACATGGGTGCTGGAAGCTACAGTGATATTCTTGTCAAGAGCAGTAACTGTTCTTAACTCTGGAGCAATCTCTCCAGCTGCTACACAACATATTTTCAACTCGAATTTTGATCATCTCATTTTAACTAACAAATTAATGTTCAAGTTTGATATATTTAATATATGATTCCATTTTCGAAACAACAATAACAAGTACTTATGTAATAATATACTTATTTCCTTAAAAAATTTAGGAGCCCATTACCTTTCATTTAACTTCTAGATTAGGCCACAATAAATCATTTCAAATGAAGTAAGAGTGTAGTTACTTAATCTGACTCACTATAAAACTGATACCTTAAGGAATTAGTTCAAACCCAAATGGGTCATTTTACATTTAAATTAAGGAAATTTTATTTTACCTGTGACTATACAGTAGATGTGACTTCTGTTATGACCCTTAAACAAAAGAGCAACTTGAATTTGAGCAGTTAGCTTATTTTCCTCTTATTAAATTTCTTTGTCTTTATGTTATAAGACTGACTGTCTATCCATATCCCAGAGAAAGTTCTCATTGCATTTTTAAAGGAGGTAGCTAAATATGTGATTGTTTTTACTTTGGGTAGTATTTTCTACATGAGAATGCCACATATATATTTGTGGCTTAAGTGGTTTCAATCAAGTATGGACATAGCTTATTTGCATTGTTATTACCATATATATATATATATATTTGAATTCAGTTTGCATTCCATGGAAGTAATTGAGATGAACACTTTTGCTCAGTGTATTATTTGGGACATTTGCAGGCAATACACTGATTAGGGGCAGAGAAAGACAGGAATTGAGCTTAGAGGAAATGTGCAATATGTCTGCAAATGAGTTCTTTGCAAATCCAGAAGAGAAGACTTGTTCATTGGAAGATAACATTCTCAAGAAGTAGCCTGAGATTCAACATGTCCTGGACTTACTCTCCAGCATCTGCCTCTGAGGATGGTTGATACCCCAGCTGAGATAATTTTTCTAGGAAGGTTGTCAACTGTGAGTAACAACCACCAATATTTTAGGAAGTAGAAATGTGTGAAGGAGGGATTAACTGTGAAGGTGTGTTCTTGGCACTTTAGTGCATTTGCCACAATGCTAAAATTAAGCAATCTAAATGAATAAAGTCCTCAATGGGCAAGTCTGTGAAATAAAGACAGGACCTTGGAAGACTTGATTTCCCAGTTCCCCTTCATTCTGCTGTTTGTTCCAGGGTAACTAACTCTTTTATGGGTAAAGCAAAATTAAAAATCTTATACAGTTGGATGATTAAGAAGATTTCATTTCACAAATGTATAATTCTAGTCTATTCTCCTCCATAGAGGTGATATGACCAAGCAGTTAATAAATTCACAATTCTTGACTATTGTTCATGTTGGTTTCAATTAGGATTATTAACATTACTATAACTGCTAATGGAAATGTGAACAAAAGAATGCTGAAAGTACAGGAAGAGGAAGAGAGAGAAGACACAGTAGTACTTTTGTTGATTTAAAAATTGATATGAGACTGTCAAAATATTACAGTAATTTTTTAATGTTTTTATTAAAAGTTTATGGACAGCCCAGAAATTTTCACTATTTCCCCTTCACTCTATCAGAAAACTGAAGATCATAATAATTTAATCAATAACTTGACTATCAGATTACTTAGGGATTAGGTAAATGATACATAAAATGTTCTAATTTTCAGTCAGGTATACATCTGTCAGTCAGCTGTTACAGTTAAAGAAAGTACAGATTTCAAGCCCAGAAGCTTTCAGCACTTTTTATAGAATTCATTTTTCAACTTTATGTAACTATATTGGTCCATAAGCAGTAGTCTCTCAGTTATCAATCATTTGCATAGTATGAGTTAAAATCTGATGTCTGTTATTTGCATATTTTTACAGTATAAAGGAGATTGAGGTAAATTTCTTGATTGTTGACAGTTCTTCGGGGAATTACCAAATACAATAAAAGAGAAGGGATAAAAGTATTCAAGATCAATGTATATGAAACAGAAGTAATAATATAAAACAACTTTATTTTTCCCTTTGTTCTCATATTGTGACTGTATTGATGGGCATTCATTCTTTACATCCATAGCATATAACCAGAAGCCTAACCTATATTGTGATTTTTTTGTTAAAATCGTTTTCAGAATTTATGCAGTGATACTTATTTGAATTTATTTTCCTTTAGTTCATTTTTCTTATATTGTCTTTGGTTTTATTATGATAACATGACTGTCATAAAATGAGGCAGAACTCATTCTCCTCTGAATTTTTGAAAGACTATAGCTAGGATGGATATTGTTTTTCATTTAAATACCCAAGAAAATCGACATGAGAAGTTACCTGAAAGTGTTATGAGTGAATTTATAAAGTCACACTTTTCCGATGATCAAAGTCTAGTCAGTCATCTGTTTTGCTTTGGATTCCTTTAGGTAACAGCAAAAATCACATGCTCCATTACTTGCTTTATAAACCTGAATTGCCAAATATATTGTAGTACAATTACTCATAATAACTTTTAATTAAAACTAGTGATATTGCCCTGAAGAATGTGCCCTCTTCCTTGTCTATTTCCCCCTTTCATCATAAGAATGTCCATTTTAGGTTTTTTCTTTTTTAATGAAAGCCATTATGAAGTAGTTTATAATTTGACTGATTCTGAGCGAGGTGTCGTGGCACATGCCTTTAATTGTAGCACTCAGGAGACAGAGGCAGGTAGATCTCTGAGACCATCACTGTCTACAGAGTAAATACCAGGATAGGCATGGCTACAAAGAGAAATTTTCTCAAAATCATAATCATAATCATCATAATAAAATAAAAATTGCTGATTATGTCATTTTAATATTTCTTCTTTCCCTTCCCTTTTATATGTTATTTACCTAAGTTTTTACTTATTTATTTAGAAAGGATCTCATTTTCTTGTCTAGGTTTACCCGGAACTCACTACATAGCTCGGGCTTGTATTTATAACACTAGGTCTGACCCAGCCTCCCAAGTAATGGGTTTATAGCAAATGAACCAACATATCTGACTACTCATTCCATCTTTACTTTTTTTTTTTCATATTTTTAGGTTTAATTTCTTCAACTGTAAATTGAAGCAGCTATTTTAGAATCTTCTTGTTTTTGAAAATAAACAGTTGGATGGTAATGTTCTCTTAACACTACTATGATGAAGCCATTCTAAACCAATGCTATGTAGAACTATCTGTTCATTAGTCATAGCAAACTTATTATATGAAAAATGTGAAGTCATTGTATATGAGTTAAAAGATAATCCAGATACTAGAGGAATAAACATTGCTTGGAGTTCATATATGGTACTTAAATTGGTTTTACCTTCAAAGGAAGGGAAGTGGAATGAAGGAAGTAAAGACCTCTATTCTATGCCTTTGGAAAGTGATGCTCTGAAGTGAGGTGACAGTAATAGTCTATAATGTGCTTGTTTTTCATAGCAATGTGCTTTCAAAATCCTCCAGTTCTGCTAGGTATATACTATATGAGGATTGAGTCTATTAAAGAAGGTATTATATTAATGAGAATGGATTATAAATATGAAAATGGGCAGTGCTAAAATGTATCTAATGTTATTAATTTGCAGTGGGAAGTAAGTATAAACTCATATGAGTTCATATTTAAAACATGAATTAAAGCATTTAACAACTTAACATGGGTATGAAAACTTAAAGAACCTTGAAGAATTGTGTAATACTAGATGTAAGGAAAAATTGAAAATGGAAAAACACAAAATGAATTGCACATGCTTTTTATTTTATTTTAGGTGTTCTACCTACACATGTGTCTAGTGTCCCTGGTGTCCATGGGGCATAGAAGAAAACTCCAGATTCCATGAAGAAACACATCTGGACAATAATAATTTGAAAAGGCTCTCAATGACCACATTTCAATAGTTTGTTTAAGTAAAAAAAAATAGATGCTAATGACATTGTATTTCAAATGCAAGATGTTTCAATAATGACTTTTATTTAATTATTTGGCTTTGGCTCAAAAGAGTTTATGTTTGAGATTCATTGTGTTTTCTGGATCTATGAATTCATAGCTCCATAATATTTGTAAAGTTTTTCTCCATTTTTTTCAATTATTTATAATGTTTGTAATTACTTTGTCACCTTTATTGAAAACATCACTTGTATCTGTATTAGGACATTTGAAGTTAGCCTCAGCTCTAAGGTATGTTTTAATTACTTAGCTGAAAAAATAGTTATTCATTTTTCTTCTGTTTGCTTCTGAATAGTAATTGTCTATGTCTTCAAGTTTACTGAATTGTCCACATTGTATAATCTGCTTTCACCTGTCTAGAGTGTGTGTGTGTCAGTTTATATATTATTGCTCATTTCTAAATGTTCAATTTCAGTTTGATCATAACTCTTTTATCTCTGTGGAGCTCCCTGAGTACAATGAGTATCTCTGCAGCTATTGTTTGAATGCCTTTGGAAGAGGCATATAACACTGAGTCATTGCACAATCTCTAATGATTGATTATTCTTTATCTCAAGCTCCTTTATATGCAGGATTTCTGTGATTATATTAATCACTGTACTTTGTAAATTAATGTTTAATGTATTTAAGAGTTTTCATTCTTTCTTCTAGAGTACAGTTAAGATTTTTTTTACTGTTCTCTAAAGAACTTTTGACCTTTATTATATAAGATCAGATACTCCTTTAGTAGAGGGTATTTTATCTCCATTGTTAAGGCAAGTCTTCTTTAAGTATTGTACTCCATGAATTCACTGAATTTATGTGTTTTTCCATTCTGGTTAGTAAGGATAGGCACTATTCATAACCAGTAGGTATGTGTCCAGCTTAGAGTTCTCAGGACTCACTCAGTGTTTAACAGTGCCCAGCTGATGGAACAAAGATGGAATGGAAAAGCAATGAAAGAGATACCCATGAGAGAGGGAGACATCATGGGGATAGGCAGAAACTAGGTGCTAGGGAAGTTCCCAGGAATCCCCAAGGATGACCCCAGCTTAGACTACTATCAATAGCAGAGAGGATGTCTGAACTGGCTTACCCAAGTAATCAGATTGGTAAATACCCTAACTGTCATCATAGAGCCTTTCTCCAGTGACTGATAAAAGCAGATGCAGAGATCCACAGCCAGGTACCAGGCCAAGCTCTAGGAGTCCAGTTGAAGAGAGAGAAGAGGGAATTCCATGAGCAAGAGGCACCAAGATCATGATGGGGAAACCTGCATAGACAACCAAAACCAAATTAGTGGGAACTCATGAAATTTAAATCAACAGCTGTGGATTCTGCATGGGACTGAGCTAGGCCCTCTGCATAGCAAGATGGTTGTGTAACTTGATCTACTTAAGAGGCTCCCTGGCTATAGGATCAGAATCCATCCCTGGTGCATGAGCAGGCTTTTTGGAGACCACTACCTATAATGGGACACCTCCCACAGCCTTGAGGCCCGTCTCTTCTAAATGTACCTCCTCATGGGAGGCCTTACCTTCTTGTAGGAGGGAATGGGGGGAGGGTTGGGAAAAGAAAGGCTGGAGGGGCAGGAGGAAGGAAAGGGGAATCTTGGATTGGTATGTAAAATAGATATTTTTTAATAAAAAAAAAAAAAACAGTGCCCAGCTGAATCTGTCAGAGACACTGACAGTTAGTTAACTTTTCTATTATTTTTCCCCTTTATTTGTGATGGTTTATTATTTTAGACAATAATTCAAATTATATGATTCCAATCTCATGGGATAAAGATAAAAATCACTGGGTTAAAGGGAAATAAGACCAGTTAAATCATTGATGGATATTGATGGGATAATTAACAATGCTGGTGACAATAGATCTTCATATGAACTATAATCACAAAGGTTGGTTTTTTGTCAATGTGGAAGTTTGGTTTCAGTAGTAAAACCTATACATAATGATATATATATGTCAATGAGACTGGTGATTAAAGTAGTTGGAGAACCCTATTAAAGATTATCAATATATGCAATGAAGAGACTTATAGTTTAGCCAGGTTACAATGGAAGAGTCATGTTACTAAGATGGAGCTCAAGTGAGATGCATATAACATGCCAGTTTTTTCTTGTGTGAGGTGCCTATGCACCAGTGTGATGGATGGAAAGGCAATTGGTTAAAGGCACATATAAATAATCTTCAAAGGAGGAATAATTGGAATCTATGAAATATGGTACATAGTAAACTTAGCATGATGTTAGCATAACAAAAAACTCATATCTCCATTCCAATTCTAAACCACACTGATGAGGGAAAATGACATGCTTGTGACATATAGTACATTGACTGGGAGATACCAGAAGAATGAATGGACAATCTATGAGCATGTGTCATTTTTATTTGTTATTGACTTTGGAGTAGAATATTTTATATTTGTATATATCAGACAAATATAAATTCTGACTATGATACTAATGGAAATGAACCTTGCCTAAAATTGGTAAAAATAATTTGTGTAACAAAGAAAATGCAATACTGAAATTCTGGTATACACTGATAAATACTGTGGACAAATTAGTCATTTTATTTGTAGTTTTTCTCCAAATAAGATACATGTGAGTCTATAATTCTCTTTAAAGAAGTCTCATTATTGTATATTGAATTATATATATTTAGATAAGGGTTCACTTTACTTTCCCTAAATTTCAAAGACTTTGAGTTCTATAGATATGAGACAGGATTATTCTTCACTTGAGAAAGGTAAATAAAGTATGACAACCACATTTGAAAAACCAGAAGCCTGAGTAATTACAGGAACATCTTCCCAGTCATTGTTTATAGCACCAATTTGCTTAATTTTGGCTTCAGAGATAAAAGATTTGCATCATTAAACTTTGGAATTAGCATAGAAATGGTTACTTACAGTGAAAATATAAAAAGATGTTCAAGAACCATCACAAGATCTAGCATTGTTGTTCAGAAAAATACCTTCATATCAAAATAGAAATAAATGGAAATTATAGTCTCATATGACAAGAACCTATATTTATACACATTTTCATATATGATTATATATCTATATATACATAAATATGTATATGCACATGAATGTCTATATATGCATATACATATGTATATTTGTATACATACACAGATATATGTTCTATATGTGAGTATATATATGTATATGTGTATGTATGTATAAATGCATATACATATGTATCAAATGCATATATGCATTTGTGTACATGTGTATATATAAGCACAATGTATATGTGTACATTTACATACATGCATATGTGCATGATTGTATATATATATGTTTGTGTATATTTATACGTATGTTGTGTGTATATTGTCTCAGAATACTATTACACCTATTCACTAGTCTTTAAGTAGAACATGTACATGATGTCGAAAAACAGAAGTACTGAAAAATATTTCATTAGTATTGATATATTTACAACAGTAGTTTTTATGATCATGGATGAAACAGACATGTATAAATTTCTGCTCATACTTTTCCCATTGATTGCTGAAAACTTTGGTAGAAAGAAATATAAATTCCATATAAATTGCACATTGCATTTCTGAAGGGAAATGCAATAAATTATTTTTTGATTCCTTAACTTGAAGGTTTTGAGAAAAATTAATGTTTTTTATCAATGATCTCTATTAATTCTGTATACACATTTAATTAATTTTGGATTTGTATTTTATCATGAAATTGATACTGAAGACTGAATGCAATGTTCATGACATATTTTAATGACATGACATATTGGGATGATGCATACTCAATTAACTGAAGAATCCAAGCACTTGATAATTTGCATGACAGAAATTCATGAGACTATTAGTATGGTAAAATTTTACAACATAGCTCATTGAGTCTATGAAAACCATAGCTGTCCAGTACTATGCTTGATTATAGATTCACACTCTCTTCATTTCAGCAATTATTTTGAATTTCTATGGATTGCTAAGTTAATATCTCTGATCTTTTCTTGTTTCCCACATCCACTTTGATCAAGTTTTCATCCATAGTTTACCAGACACAACTGTTCAGTATGCATGTGTAATGATTTAAATACACAGAAAAAGAACAAAAGAAAAACAAAGCAACAAGCATCTCAGTAATCTTAAAATCAGCTTCAACACAGTCTTGTGTTCCTGGACAGCAATTGGGTTTCATTGACCTTAAGGATCAGTTGTGACTACCACTCAGGACATAGTGGTTGAGCCCCTGCTCTGCCTCTTCCTTTTAATGTTTTTCATACATCAGATCACAACACAGACCAAAATCTTGAGCTTGAATGCAATCACATTGTAGCAAAGACAGAGATAAAACAATGAAGTTAACAAAGTATAAGAGCTGAAATTATCACTCACTTGTAAAAATGCAATCAAATCAGTACAAGTCATAACTCTGATGCACTGCATTTCACCTGCCCCATAAAGTTTTTAAAAAATGTGCAAATGATGATAAATTTTAGGGTGATTGTTGGGCAGGAAAATTGGTGACTTCTGAGTTCTATCAACATATCTATCTTGAGTATCTTTGGTGTCAAAAATACACTGAGGAATTTTAGCAAATAAGTCATGACTCAAATTTCATACCAGCGAGTAAGGATCTGATGAGTCTTCTATACTTATTGGTTTCTTGAAATACATCATCCCTTCTGAAATAGCATAAAATCATTATTCTATATATCCTCAGTGAAAGAAATCCATGTGTATCTGACTACAGAAGTCTGCATTACAATTAGCAGCAAGTTTTTAGGACATGAGAGAGTGACCTGGCAACAATATGTCCTAGAAGGACAGATATTAGATGACTTCTAAATTTATTTTTAAATAAGAAAAAATATTCTGGTTGTGAGACCTCATTTCTATTATACAGTACATTCTAGAAGCACCTGGTTACACTGTGAAATTTCTGAAATCTGAGTGCATTGCGAACACTACCTTTTACTGTGGTTGTTGTGGTTGCTACGCTGCATTCATCACTAAAGACAGAGATCAGGAGTTGCAAGAGGGCACAGTGGAAGAAAGAAGCTGGGCATAAGAGTAAAAGGACTTCATTTCTTCTCTTAATTATTTCACATTTTGTTGAGCAAAATACTTGACCAAAAGTAATTTAAAAGAGAAATGGTTAATGCCTCACAGTTCCAAGGCAATGCAGCTTCCAAAATGGGACATACGTGACATCAGGAACCTGAGGCTAGCTGGTCACACCATATTGGCAGTCAGGAAGCAGAGAAAGAACAGATATTTAAACATGGTTGGAAGACATCAAGGCCTGTCTCCAGAAACTTACTTCCTCCAGCAAAGTTCTATTTCCCAAAGATTCCAAAACCTTCCCAAACAGTGCCATCAGCTGGAGACCAAGTGCTCAAACACATGAGACACTGGAAGACACTTAGTATTCACATGACAACATTTCTTTTTCTAGAAATAATTGGTTTGAACTATTAATATTTGATTTCTATCAATGGAGAAATTGGGCTGAATAATATTAAACACATTCCACACAAAAATTCAGAGACAAACATCTGAGCCTTGCATTTCTACAAGTGAAAGCAGATTCTAACTTTGAATTACCATAGTAAAATTGAATAAGAAAGAACAGCACTTTAATTCACAATAAAATGGGGACAAAAATCATGCCATGCATTCCACATCCATCACACAGTCATTACCATGAAGTAAGTAACAGAATCCAGTTCAGTTCATAATAACTGGATGGATCCCATACTTGAAGTCTACTGTGGCTTATGCTCAAATTCTTTAAAGTCTTGAATCTCTATATAAAGTTATAGCATATGTTTAGATACAAATTCAGGAAATTAGTAAGAAATGTGTATAGTCCTAGCATCTGGTAGTAATATCTATAGACTTTAACACTTTATCTTAAATTCCCCGATGTGTTCAACATATACCAGAAAAGATGTGGCTTTATTGTCCTCTCAGGATGGATACAAACACATTAGCAAGGGGCAGGGAGGCTTAAGATATAATCTAAAATACAGAGGATAAAATTCTTTCATGAAATTCACTCTCTTTCACCCTAATGACTTCCCTTAAGAACAATCTTTCAAAGAACATTGTTTCTTTGTAAAAAACAAAACAAAACAAAAAAAAAAACCAAAAATAACTCAAGTTCCAGACATTCAATAGGATTAAGTCATTTTTATTTATATTAGAGTACTTAAAATATTATTATTTCAGTTATTTACATATTCACAGATTTTACTTTGTCATCTTTTTACTATTACTAAAAAGAAGGAAGGCTTATGAAAAAGCTTTGTCAACTTATTTAGTGTTGTTTGTCTCTGTCTCTAAGGCTGGGAATGTTGTATGGCAGAAACTAAATACTTAATGTAGGTTGATTGAATGAGTTGTGGTTATTGAATAAATGAATAAAAAATAAATGAATTCTTTTTAATGTAAATTTTGTAGTTGTCATAATTGATTACATCAATCCCAGGAGCTCACATAAAAGTTTTCTTTATGGAACCGATCAGCTTTGTAATATTACTTTCATGAACTTGTTATTCAACAGATATCCATTCATTATCTTTCATGAGAATGGCAAGAGAGAGGAATCATGGAGAATCATCAATCTCCCTAAATGTAACATAAATAAATTAAAATTGTTTACATGTAAAATGTTTTCCATGAATAACTTGCATTATAATGCCTCATCTAGTTTACAAAAATATTAGTGACAATAAACCTGAAAGCATTGGCAATAGACACATGATTCACCGAGCAACTGATTCAATATCTGATCTCCTTGGCAATTATAGATAAAGAATATATATATATATATATATATATATATATATGTGTGTGTGTGTGTGTGTGTGTGTGTATGTATATATATGTATGTATATAGTGTTTCTCTGTGAAGTTTTGGTACCTGTTCTGGATCTCACTCTGTAGACCAGGCTGGCCTCGAACTCACAAAGATTCACTTGCTTCTGCCTCCCGAGTGCTGTAATTAAAGGCATGTGCCAACATGGCTCAGCTGATAAAGAATATATTAAGAAAATAAAATCTTCTATTTAGTATAAGAATTATCTACTACGAATAAATACATGATATCTATTTTACCTTCCTGATCTGTGGTTGCACATAGTTCACACATGTGATCTTAAGAATTTAAGTAAGGTAACGTATCACAGAAAAGTATGTTTAGAGGTATTAGGTCTCATTTGTCTCAAAGGAACAAATGGCTGAGGTGCCTATTAACATATCAAAGCAGACTCTGGTTACCAGTTTTTCCCAGAATCCTTCAGTCCCTATCTGTTAGACTAAAATCTTTACAGGTTCCTCCTGGCTGGCATACCCTGTCCACTAACCTGAACTCCACCCCAGGGGCTGGATTCCTATGTAATCAGCCATTTTGGTTATGTGGACTTTTTTGTCCTTCTGTCCTCTTGGTCTTCTAGTCTCCTGGTTCTCCCCTGTGTCCTCCATCATCCCATTACATGTCCTGGTTCAGTCTGCTGGTCATGTCTACTCCAGACTGTCCCAGATGTCTCTGTGTCTTCCTGTATTTTCCCTTTTATCTACAATCAACCTTTACCTCAACCACTTAGAAGCAGTCATGCCCTTTTATTTCCTTTTTTTTCATTTGTTTCCTTTTGTGTTGAGCATTAATTTAGCAGTCTTTTATTCATTTTTTTCTATTGTTGCATTAGTTTTTCTTATTGATATGTAGAACTTGTGAATGACTTACTTTTATGTGATGTAGTGTGGGGGGCAGTAAAATTTTCAAGGAATTAATTTAAGAAAAGAAAATCATCTGATTTCAATTATTTAATTATTTACTACAAATAACAAAGTTTTATATTTTTTTCTTACAGGAAATTATAATATTGCCCCACTCTTTTCTGAGACCATTCTAGTCATGGATTTCTTGTTCACAGATATACCAATAACACATTATCATTATTGAGATCATTTTCTGGGTAAATCTTTGTTTTTCTTATTTAGAATTTTACTAAATAATTTGAACTTTGCAATTATAGAGTTGTTTTTTGCATTGTATAAAATGTCTTTTGGGATGATAATGGAAGTCATAATGAATTTTGAATTGGCAAATTTGAGACTAAATGTATTTTCCCTCTAAGCTGCCAACATTTTTATTGCTATATCTGCAAATTCTGAAATGCTACTTTGTGTCCCTTGTTTATGGCTAATCAGATTCATATACTGCAGTGCATGTCATAAATGTTGACAGACAGCCCCTCACTGCTGGGGAAATTTGGGGAAAGCAGTTTCTTTACAGAAGAATGGAAGTTTGGCTCTCACAATGTGGTGTTCATCTTTCTGAGAGGGCAGCAAGAGATGCAACATTGTTCACTTGTTTTCACAAGACCACACACATAATTTATCCTTTAAAATACCTAAATTAGTTTAGCTTGAGTGCTTTTAAAAATCTGGTCAGTCACAGAATTTCATTGTGATGCTTTTACTCATTCTTATGTAATTGTTCATTTCTTTACATTATTAACAGCTTTTATTTTCTTTCATTTTTAAATTTTAAATACATGTCTGAAAATGTTATGCAGTTATGAAGTGAACTATGATTATTCTATCCCCACTTTCTCCTTCTAACTCCCCTCATACCTCCTCCAACAGGTTCCCCTTAATTTTTTTCTTTTTCTTTGTTTGATACCTACAGAGTCCAATTAGTGCTGTCCATATGTGCATGGGTATGGAACCACCACCAGATCATTGTAAAACTACTAGTACCACACTTTCAAAGAAGAAGGATTCTTCCTTCCTAGGCAACTATCCATTGCCAATAATTCCTCAGTAGAGGGTGTGACCTGGGGATCATCTACCCAGCATGCACACGGCCTTGATCCTCTATAGATCTTGTGCTGGTAATAACACCTTCTGTAAGTCCATGAGTGGATAGCCCTGCCATACCCAGGAGATATCTTTCTTTTCATGGCATCTGTTTCTTATCTTCTTGTATCAATAAACTAAAATCTATAGCAATGTAAAACATTTTTAAACAAGTTGCTGCATTTTAAAAGTAAATTCTATAATCTAACCTTTTATCCTAGGTGATGTGGGATTTTCTGTATGCTGTGAATATGTTTCTCTGAATGGTTGATAAATAAAATGATGATTGGCCAGTAGCCAGGCAGGAAGTATAGGTGGGATAAACAGACAAAGAAAATTCTTGGAAGTGGAGGGCTGAGTCAGTAGACCATCCAGGGAGGGAGCAGCATGTAAGGGCACATAAGTAAAACCATGGAACATGTGGCAACATACAGATTAACAGAAATGGGCTGAGTTTAAATGTAAGAGTTAGTCAGTGATAGGCCTGAGCTAATGGCCAAGCAGTTTTAATTAATATAAGCTTCTGAGTGATTATTTTATAAGTGGCTGCAGGGTCCATGAAGCTGGGCAGGACCAGAGAAAACTTCAGCCACATCTTCTACCTATTACATTCCTTCCACCTTTTCATCCATAATTTTCCCTGCAACTTGATGGTGATGGGATTACTATAGATGCCTGATTTCAAACTGATCACTCAGCCTTTATTCTCAGTGCTATGACCAGCTCCAAGCATGTGTCTTTCCCATGACTGCTGCCTACTCCAAAAGAAGCCTCTCTGACAAAGTCCGCAAGCAGCTGAAGTCTACGGGCATTGACACAGATATGTAGAAGCTCATTTGACAACATGAATACTTAGCAAGATGGGGAGATAAGATCTCTAGGGCCTAGGACCTTCCCAGACATGGGCTTTTGATAAGGCATACAGTATCAAGAATGAAAGCCCCTTGTGGAGCAGGCCTCAAATTCTATCTACTACAACATACACTATGGGTGTATGTTGATTTACAAGCCAAGGGACATGCTAGATACAGAGCATTGTATTATTGTAGTTAACAATTTTGTTCTAAAATCACGATCTCTAAAATCCAGGGAATATATATATATATATATATATATATATATATATATATAGTGATTTATATATATATATAAAGTGATTTTTGTTTGTTTTTGTTTTGTTTTGGCTGTTGTTGCTTTGTTCTGTTTTACTAAGGCTATGAAGCAAGTAAAGAAAAGAACAAACACTAAATTCCAGTTGTTTGGATAACTGTGCCAGCTGTATTCTCCTTCAGACACCTGCTAGGCATTATTTCTTTTATCAGAGAAATTAGTCACCCACAAAATTACTTTTGTACATTTAACCATTCAATCATCATGGAGAATATGGATTTTTCTGCCACAAAGTTATAATTTAAGAATCTCCACTCATAAATTAAAATACCTGACCCAAGGACATGTAACTGCTGACACTGTTTATAATTAGCAATATGATGCCCCCTGCTTATTACATCTTCTTTTCAAAATTTTAAAATAATAATAAACACGTGTGCTTTATCTTCTTAATATCCAATCTGAGAGAATTCTGTTATTTGCACAGAATTTCCCTAAATTGTAAACACATGGCAAAAAACAAACAAACAAAAAAACACATGGTGTTTGATTTGCAAGCTTCACTGTATTATTTGTCTAACACACACACACACACACACACACAGAGAGAGAGAGAGAGAGAGAGAGAGAGAGAGAGAGAGAGAGAGAAACACTGATACCATATAGTATACATATAGATATCTAAACAGAGACATGTACTCTCATCTACAGAAGAGGCAGTTTAACTCAAGACTTCTTTTAAATGAGTGTCATGTTACAGATGAGTTAATTAAAGTGATTAGTTAATTAAAGTAATGTTACTTGAGAGTATACAAAATAAGATATCACATTACCCATGAATGAAACAACTTGAAACGCTACTGAAGATATATGGAAAATGCCATAGAAAATTATATTTAGTGATTGTTCTTATCACAATTAACAGCTAACTTCCAGGATATCTGAACACTGGGCCTAGAAGTTTGCACAATGGTTAAGAACTCTTGCGGCTCTTCCAGAGATTCCAAGTTTGATTCCAAACAATCACATTGGACAACTCACAAACTTCAGTAAGTCCAGCTCGAGCAGATCACATACTCTCCTACTGGTAATTACATTCAAGTGAATATATTTACCACAACACATGCATTCACATAATTAAAATTAAAAATAACCTTTTAAAATGAATATTTTTAAAAGAAAGTTCTTTTAAATGAATCAGAATGGGAACCATTTAGGAAACGTAATGTATCAAATGAATTAATCTAAAAATTTAAAAGTGTTACAGATGTATTTAGATTACATGAATACATTGCTCTTGAAAGAAAAAGAGAAATTTTACGTCAGATTTTTCTTGTTTTGATTATGGAGTCTCGCAAAACAGGTGATTACAGTTCTAGGCTAAGATGAATTCTTATTTAAAGACCAATGTGTGATCCAGGAAATGTGTTTCAGATTTGTCTAAGAAACAAAACTTTCCCTTGGATATACACAGTAGGCTGCCTAAGGAGATTGTTGGGGATCTCCAGCTCTAGGCTCCATTCCAAAATCTGCCCTCAGTTCACTAACCGGAGGCCCCTCCCCTGGAGAAGCTCTCTTCAGACCCCACCCCTCAGAAAGCCAGCCAAGGGTCAGCCCCTCCCCTGGGGCCGCTCAAAACCACACTTACAGGGTATTTAAGACCTGGTTGCTGGACTATCCAAATGATTTTTCTCTCCTGCCTTTCCAGAGTCACTGGGAGTTGCTTTGCTCTTATTTTTTTCCCCAAAAAACAAAAACAAAAAAACTGGTCTTATTAATTTGTCTTGATTGGCTTATTGTATCAGTGGAGGATACCCAATAACTAGGGATCCAATATTTATCAACTAGATCAAAGACCACTCTACTTGCTGAAATTCATTATCAGCCTATACACAGTCTACCAGAAACTTTGAGAGTGCAGGCCAAACCTGAGCAATGGCAGAGGCCTGGGAAAAATAACAAAGACACTGTGTCTTCCTGTCCAGCAAATACACCACTTGCATAGAGATCTAAGGCATGTGTGAACACACATCTACATTCCAATCTCTCTCAGCAAATGCTTTGGAGCCCTGTTCTCTGGGTAATTCTTATTTCTTCTGGGTCCTGGCCTGCTTATTTTAGGATACAAGGTAGCATTCCTATCTTGTATCCATTAGATGACAAAGCACACCCTTTTTATTCAGACTTTTCTAGTTATAAATATAAAAATATAAGCACACAATACTTCGTGTGAAAATATATTAAAATATGTCTCATCCAGTAGTCATATAGCAAAATGAATCCAGACGTTTAAAAATTGCTCTGGGAAACTAACATTTATTTAGCTGAGATCCAATGATTTATTTAATATGATAAAGGAAGTATGAGTTTTTACAAACTTTCTTGAAGATTCTTAATTCTGTCTAACTCAAAACGCACTGTATTTCAAAGTTCTGTGGGTGTTTTGTAAATATTTGATCACTAAATGATATATCTGTTTGGTTTAAAGTTTTATAATTATAATTTCTTTCAAACAAATGTAGGAAGTTGATTAAAATAGTATTATTTCTGTATTATGTAACTATACATAAATTTAGATTATTCTCTATGTTATTGTATGACATTTAAATGTTTTCCAGCATTGAGCCCTGCCTTTTGAGAACTTTCTTTTCATGAATTCACACATGCATTTGTTATTTGTTAGCTTTAATACCTTTTGTATATGACAAGTTATGTTTTTGTTTCATTATCCATAGCTTTATTATATAAATGAAAAATATTTCATAACATTATTAGAAAGTTTATTTTGGATTTATCTTGTTAATTGAATTTTTTTGGATAACTTCACTGACCACTCTTCCATATCCTCTGCTAATTCTCTGCTGTCCCCATCTACCCTATGTTCCATTTCCTAGGAGTCTCTTTCTTACATTAATATATATTTTTATTATTTCTCCACCTGGCCTGTTTGTGTGACCATGGGTTTTGAGCTATCTGCTGGAGACTGATGGTCTTGGCACTGTATTCAAAACTGGAGGTAAGGATTATTCCTTTTCCAGAACTTATCATAGCCATTTTCTCAACAATAAGTTTTAGAGACAATGAGTCCCCCTTCCATAACACATTGTTGACAGAGCCAGTGTTGCAGGCCCACTATAGGTAACTACAGTTTTCTTAGTTCATGACTGCAGTGTGGGTATCATTAGTCTCGAAGAGGTCATTTTTCAGCTGTGCACCCACTCTTACTGCTCATATATAATCCTACTTAACACTTCTGTAATGTTCCCTAAGTCTGGATGTTATATGTCAGAACTTACCTACTCATAAAATAATTAAGTAGCTCTCCTATATACAAATGAAAAAGATACTAAGAAAGAAATCAGGAAAACAACACTTTTCACAATAGTCACAAATAATAATAATAATAAAAAGTACCTTGGGGGGTAACCTTAACCAAGCAAGTAAAGACATATGATAAAAACTTCAAGTCTTTGAAAAACAGAAATTGTAGAAGCTATCAGAAGATGGAAAGGACTCTCATGCTCATGGATCACATGATAAGATATAGTTTTTTATAAGCCTTCATTGCTTACCTATGTGTTAAGATATAGATATGCAGTAATTAATATATAATTTTAATATTTCTAATACATTAAGCCTTTAAAATTACAAAGTATTAGAGGGATTTCAATTTAGTGGAATAAATGAGCAACAATTTTCAGACACTTTTAATATCAACAATTTTAAAGTAAAAAGAACCTACATGGTTAATAAAACCTAACAGCCCTCATTATCCATTCAACACATAAGAAACTGGAATTCTGTGAAGAAAACTTCTAAGGGAAACAGATATGATAGTTAGATAATTTATTCATTCAGTTAATGAGTTATTTAATGAATATTTACTGATTGTCCAGAAACTTTCAGAAAACTGATCAAAACTAAAATCATAACATCCTGAAATCCTGACATGCTGGGTGAAATGCTGAATAAACAGAAGCAATGAAGTCTTAAAAGACTAAATATTTCACTTGAATATTGAAGAACACTAAAATAAATGCAAACACTAAGATAAAGTGTTGTTATCATTACATTGTATACTAATAGTATACTATACAATAATGATAACGATGATGACAGTCATGATTTTTACAAATGTGAAAGCATACTGCTTATATCCTGCAGTTTTTGAAGTATTTATTTAGGAAAGGTATTATAACTTTTCACTGTTTCAACTACCCCCAAACCAACAAAAACCCACAATGATTAAAGATAATACTGATGCTGTAACTAATAAATCTGGAAACTCTGATATGTAGTAGGTAGCCATTGCAGCTTTGATCTGGAAGTTCCAACCCCCACTGAGGCTTCAGTAACTGTCATGCCTACAAGATGGACCTGAGAGAGGACCCTGAAGACCCAAGAGCCGGATGCTCTCTTGGTTCCTGGACCCTGGATGCTGGAGATAGACAGAGCAGAGTTCTCCAGAGAACACCACCAGACTGTGCTACACCTTTCCCAGACCCTGTAGACTATCCCTTCACTTGTATGTTACTCCACAAAATAAACCTCCCTTTTAACTATGTGGAGTGGCCTTAATAATTTCACCAATACTGATACTCTTTATCTTCCCCAGCTTTGTATATTTTCTGTTTTCCAAAAGTGAAATTTTATGTGTGTGTGTGTGTGTGTGTGTGTGTGTGTGTGTGTGTAGTAAATAATAATAATAATAATAATAATAATAATAATAATAATATGGATTTGCAAACTATCCATTGGGGATGTTGTAAAATTCAATGTATTGTAGGAGAACAAACAAACTGATATTAGTTTTTAGCAAGTAAATAATTACTTTGAGAGATTCATTTGTGAGATGAGGCAGAGAAGAAAGGAAAACACAAGGACTACACAGAGGGCAGAGCACCAGAGGCTGCTGGGTGAATAATGAAAAAGGGAGGGAAAGAGAAGTCTGTATTGTGATTTCAGTCACCGGTGAGTCAAAAAATCTAGGACAAGAGAAAAAGACTAGAGTGACAGACCTTTCCTAAACTAAGCCTGTCATTTCTATCACCCTTTTCTCCATTTCTTCTTTTTACCAAGTACTCATATGGGGATTTTATATTAAAAAGAGAAACAATGGAATAAAATTATAATATCATTTCAAAATATAGGGACGTTGTGGAAATGTCCTAAAGTACTAGCTGCTGCTAGATAGCATGTTCTATACGTGCCAGCAGAGCTGCACCCATGAAATCTCAGCAATGTAGCTTCCTGAACAATAACCACACAATAACAGCACTGCTGGACATGTTGGCACAAATGGTGAAAATTTCATAAGGTTTTGATTCTACATAAAGACCTACAGGCAACCAATGGCTGCTGAGAAAATCAGTTGTTCCCCAGGGAAGCTTCCTGACTCCAGTCCCAAATGATACAGCCCTGAAAACATCAACAAATGAGCAACACTAAATTGTCTTGGATATCTATCTATCTATCTATCTATCTATCTATCTATCTATCTATCTATCTATATCTCAAAATATTGAAAATTAAAGTATAAATAAGTAAATAAATACTAATGTAGTTAGTAAATGACCTCTATTCTGGCTATATCTCTATGTATAGAACAAATATAGGAATAATGTATGAGCCTTATAGTTACAGGAGTTTTCATTATAGCTTTTTCTTTATATTAAAATCTATATAGTTAATATTACTATTTAATAAAATTGAATAATATGTTAGTCATTGAATTCATTTTCTTTAAGGTCACCATAAGTTCATAGAAGGTATTCTGTCTCATTTATCCATGAACAGTAATAGCCGTTAAATGGGTAGCTATGCAAGTATAAAACTCAATGATCCTCAATTATTCATTAAAGTGCAAAAGATTAGGTTAAGTGGATATTATAACTCATGAGAAGGAAAAAAGTTCCACAAATGACATAAAAATAAAGCAGCAAGACTCTCTGTCAAGTAATTGGCATTGCCTTACTTTTCAACTTGTCTGATAAAAGTAGTCTCTGTCACTTCAAGAGCCTATCACGTAATTCCTGAAACATAAAGCATTCTTCCAGTTTGTGCTCATTTATTTCTCATTACATCTAGATAGACTTGCTTCTTATACCTTTCAAATTCTCAGTGTTATAGACTAAATGGTGTCTTCTCCATCATTTTTGTTACATGATAAAACAGCATCCTTTTAAAACATAGGCTACTAGTTCCTCTTGTTGTGAAGTTGACCTCCAAAACATAATTAACTACTTTGTTTAAGAAAAGATCTGAGGAATTTTCTAAACTATATTTTCATATTATGTGAGTTAATCTTCGGTCATAAACATTGCTTGGAGTTCAGAAATATAAGTGAATATAGCATTAGCATTTCTTTCTCCTCATTTTTTATTAGTTCTCCGATAATTGCATGCAACATATTTTGATTATATTCAGCCATCTTCCAAACCCTCCAAGATTCATTCCATGTTTCCTATACACCCCATTTTGAGCCCTCTTTTTGATTGTTTGCTTTTAAACTGACAGAGTGTAGTTTGTACTTTTCACATGCCCTTGGACATGTGGCCTTCACTGAAGGGTGGTGAACCCACCAGGGAATGTTTTCTATGTGTATGGCTTTTCAAGACAAAGTTTCTCTGTGTATCAGCTCTGCCTGTCCAGAACTGACATTGTAGACCAGGCTGTACACAAACTCCCAAACATCCACCAGCCTCTGCCTCCCAAGTGCTGGGAATAAAGTCATGTGCCACTACCCCCTGAAAGGATACACCCTTAAAATAATCAGACATTCTCTCTCCCAGCAACTATCATCTGCTAATAACTTCTTAGCTAGAGGTAGTACTTCAGACCCACACTCTGTCTCCATGATAGGATTTTGTCTGGCTTGAGCCTATAAAGGTCTTACTCACTTTGTCTCAAATGCTATGAATTAATATGTGCTCTCCATGTCTTGCGGTGTCCAGAAAACATTATTTCCTTGTAGTCATCTACTTTCTTTGGATCTTACAATCTTCCCACCTCCTCTTCCACAGTGATTCCTGGGCAATAGGGGGAAGAGATATGATGTTTAGAATTTCTGTGTGTTTATATATCTCTTTTTACCTCTGTGTATTCTGTATGGCTATAATGACTTAGAAACACATCAAGAGGAAATGCCACTAGTCTGACTCATTGATAGAGTATAATGAAGAGAGTAAGGTGACCATCTTCTAGATTTTCTAAGTGTATTGAGAAAGAAATTTCAGTGGAATTCTACTGTGAGATTTTAAATTTTTTCTTTAATATATTATAAACTGGCCTGGATGGACAATCATACATAATTTGACAATTTCACACTTCCCTCATCTCATTTGTTTTACTTACTACTTTCTAACATACAATGGCTTTTTTCTTGTTATTATTTTGTTGTTGCTGTTCTTGTTATTTGAAGTTTTACTTCTCACTCCATTCTAATAGTTAAAAAAAAATCAATCAAAGATTCAGTGGCTACAGAATGTATTAGCAAAAAAGGAAATAGAGTGTTCTAGATAATCTAGTCAGTCAATTTTTTATGAAATCACTTATTCTGCATACATTTTCCTATTATTTAATATTAGTGACCATCTACACCAGTATTATCATAAAATTAACAAGAAAAGGCGTTAGAGAAGTGGCTTAGTTGGCAAAACACTTGCTACCCAGACATGAGAACTTCACTTCAGATTCCCAGAAACCAGGTTTCAAAAAGAAAAGAAAAAAAGATGAAAGAGGCACAGCAATAATCAACTTATTGCCAGGGACACTGCTCAGAGAGATGAATCTCTAGATCTCACTGGCCACTTAGCATAACCAATTGGTTTCACTTCAGACTTAGTGAAAGATCCTGTCTCCAAAGTATTAGGTAGAGACTGATTGAGGAAAGTCTCTGAACTTGACAGTTGTTCTGTAGGATCCTTGCTCACACACTTGCATGTTTGTGTCTACATACACACACACACACACACACACATACACTCACACTCACACACACACACAAAAATATATATATTCAACACCACTTCTCACACAATATACACATATAATAGTGAGCAGGAAAAAATTTCACATTCCAAAATTAAAAATATCATTTCATGGAAATATGATTTTAATCATTAAGTGATTTTTAACTTAAGAAAAATATACATTTATAAATCACATAAAATTTAAACTTAACCATCCAAGAAAGGGAAATAACTTTCAAAATATCAGAGAGACTATAAAATAAGTGAAAAAGTAGGAAAGCATAGAAAGGTGATATTGTATTGTGCTTATAGCTGTGGACTCTGTAACCTTTGTTTCAGCTTGATAAGCTTAGGAAATTTCTCTTACTCTGTACTTCTTGGTATGAAGCACAACACACTTTGAAGCCAGAATTGTAAATAGTGTATATATCGCAGGTTCATGTAAAGTTTAAACACAGCAATACTTGAAATGTCTTAAAATTGAGGGCAGCGACTGGCCATTGCAGAGAGGAGCCATGTTGCAGCCACACTGACACTGAATGGATGGATTCTATATGACATCCGAAGGCCATTCACTTTCCTTGGGCTTTTTACAATCCACCTTCATAGTGTGTTGATAGAACACTCCAGTGTTCCCAAATGAAGCACTAGTCACTATGTTTGTGAGATGTCAGAAGGCAACACCAAACTGAATAATAAAGAAAGTTGCCAACATCAAATAGAAGAATAAGGGAGATTTGGTATGTGCTGCCCCTGTATGCCCCATGGGAAGAATGATAGCAGAAATATATTAGGAAACTGTGCAATTTTTACAAAGTTCCTCGGAAGAGCATATACTTGACTGCCTTTGTACACAGTCAAACTAGTCAAGATTATTTACATTTAGATTATTTACAATATATCTAAGTAAATATTTTTATTTCACATAGGTTGCCGTAAATAAAATTTTCAGGTTCAAAGTCAGACAAAATAGAAAGCTTGAAATTAATGAAAATATACTGTGTTAAGTAATGGCAGCTAGAGAAGGGGGCAAAATTAGATCAACCATGCAATGCTCTGCAGCCAGTTTATTGCCATAGAGAGGTATTTATATTTATCTTTCTGGCCCTTATAGATGAAGAATATCTTGAAATAAATATTTAATTAAAAATGAAAATTCGTGTTTGAAAAATTAAATTTCCTCACATGGAGATCTATATTTGTAACTGCTGCGGGTGTATAAAAGGTGCAATAGCCGGGCGGTGGTGGCGCACGCCTTTAATCCCAGCACTCGGGAGGCAGAGCCAGGCGGATCTCTGTGAGTTCGAGGCCAGCCTGGGCTACCAAGTGAGCTCCAGGAAAGGCGCAAAGCTACACAGAGAAACCCTGTCTCAAAAACCAAAAAAAAAAAAAAAAAAGGTGCAATAAGGAACAATTTTAGTAATAGAATAAAATTACAACAGGTCTCAGAGAGTTTAAATCCCCTTTTGAAAAAACTCTATACAGATTGATGATAAATTCCTATGCAATATCTTTTTCTCTGCAATAAAAGGGCACAAAATACATCTACTTTGTGAAGATAACTTCTGCTTCCGACATACTTGGCTTCCAAATCACAATTCAGGATAACAAATCTAGCCACCACTTTATGTTTATCCTCTATAATTCTTTCAAATATGTTTTAGTAATGTGGCCAAGAATGCAGAAGTCAATAATTTAAAATTGTGCATTTGTGAGCCTAGGCTAATACTAAAAATTTATATTTTCTGAGATTCCCAACTAAATGGCTTTTGGAACAGTATTGCTGAATTTTATCACTCATAAGCAACCAAAGAAAGATTATGGTATCTGAGGAAAAATGCAAAATGTTTGCAACTTCTCGATATTCTGAACTCTGTCTTTACTACATATGAGGATTCATGCAGTCCAAAGGAAAGGGTAGATATTTATCAAGTACATAGCATAATATATTTATATATCAAAATAGATGACAGCACCTCTAATGTCCCTGTATAAAGACATAATAACATAATAAAAGATTAATATAATGAATCTGTATGTAAATGCCCAGGGTTGATCACCACCTGGGTACACATGAATTGAAATAACATATGTGCTTCAGGAATATATGAAGAAACTATGTATAAATCATAAGTTAAAATTAGAATAAAGCACAATGCCGTCAGTCATCTTAATTATTTTCTGTGTGAAGAACGATAATGTTAACATTAAAGTTATTTCACTAATCCAGAAAGCACTGTTGATCATCATTTCAATCCCCAATAAAATTTGTGAAACATTTTTAAAATTATAAAAAAGAAAAAAAATATTTCATTTTGTAATAAGGTCAGATATAATTGTTAACATCAAAGAAATAAAAAGAGTCAAATTCTCTTTTAATTTTTAAAGTACTTTAATTTTATTTTTGAAATTAGTTTACATAGTAAGAAGTGCCCTTTGTGGGGTTCCTATGTATTTTATTTTGATGGAAATTCCACTTCTCACTCACTCCTCAAGTCTTTGCCTTTTTCCTGTCATACTCTCCCCTCCTCAGTATTCCATTTCTAATTGTGAGCTAGCTTCAACACCCTGACCCATACCACAGGGACTCCATATCCCACTACAGAGACACTAGAGTGTCCCTGATTACTGCTGTTCTTTTAACTAGGAGGAAATGAAATCATTCTAGAAATACTCAAAGAGATAAACAGGTAAGTAAAATGTAATGCATGTATACAAGGAAATTTTCACTGTGAAAACATGAAATTAAAAGGTTTCTTGAAAATGGATGAAGCTAAAAATCACTATATTAAAATAATTAACCTAAGTCCAAAGTGATAATATTTCAATAAGTTCTCATGATTACCAAGCTTGCCACAAACTTGTTCTATAATAGAGATGATCTTAAACTAAATATTTTCTTGACTATGTCTCCCAAGTGTTGGAATTACAACCATGCCTGGTTTATGAGGTGCTGGGAATTCAACTAAGGGCTTTGTGCATGCCAGCAAAGCACACTGAACTATTTGAAATTCTCAGTATTTCAAATAGATTGTTTATTACATAAATATAGCTGTACTTCTGGTCACTCTACATATTTAATGATTTTGATACCAATTAAGAGATGCAATACTAACTCAAAAAGCAAAAGTTTAAATATGAAAAAATGAGGTAGCCATGATAGTCTACTAGAGAGCCCCAGTCTGTCCCCTGCACTCACATTCTCAAAGAAGAGAGTTGAATGAGAGAAATTGTCCTTTTAGGATCTAATAGAATGACAGGGTGATTGTAAATACAGATATTGTTGTAGACGAATTTCTAAATGGTCTTTTTATTAAATAAAAAACACAGAACCAGAAATTTGGGTTTCCAAATCTAAAGCCTTAGAGATATCAGGGAAATATGGAAAGCCACCAGCTAACCTTACCTCATCAACTCTGCAGCTTCCAAGGAGCACAACTTCCTGTCTACCCAGGCTTATATGCCTTGCTGTTTTGTCTTTTCATTGGCTCTTAGCCCAGCTACATCACTCCCTCTTCCTACACACTCTGTCACTGTCTGTCTGTCTGTCCAGACCTCTAGGTCTCTATAGTTGGTACTGGGATTAAAGGCGTGTGTCACCATGCTTTGTTTTGTTCCCTAGTGTGGTCTTGAACGCACACATAGATCCTGCCTGCTAAGGGATTAAGGGTATGTGCTTTCTGACTTCATTTTTACTTAAAATGATTGGCCTTTCCCCCCTGATCTCTAGGCAAGCTTTATTTATTAATGCACAAAGAAAATATCACCACATTTCAGCACAAATAAAATATCACCACATATTGTAATTTTACACATATAGGATTGAGTCTACACAGGACAAGACATATATGTGTGTGTGTGTGTGTGTGTGTGTGTGTGTGTGTGTGTGTGTGTGTGTTGTGTGTGTGTATTGCATGAACTAAGTTTATCTGTGTGACTGATCAGTTAAGACTTTGTTGCAAGAAACAGAAAACAATTCTAGCTATTTGAGCCAGAAAGGAATCTGTTGGAAGATAATGATGGCTAGTTTTTAATGTTTCAATTTGCTTCATCTACTACATGCCTGAATATTTTGCCATATTTCTATGAGTGCTTCTGAATGATATTAATATTTAAATTGTCAAACTGATCAAAGGAGATTGCCTCACCCTTTATTTTGGCAAGTTCATTTAATCATATGATAGTCCAAATAGAACAGAAATTCTGGAAAGCCTGAAAAAGCAAAAAAGGCTTCCCATCCGACTCTCTTTGGGATATTGGCTTTTTCCTTCTTTGTGACTCAAGCTAAACACTGGGTCTTCCTAGTTCTCAATCCTGTCAGGCTTCAGACTAGGGCTTCTCCGTTTGATCTGTGTAACATGAAATCTAATAAGTCTTATTATAAAAAACCAAGAGCCAGATATTGGTTAAATGCTGAAAGTTCAGAGAGACAAAGGAACAAGCCACTGCTACTTCTCACCTCAGTAACTCCATGTAATTCTCTCACTCAAAGCCTGAGTCCTAAGCCAAAAAGCCTCTAGCCATAAGGGCTTAGTTCCTACTCCTCATGCCTTATATACCTTTCTCTGCCCAGCCACATTACTTCCTTCCTAGTGCTGGGATTAAAGGTGTGTGTGCTTCCCAAATACTGGTAGCAAAGGCATGAGATCTCAAGTGCTGCGACTAAAGATGTGATTCCCAAGTACTGAGATTGAAGGTGTGTGCCACCACTGCCTGGCTCTGATTCTCTCCTAGACTGAATCAATATCATGTAGTCCAGGGTGGCTTTTTAATTACAGAGACCCAGATGGATCTCTGCCTCTCTAGTGCTAGGATTAAAGGTATGTGCCACCACTGCCTGGCCTCTATGTTTAATCTAGTGGTATGTTCTGACCTCTGAGCTTCAGGCAAATTTTATTAGGGTACAACAAAATATCATCACAGATCTGTATCTTTAGCCTATAGATCTTGGAGGACTCATCAGCTTCCATAACTGCATGAACTAACTTCAGATAATAAATATTTCTACACACATAGACATGTCTTAGACACACACACCACTAAACAATTGTAAAGAGCTCACAAAAGAGTCAGGATTACTGGAAACATGTTTAGCAAAGGTTGTTAACCAAGGCAACTGGCCAGAATCACCACACACACACACACACACACACACACACACACACACACACACACACACTGACACAGGAATGGCATAGCCCAAAATATGCCTTAGCCTTGCCCTTCATGGCCACCAGAGCATTGCCATAACAGTAGCTGCTACTGGATGCTAAATGATGGTGCATGTATCATGAGACTAGAGACTTACTGTTCTTGTTTCTTTATTTCCATTTTTCATGCTTATGTTTCCTTGAAGCAACAATCTAGCCATATGTGCACAACCCTTAGTCCATTCACAAAGGTAGAGGCTTCACTGATTAACAACCTCATATTATAATAACATCACATTACCTATTGGGCTTCAGCATTTGAATTTTGGGGAGAATATATTAAGCCATAGCAGCTACTGTGTACCTTTTGCTAATTTACTACATACAATTATGGTCTTTTGTGTACTCATCAAATTACTTGCGTTTAGAGATAAGTATCTCTCATTTCCCAGATCCTGTCAAGGTATCTCTCTTTCTCTTGGTCTCATCTTCCATCTGGAAATGTTTACAAGTTAACTATCGCAACATAGGTCTCCTTTCACAGAATGGGGGAATTGGTTTGATTGATGGATTTGGAGTAGGAGACTGTTAATCTACTTTCTTTTTCAAAAAAAATTATAAATGTAACCACAGTATGTATAATGCTACTTAGGTGTATGCTTTCATTGCTGACCATTTGATACTGGGTAGTCAATTAGTGTGCCCTTCCCCAGAAGAGATTTGGTCTAGTGCCCCCAAAGATGCTTCAATGGTAAGGAGTGCTTCCTGCTATTCCAGAGGGTGCTAGTTAAGTTCCTAACATTCACAACTGCCCCTAACTCCAGTTTCAGGAGATCTGTTGCCCTCTTCTGGCCTGGACTCTGATGACACTACACTCACATGCACAGACACACAGAGACACACACACACACACAGAAATAAAACTTGAACCTTAAAAAAGAGCAGAGGAAGAACATGTTATATTGAGAGTTGAAAGAAAAACTGAAGGCTTCAGGGAGACTGCCCATCACCACTTCCTCTATTGTAGCTCTTGAGAGTTAGTTACATCATCCCTTATATATGAATGTTTAATAAATGGCTGTTGAATGAAAATAAGAAAAAATAAATAGAAGTAAGGAAAAGAAAAAAGTCTAAATTTGACTGTGGGAGCATAGTTATTTTATTTCATTTTTAAGTTAATGTATAAACAATGGGTTGCACTACAGCATTTTCATGCAAATGTATCCTATATGCATGCCCATGTTTGCATCTCTACCATCCTTACAAACATTTCCCTCATCTTCTCCCTGGAACTCTTTCTCTTTTACTATTTTCTTTATAACAACAATACTTTTAGAACATAGTAGTTACACATGGCAATGGACTTTATCATTACATTGCCACACATGTGAACAATGCAATTTGATTATAGTCATCCCCAGATCATCCTCTTGTGTTCCTTTTCCAGTACTGCTGATTCTCTTCCTCTTCCCAAATTGCCTATCTTCCAACTTCAAACCCCCTTATTTGTGTGTATACATATTAGCCAACGAGTTTCAATGGTGTTTACTACAGGAACATGATGATGAGCTTTTTATAGGAACATGGGTAACTCACTCATCTCTAACATCAGGCTTCAACCGATTTGTGGGCAACCTTTTAATTCCACTTTTAAAGTTTTTCTCTGTAATATAGTTTCCTATCTTAACATGCCATTCAAATGTCCCAAGAGGTAGATGGAAGACTGGTGCAGTGTACATATCAGCAGTGATCTTATCTGTACTGCACTACTGGAAGACCAAGCTTTGGTATGAGACTCTGCTTTTACCAGGTTGAAATTCTTGGGACTCTTCCCATCTTTTTACATATGGCTATACTGTGTAACTGGTAATCACAGCAGAAATGTTTTATCATTAGAAGCTGGCTTTTTCATGGAGACTAGATCTTGAAATGGTGGTATATATAGTCAATTATTTAAATAAAATTTTCCTGTGTGTATAACATAATCTGTTTTATGTTTATCTGTCTTGACCAAAGGATATGAAAAAATGCTAGTTATTACATGCACTCCTCTTTTTTCTCTTATTTTTGATACTATAATTACATAAATTTCCCCTTCATTTTTCTTCCTCCAAACCCCTACCTGCTCTTCAGCTCTGCTGTGCTGTCCAGGTGAGGTGCAGGGCATGTTCTCTGAAATGCTGCAGCCAGTGAGGGGCAGACCCAGCTAGTTCCACTCTCATGACTTTGGGGCAACTCTCCCTCCTACCACAGGAACAAGGGGCCAGGGGAAGCAGGAAGGGCATCTTTCCCTTGCCCACTCTACCATATGGCAGATGAGGGGTGTGGCCAGATCTTACACCAGCTTTCTATCTGCAGTAGATGGCAAGGAGGGTGGGGTGAGAGGGGCATCTCTCCTTTGCTCATGCCACCATGTGACAGACAGTTAGTGGAGTTAGCTTTCTTTTTATCAGGATGGGCTCACCCACACACCCCCTTATGGGGTCATCTCTATTGTGCTGTCTATTAGAGGTACAGGGTATGCTCTGTTGATGAAGGGTAGTACCAGTTCTCCTAGTTGTGCAGCAGTGAGGGCAGAGTCAACTTTGTGTAGCCCTAGCCTCACTGCCTTCAGTGTTAACTGGAACCAAGGACAACACAGATCTTTGTAAGACAAAGTGCTAAACTGTCTTACTAATAAAAAACCCAGAGCCAGATATTGTGGTTAAAACTGCGAGATCAGAGGAATAGGACAAACCACAGCCAACCTCACCTTACAAACTCTCAGCCTCCAAAGAAACCTACTTCCCATATACCCATGCCTATATGCCTTTCTGTCCCTGCCCTATTGCTTCCTCTCTCCGCCCAGCTATATCACTTCCTCTTTCTGCCCAGCTCTATCACTTCCTATCTGTCTGTACAGACCTCCAGACCTCCATGGTTAGTGCTGGGATTAAAGACATGTGCCACCATGCCTGACTCTGTTCCCAGTGTGGCCTTGAACTCACAGAGATCCAGGTGGATCTCTTCCTCCCGAATGCTAGGATTAAGGGCATGTGTTACCATTACCTGACCTCTATGTTTATTATAGTGGTTGGCTTTTTCTTCTGATCCTCAAATAAGCTTTAGTAGAGTAAATAAAATAAACCACAGATCTTGGCTGAGTTGGGGCCCCAGAAGAATTTGTATTTTTTAGATTCTTGTGACACAATTAATTTGTGGAATATATTTGCCCTTCAAAACACTCTCCCTAATGCATCCATTGTGTATATTACTGATGCATATAGTTAGATATAGTACTTGTTAATGTTTTAAGTTCTGAATCATCCAATGCTAACAGAAAATGACAAATAGCATGACTGCCAAAGTGTATGAATGTTGATCTTCACCGATCAAACTGTTACATGTTACCAATTGTAAACATTTAGTACTCAGTGTATATACATTTATCTGAATACTCTGATGTTCAATGTTGTTGCTATTTTGCAAAGTATAATTTTGCAGGAAAAAGTGGGTTTGGGAGTGGGAGCTCAATCTTTTCTGAGGAACTGCACTATGCCATGTGCAGTGATTTATTCCACAAAGAAAACATATTCTATGGAGTACTAAACCCCTTTGGCAATAAAATTATTTATTCAAAAAATTTAATCTATTCTGGTGACAAACATTTCTTCTTCATTTATTGCTTAAAATGAAATTCTATAACTTTTGCAAAAGAATAAAAACAAGTCTAATGAAGATCTAACTGTGATCATAGGTCACATGAAAAATGATTGTTATCTAGCAGCTGAAATTTTTCATATTTAACATGTATGCCTAGGTTTTATATAAATGTATATCTTTAAAGCATATACACTTTCATGTTTTCTCACTGATCCTCTTTAAGGCTTTTGGTCATGAAATGATTAGTTGACTCTAACTAGTATGGAGTGTGCACTGTTTCTATCTGTAGATGTGTCCAGAGCCAGGTCGATGGCATACTTGTCCTTCTGTACAATGTTATGTGCTTATCTGAGAGCAGATGGAAAAATACTTAAATTTGTACTATGAGTTCTTCTCATTGTCTCTTTGCTGGAAGAAGAGAGTTTGAGAGTGAAGGGAGAGGGAGGAAGAGTAGTACAAGCCAGAGACACCTTATCTTTTCTTTCTTTCTTTCTTTCTTTCTTTCTTTCTTTCTTTCTTTCTTTCTTTCTTTCTTTCTTTCTTTCTTTCTTTCTTTCTTTCTTCTTTGTGTTTCTTTGTGGCAGGGTTTCTCTGTATAGCTTTGTGCCTTTCCTGGAACTCACTTGGTAGCTCAGGCTGGCCTCAAACTCACAGAGATCCTCCTACCTCTGCCTCCCGAGTGCTGGGATTAAAAGCATGCGCCGCCGCCGCCGCCACCACCACCTGGCCTTATCTTTTCTTATGATCACACTATTTGTATTAACTCAGGTCTGTATTCTGACCTCCTTTCATCTTATTTGACATTTTTATAGACTCTATGCTTAAACAAAGACACCTCAGGAGGTAGATTTTCAATGGACAGCCTGAGGGAGACATACAGGCCAGTGTCAGCTGAGTTCTCATCTAAGGCCTCTAGAGGAGAATTTATTTAACTTTTAATTTCTTGATGTCACAGCATTCATTTGCTCATAGCTTTCTCCAACTATCTTCATTTAAATCCAGCAGTGATGGTGTACATACATCGTTCATTGTATCATGTGTATTATGGAAAATAATATTAAGCACTTTATTACTTATTATCTCATTGAAGTATACACCAGTAGTTTTCCCTTTATATAAAAACAAAAACAGGAATAGAGAAACAACAAAAAACACTGATGCACAGAAAATTCAAGTGATTCCACAATAGTTATTTTCTATAAGATCCTCAGTCCATCAGGCAGAGTATTAACTCACCCACTGATATAACTGCAGGAACCACCTAGAGTTTCAATATGATACAGAAAATAGTAACTGAAAGTTTACTTGCCCAGAAGGCAGGCACATCAGGCTTATATATACTGTGCCTTGTTCTGGTCATATTGCAAATCCAAGCATGCTCAAACTTTGAACATAAAATATTCAGAATCATTATTTCATGGTGCTTTTTCTTATCCGAATTTCTTATGGGGACCAATGAGCTGCAACCACCAGTGGTATGCAATCGTGCCTGCAACAGCTGCCAGCCCCAAGCTGCAGTTTCTTTCAGCTGACACATATTGCTAAGCTGCTGGCATGACAAGGAGTTTTCCCTGTGAAGTGCCACTAAACCACTATTGATTTGTGCTGCATGGAAAAAAAATGACCCAATGTCTTGTTACCCTCTCTCTTGCATTTGGTCTTTGGATGTCTATTAGACTTTGGTACCTTTTCAACCTTGGTGTAACGTAACTGCAAACTCCAATTGCATGTACTCAGGAGATAAAAATAATCACATTCTGCTTTCTTGTTCCTTTTTATTTACATTTTTTAATTTTTGGTTTTTTCGAGACAGGGTTTCTCTGTGTAGCTTTGTGCCTTTCCTGTAACTCACTCTGTAGCCCAGGCTGGCCTCGAACTCACAGTGATCTGTCTGCCTCTGCCTCCTGAGTGCTGGGATTAAAGGTGTGCGCTGCCACCACTACTCAGCTTTTTGTTACTTTTACTTAAAAAAAAAAATACATGCTTGTCTGAATGCTTGTCTATGCACCACTTGTGTGTCTTGTGTACACAGAGGCCAGGAATAAGCATCAGCTTCCCTGGTGCTAGAGATGCAGACAGTTTTGAGCTGCCATGCAGCTGCTGGGAATCAATTCCAGGTCCTCTGCAAGAGCAGCCAGTGCTCTCAATTGCCCAGCCATCACTCAGTCCCTACTTTTACTTTCTTAATCCAACAAATGTAGATGTAACAGTCTTATTAAATAAAAAAACGCCAAGCGAAATGCAGAGTTAAAAGCCCAAGAGGTCAGAGCAGTAGCTAAGCGCTGAGACTAAATCCGCCTTCATATCACCTTCTGCCACTGCCATCCTTCCCCTGAGAAAGAGACCTACTTCCTGTGTGTGTATCCTTTTATTGACTTTCTGTTTTGCCTTCTCATTGGTTGTAACCATATGACCTCCTTGTCATTGCCTGTCTATACAGACCTCCAGGTACCTGTTGTTGGTATTGAGATTAAAGGTGCGTGTCTCCAAGCTGGCTATGTCCTTGAACACACAGACTCTGCCTGCCATGTGATCGGATTAAAAGCATGCGCCACAACCACCAGCTTCTGCTATGGCTTGCTATTAGCTCTGACCCCCAGGCAACTTTATTTATTAACATACAAATAAAAATCACATTTCAGCACAAATAAAGTATCAGCATAAACAAATGTT
Organism: Peromyscus maniculatus bairdii; assembly: GCF_049852395.1. Taxonomy (NCBI): domain Eukaryota; kingdom Metazoa; phylum Chordata; class Mammalia; order Rodentia; family Cricetidae; genus Peromyscus; species Peromyscus maniculatus. Next base: position 96,629,997 of record NC_134854.1, read on the forward strand.
AATTTATTAATCTTGTGTGTAGCCTAGAAAGTTTCTATAACTGCTTACTAGTTCCTGTAGTGTTTATATAGTTGTTGATAGGACTGGTGTTTTCACTTCAAAACATACATAATTGTATCTTCTGTAAATAAGACAGTTCTTTTTCTACATGTATTGCAATCTGTGTAAATTTTATTGCTTTTCCTTGTCTTAGTCAGTTAGTTTTGATGACTTCTTGTCTTTTTTGGCAATGATGAAACATTTCCTTTACCTTTCATGCTTGTAACCATATCATTAAGGAACAAGGGTGAACCATCACAGTTGAACATTCTTATTCTACACTAAAAGTTGTAATTTCTACAGGAAGAATTCACAGTAGTTATATTAATCTTTCTCCCCGTGACACTATTCAACAAGGTATCTTTATAACAAGACTTAAATTTCAATGTTATTTTCTGTGTATAATAGATAAAGATTAGAAAGAAAGGCAGGGAAAATAAGAAAGAGGAGTTCGGCATTTAATGTCCCTTACTATTGTAGCTGAAGACACAGTTCTTGACTCCTTTCTGCCTAACACAACAATTAAGATCCTATGCCTTACTTTCTATCTTTACTCCAGAGCACAAAGAGGTTGATTTTATTTATTTCACTTTACAGGAGAGAAAATCTGATGTTTAGATATTTTAACACAGTATTTTCTTTTCACTGAAATTGTAGTGTGTAATCACTTGAAGCAATTTGTTCAATTCAAATCTTCTTTTGTCTAAAAGTGTAATATAACCCATACCTCTTCTCTGAGGCTCAGTTTGTCTACTCTCCTATCATAAGTACTGAACATTTGGTGACATTTGAAGACAGATTTGTAAATCACAAATTGTTGAAAATATGAAAAGATACCTGAGATGGGAATGATGAAATAAAAGAAAGAAAAAACAACTGATGGCCAGCACATGGATCTTATATACTCCACATTATGAATATTTAACATAGAGAATGATCTAAGCAATATGGAAACAGAATACAGTAGAGCAAATGCTTTCCTACAGCTTTCTCCCAGTAGCTTTCTTGATTTGCTATAGTTGTCTGTTTACAGAAACTAATAATTATTTCAGATTAACACCTGAATTGAATGATAATTGACTTCTTTGAAGTGTTCATTTCAAAAAATGATTGACTGGAATGAAAACTAATCTAGAGCCCATTATCAGCTCTTTGAAAGAGCAGAAAGTCCAGGCTAGGAAAAAACAAACAACCACAACAACAACAAAAAAACACTTCATTTGTTCTTTATCTCATTCATCTATCTTTCATTCAGCAATAAATCAAGAGAGGTTTTACCCATTTGACAAATACTGTTTTGGGTTACCAGAACCAAAAAAGTAATAAATAAAAAAAATGGGTTGTCTAACAATATTGTTGGATTACTTTAAGCATACTTTAAGAAATTTTATACACTTTAAATTTAATATTAAAATATATTCCTGAAATTAATTAAAATAAATGGAAAATGTCTGTAAAATATGTTTTTATATTTCAGGACATTAAACCAATATGGCATTTGGGGATAATAAGATTATAAAGTGCAAAAATATAAGAGAAAATAAAAAGAATTTGTACTATAAAACAGAACAAAGCAAGAATGAAACAAACATACTGTTAATGAAATTTGTAAAAAAAAAGTACATAGTTGACACATGCAAGATAATAGTGAGACATCTTTGTAGCATGATCTATGGGGGGCCCCCAGGCAGTAGGATCAGAGTCCATCCTTGATGCAAGAGCTGATTTTTTGGAGCCCACTTCTATGATGGGACACTTCACATAGCCTTGGGGCAGGAGGAGGGCCTTGGACCTGCCTCTACTAAATGTACCTCCCCATAGGAGGCCTTACCTTCTTGTAGGAGAGAATGGGGGAATGTGTTGGGGGAAGCTGGCGGGAGCGGGAAAAGGGAAGAGGTAGATCTTTGTTGTGTAAAATGAATAAATTTTTTTCTTAATAAAAATATATGTGACTGAAAAAATAATCATAATATGATAATATGATAGAAAGTCATATAAATAATCTCAACATTTATGGGTACCATAACTGCTAAAAGAAGATGACTGCTGGAATTTTGACCAAGAACTGCTCCTGGTAATCTCATTAAAATATGTGAAAGAAACCTGGATGTTAAATTGTGATCAATATGTGTTTTAATAGAGAATGTATGAGGTAATTTATTGCATATCAGAGGAAGAGTAAGGACTGTTATATTTCCAACAATCTATTCTTCATGTTCTAATGTTACTTGATCATTTCTTTTGGTTCATGGACTGTGGAAGCCCGTTCTCAGGTTCCTTGTAGTTTTTTCCAGCAGGTCCGCATAGAGGATGATCAGAACCTCGGACCTGAGTGCAGGTGTCTAAGATGTCTGCACTTGGCTATGCTGGGGGAGGAGGTCTTTTGCTCCACCCCTTGGTGTCTCTATAAAAACCCTGGGGCAGAGACAGTCTGGGGCCCGTTGGAAAAGGTTCCAGGCCCTCTCGTGGCTATCCTTTATTTCTATCTGTTTATCTCCGCAAGATTCTCCACAATAAATCTTTCTATCTAATATTTCTTACTGCTCACACTCAAGAAAACTCTGGGGAGCTGTGGGGTTGGTGGGTAAACGCCCCACAATGGACCTTATACTTGATGGCTTAATTATTTGAGAAAGAGAAGAAGGATAATTGGGAACATAAAAGATCATGTTTGTATTGAGAATATATCCATGACGATGCATTTAGCTATATTAGGCTAATCTTTTCCTGGAGAAAACAAAGGACACTTTCATTTGGGCATCATGGTGTGCACATGTAATCTAATTCCTCAGAAAGCTGATGCAGATAGTTAGGAAGACAAATTTAAACCCAGCTACAGAGTCAGGACTGTCGACTTGAGATATATAACAGAACCTTCCTTAACAACAGACAAACAAAATGCATTTAATTTTTTCCATATAATTAAAACAAAAATGTATTCTTCAACAATACAGAAAATCATTCATATATTCATTATTTTCAATGCCTTGCACATTCACTATTATCTACAGTGAAATAGTTGTTTAAACACAAATTTAAAAAGAAATAATATTTTGGAAATTGTTTCAGATAAAGATGAAAGGCAAATTAGGAATATCTACAAAGTCTAATAATAGGGAGCCACCACAGCAATTCCATGATAATGTATAATCAGTAGTGAAAAGAAATAGAAAATTTGTAAATATACATAGTTTCTAACATAGTCATATGAGTAATTAAAATAAAAAGCAAGGAATGTAAAAATTCGGCTCTTGCATAATTGGTCATTCAATTTTTCTAGAACAAAATCTGAAAGAAATATCCCTTAGTCCATTGTTCTACTACACACACACACAAAATAAACCCAAACTGCATTAGAATATTGAAATCTAGAGCTACACAAACAAAATTTGCCACAAGATATAAATACATTCATTATTACAAGTAGATGAGGTAGCATGGGAATTTCTCCAACTGATACAGAAGAGATCAGAAAAGATAAATATACATAAGTATTATGAATACTTCCATTCTAATTAACATTGTGAAGCACCATATGCATCCAGGCATCCAGAGCTGAAGCTACCAAACAGTGGTTTTTTTTTTGTTGTTGTTGTTGTTTTGTTGTTGTTATTGTTGTTGTATGTAGTTGTTTTTTTTTAAGTTGTAGAAGACCAATTTAGGAATTCCTTAGTATTTGAAGACATGTGCTCACTACCAAATACATAACGAGTCATAACAGCAGTTAAATATAACATGGAAGAAAAGTGAAATCTCTGTATGTATAACTTACCCAAATGTAGAGCCAGTGAAGACAGAGGTAGAGGAAATGGCTTCACTAAGTGATGTGACGCACCTGTCAAATTACTTTCTAAAGGTTTATGATTTTATCTATAGAGACTGCTGTTCTCAGCCTTATTCACGAGTGAAACTTCTTTTCATGAAATAAGAGGTAGTTATTGCAGACTCACGGTGAGTCAAGCCTCTGAGTCAAAGTGACTATTCCTATGGCACAGTGACACAATGCTAAACCATAAATAGAAGGGGAAAAAAATCATTGATCTATGTAACTGACCAGAACTTAGGGAAACATCTCAGAAGAAAGAGAAGAAAAACAATGTAAAGCTGAGGAAGAAGTAGAGTACTACATAGCTTTTTGCTATGCAGCATGTCTTCTTGGAGGGAGGAGAGAGAATGCAGGAGGAAGCCAACGGATTGAGAGTCTTGAGAATTTGGAATCTGACAAAACTTACTTCATTAGAAAGCTCAGAAAGTTAGAAGATTCATGAAGCCCCTCCCTGACTACATAAGCAGTAAAATTGGTAGGGAACAGGCGAGCTTTCACATCGGACACGTCTGCCAGCTGTGTAAGAAGTGCCTGGTATTCAATTTTTGTGACTTGTCACCCATACCATGGTGCTGCAGGTGCCTTCACGGCAAACATCCTTTCCCATGGTCCTGTAAATCTCTGCGGGGAAATATACTAGTTCACTATGCTAGTCTTGAAGACAGCTGATTGTTCAGTATGTCATCGGTCCTCTGTTGGGTGAATAGTCATTTTCTCATGTATTTCCTGAAGTTACACACACACACATATACACACACACACACACACCCAGAATTGTGTAAATGTATATTAAAGTAACATAGCTACAGGCAGTCATGTAAAGAAATATTTGCAGAGAAACCTACTGAAAACAAGAGCATGTGTTTTAACTCTGTGATCAGAGAGAAGAGAGAAATAATGGTCAGCAAAAAAAAAAAAATTAGCATTTGAGTTTTTATACAATTCTTAAGTAAAAAGAAAATAGGGGATCTTGAAGAAATACCTTATTCTAGAGCTGGAAAAGAAATATAGAAGGAAGACAGAAAAAAATGAGAAGATCCTAAATGTGAGGGACTGATAGCGACCATCTACTCGGGGCCACATGCTGATGGGAACCACACGAGACAGTTAAGATAGTGGTCCCAAGCATATGCACCAGGTCTAGTCCAGAGCATGAAATATATATTCCTCTCCAGAATATATAGATAAATGACTGCGTTGATTAATAGAGGGAAAAACTGTCTATTTGTTAAAGGATTGCAGATAATACCTTTTAGATAGTAGCTGACTTTTCATTGCTTTGGAAACACAAAGTTTTCAAAGGAAAAAAACAGCTTAACAGTGAAAAATATCATAAGCAAACTAACTCAGAATGTTTGGAGACCCTTTTTAAAATTTAATAACAACATCATTTCAAACTGTCCAAATGATTCATGTATGTTTGTTACGGAGTTTTCACCCTGATGAGTTCACAGGGCATTGTAAAGTAATGAGTTTGGAGCATCCCACTCAGATGAAAACAGTAGGATTAGAAAGAAGAGCAAGGATTTGAGACTTTGCAGTGGCCCCTTAGCTACAGATGCTTCCCCTGTAGAGTATCACCTATACCAAATAATTTTATATTCTTTATGTAGCAGAACTGAGTGAGATGATCTCTTAAGTTACTTCCATTGCTGATATTCAATAAGTTTATTTTAAACAAGAAACCTGTAAACTTCATCTTTTCCTCCCGGCACCTTGCATTAATTCACCTTCTTTGGACATTTTCAAATAAGTGATTCAAGTTATCTGAATAAAAACATCATCAATAATTTGAGCACTTTCATTTGCCGTTTTTAGTATGATGAAAAGTGCTATTACCTTAAAATTAAATTTAGCAATAGGTGGCAGGACAAGGATGCTTAATTTCTTAAAATAGCATGCCCTGGTGCCTCTACTATTAATCTACACCTTGCAAACTGGAAAACATATACAACGTGTATCACTATAACTTAAGTTTGGTTAATAAAATTCCCAGAAAATTAAATTCATGCCTGAACTAGGCCCTAGGGTGATGATCGATCTAACTATAATTTTTACAGCTTAGATATAAACCTCTGAAATTACTAGTTTGTAATAAAAACACTGACAGAACTTTTAAAGACCATTTTCCATCCTTGTTCCCATGCACTTGTGCTCATATAAGTTCTTGTTAAGTTTTGGAAGCAGAAAGAACTTCCTAAGATTTGTGGTCATGGTCAATGCAGCCCCGTGACATCTCCCAGTAATGAGCTCAAAATACTGTCTCTTCCATCTTTCTCCTATAGTTAAAAGGTCTAAGTCTGAGCTTTAGCTGTAATGTGGCCATGTCCTATCATAGGGAGAATGAAGAGACTCTCAAATACTCTGATCTTACCTTACTGTTGTTATATCCACTTTTCTCTTTTTTCTTCCTTAACAATTTATTCTGATGCACAGAGCTACAACTTTAAAGTGGGGAAAATACTTGCCCTATGTTGCATGAGTAAATGAAGTTGTTGTCACGTGCTCTTGGGGATTTACTCTTTGTTTTGTTTTCAGTCAGTAACACATTCCACACTCCATTTATCCCATATGAGTGTTGAGGAACATACTGCATGTTTGAATATTCCTTACAAAGCTATCAATGCATTCTCTAAATATGGAACTGACACAGTATCCCACACACACTGCTAAACCTCATAAGATTTGGTTGTGAAAAGTACAAATCTGTGGACGGGTGAGATGGCTTATTGGATGAATGCTTTTTGCACAGGCAGGAAGACTTGAGATCTATGGAATATGTGTAAAAAAACCAGCATGGCTAGGAACCTAACTCCAGCATTGACATGGGGAGTGCAGACAGGACGATCATGATCATTGGGTTTTACTGCTCAACAGCTTAGCCAAACATGGTGAACTCCAGATTCAGTGGAAGAACCTATCTCAAGGGAACAAGTCAGTGAATGCTAGAAAACACTCTGCACACATTGGTGCATGTATGTGTTTACAGCATAAACAAATTCATTTGATACACATAAAATTAATAAAAGAAACATTTCTGAAAGTTTTGATGTTATATGGCAAAGTTCAAGGTTGTTTTTGTACTTCTTGGCTTTCAATACATTGAAGAAAAAAAAGTATCTCATTCATTTGGCATTTATGGAGCTAGACATTGTCAAATGGCAGCTGATGTCATAAGTGAATGGATTTTAACATTCAAAACATTTTCCAGACAGGAGGTAATGTCCGTTGTAAAATTTCTGTGTCCATGTAGATAAGAAAGCGTCATTTTATTAAAGATGCAAGACATTTCCTTAGATAACCATGCTTTCAAGAGATTTATTTAATACTAAACATAGAGGCTTTCTGCATGTATTGCTACCCTAAAGCCCTATGGTAACCCTGCTATGTGGGATTGTTGTGATGTGTGAGTGGCTGAGAATTAGAAAATGAAAGGAATTTTGATTTCAGGGTAACTCCTTCTTTAGAGTGCAGAATTACATTGGAATATTCCCTTGCTCTTCTTATTTTGAGGTAAAGTAATAAAAACACATTTATTTTAGTTTTCCTGCAATATAAGCAGATTGTCTTAATTTATACACATAATTTTCTTCCCAAAACACACACTTTATGATATTATATAAAATATGAATAAATATTCCCTAAAGGCATTGTTTGAAACATATGGGAACACATGTAGAACTATATAAGTGCCTTCTCATTTAAAATCTTACTTTGTTTCTCTCATTCCTTTTCTTTTTCTCAAGAAGCTTACATTCTCTTTCTCTGGAGACATTTCCCAAACTGAAAAGCAGCATAGGAAACTGCTAATATGGTTTAATATGCCTAGAATTGATCAAATGCTGATCTGCCAGGATTCTGACACATCCTCTCACATAGTTTAGATAGAACATAGCTATTGTACATTGCCATAGCAATGCCTCACAAAATTATAAAATGTAAATTAGTCTGTTTCTCTGAGTTAACTACAGAAAGCAAACAAGAGAAAAGGATGTTGTGAACAGTGGTAACTGCACACCTACATGGGCACACAGAGCGTCTTTTGGTTTAACTCCACTTCTGAGAGTATGGTTTCTGGACTATACAACTTATGGATCATGTTGTCTATAGTTTTGGTGCTGCTCTTTTTATTCTGCTTACTGCATAATTTAGTATTTATTTTGAATTTTAAAAATGTTCAATTTACTAAAAATTAACTTTTGAACATGTCTCCATAATTTTTTTTCTATTTCAAAATAAACTGAGTTACTAAAAAATAGGAACTATTTTGCCGATATAAGAACCACAAAATCAGGGGTTGGAGAGATAGCTTACCCATTATAATTACTATTCTTAGCCACAATTCAAGTTGAGTTCCCAGCAACCATATCTCCTCGCTAATAACCAACCCCCTGGAACCTTTCTGGGAACAGCTGCCTTTTTCTGGGCTTTCAGGCACTGAATTCATGAACATAAAACACACACACACACACACACACACACACACACTTAAAAATAGTAAAAGTAAATGCTGTTTTAAAAGGACTAATATTTCTACTTTATTTTTCATAGCTTTAAAATGTCTTGCTCTTGGTGCTAAGATTTGATTAATCTGAAATATTGAAGTTTTCATTTTATGCAAATCATCTCCATATTTCCTGGTGCCTGTTCCACTTTCAGACAGGACTTTGTATGTTAACTCTTTTCATGAAAAACCAAACAACGCCACTACCTTAAAGAAAAAGCAGCTGCCAGGAATCAGAGATGTGCCCTGGAAACACTATATTAGGTGTAGAAAGATAAACTCCTCAGTTTTCTGCTCCCTGGTGACTACTGTATAAATGTTCCAACAACAATCACAGAACGATTATCCTTACCTCATATTAATGAACATTCTTTCACATAACCCAGTCTAAAACAATTCCTAGAATATTTCCACTCACTAGAAAATCCAACTACTGTGGCACTGTTACACACAAAAAACCTAATCATTAAAACTAAGGCCTTCTATTTATTTTATTTTTTATTTTCTGATGTTTTCTATCTAAAATTGTTTTTCATTTTACATACCAACCACTGTTTCCCCTCCTTCCTCTTTTATCATTTCTTTCCCTTCACCCTTACCCCACCCCCATTCACTACTCATAGGGGTAAGGCCTCCATTTGGCAATCAACACCATCAGACATACTGAGTTGGTGCAGAACTAAGGACTAAGCCCCTCCATCCTGTATCAAGGCTGAGTAAGGCATTCCACCACAAAGAATGGGCTTTAAAAAGCCAGTTCATGTACCTGGGATGGTTCCTGGTTCCGTTGCCAGGCGCCCCACAAACAAATCAAGCCACACAACTGTCACCCACATTCAGAGGGCCTAGTTCATTCAGTCCCATGCAGGCTCCCCAGCTGTCAGTCCAGAGTCTGTGAGGTCCCACTAGCTTGGGTTAGCTCTCTCTGTGGCTTTACCCATTATGTTCTTGACCGCCTTTGCTCCTCTAGTCCTCCTCTCTTTCTTCAACTGAACTCCAAGAAGTTTGCCAAGTACTTGGTTTTGGGTCTCTGCATCTGCTTCCATCAGTTGCTGGAGGTAGGTTCTATGATGACAATCAGGATAGTCACCAATCTGAGTACAAAGGAAGGCTAGTTCAAGCACCCTCTTCACCATTACTAGGAGTCTTAGCTGGAGATCTCCTTGTGGATTCTTGGGGATTTCCTTAGCAACAGGGTTCTCACTAACCCCATACTGGCTTATTCTGTCAAGATATCTGTGGTGATATTTTATTTGTACTGAAATGTTATTTTAATTTTATGTTAATAAATAAAGTTGCCCTGGGGTCAGAGCTATTAGAGCCATAGTAAGAGCGTGGTGGTTAGAAGAGCTAGGTAGATTTCTGTGTGTTCAGGGATACAGCCAGTATTGGAGACATACGCCTTTAAGACCTGGAGGGCGGTACTTACAGGCAGTGATGAGGCAGTCATGTGGTTGGGTTTACAACCAATGAGAAGGCAGAACAGAAAGATTATTTAAACAGGGACACAGGAAGTACCTCCCTCTCTCGGGGAAGCTAGGAGCACTGCAGGAGGTAAGATTTTATCTCTGAGCTCTGACCTCTCGGCTTTTCTCTTTTACCTTGGCTCTGTGTTTCTTATTTTAATAATACGATTGGTTACATCTACATCTGGCGCCCAACGTGACAAGAATCCATTAAAAACTGCTTGGGGCCGGCTCCCTAGCCGGAGCAGCCGGCTCCCTAGCCCCGGCCCAGGTCTGCTTGGGCTCAGGCTGGACTGTGAGCTGCTTGCTTAAAGCCAGTGCTACAAACAGCTCAGGCCTGCCCTGCTAAACAGGGCCCCTGCCTGTAAAGCCAAGCCTTGACTCGGCTCAAGAGGGAACAAGTGGCTGGCGTTAAGCTTTAGCCGGCTACCCCTTCGCTTTCACTTTCACTTTCACTTTCACTTTCACTTTCGCTTTTGCTTTCTCTCTTGCTTTCTCTCTGTCTCTGTTTCTCTCTCTCTCTCTCTCTCTCTCTCTCTCTCTCTCTCTCTCTCTCTCTGGATTTACACCTAGGACTCTAGGTGGCTGTTTTGAAATTCGCTCGGATTTCTACTGTTCTACGCAGATTTGGTAAGTCATAAAGGAAACTATTTAAAAGACAAATTTTTTCCACATTTAAAAAAATGGGTTTCCTGTGTACATTGGAAGAAAATTGGGTTTTGTTTGAAATTTTAGGCAGTCTGACAATGGAACAACTATATGAAAAGATTAGTATTATGGGAATTATGCAGTTAATCACCATGCTTATTCTCATTTTACTATTTAAAAAGATAGTCGATTTAAGTGCCAGGATAACAGCTTTAGAAAAACCTGTTAGTTTTAACAGTGAAGTTGGTTCAAGTTTGGATCATAAGGTTACAGAAAGAAAGCCTGTTTTCACACAGTCATCCTTAATTTATCCTGTAACCGTACAGCAGATGCCTGATCAAATGGCTACACAAAATATCTGGGCTCCAATTGAACTGATGGATTTTAAAAGGTTTAAGGAGGCAATAGTATCTTATGGCATGCATTCCCCATATGTAAAGCAAATGTTAAACTCTTGGTCAACATATAATAGGATTATACCACAGGACTGGCGGGACCTTGCACAAGCTGTTCTGGAACCCAGCCAGAGAATTCAATTTCTAACGTGGTTTAAGGAGGAAGCTAGAAACGTAGAAACACAATGGAGGGATAAAGGAATACAAGTTTGTCAGGATCAGCTTATTGGAGAAGGCCAATATGCTTCAATACAAACACAATGTTTATATGATGTTCAAACTGTAATTTTATGTCGAATGGCAGCCTTGAATGCATGGGACAGAGTTGATGAACCAGGAAAAAAACATGAGTCATTCACAAAGGTTATGCAAGGCCCTAAAGAATCTTTCAGATTTTTTAGAAAGACTGGCTTCAGCAGTAAACAGAATGGTCTCAGGATCAGAAGCTAGTAAGGCAATAATTGAAGCTTTGGCATTTGAGAATGCGAATGCAGCATGCAAAAGAATAATCAGGCCGTTAAGGGCAAGATCTGCACCTATGGAAGATTGGATTAGAGAAACAATTAATGTTGAGGTTGATGAGCATGATGATACGTGGGTAGGAGAAGTAATTTCAAAAGGTTTGAGGAGTGTTAGATGTTTTGGGTGTGGAAAGCAAGGACATTTTAAAAGGGACTGTAAACAGGTCATTCCTAGAAGCAATGTTTCTTCAAGGAACAATGGCAACAGAATGCCCCTTCCTTCTGGAGTATGCAGAAGGTGTGGTAAGGGAAAACACTGGACCAACGAATGTAGATCAACAAAGGACAGACAGGGTAATCCTTTGCCTCAGTTTTCGGGAAACTCCCGGAGGGGCCTCATGCAGGCCCCCATAGCAAAACCAGTTCAAACCTTTCCTGCAGCTGTAGAGGAAATCCCTGCTCTGAGCGATTAAATAACCAAATGACTATTGGAATAAATCATGCTGGTCAGGATGATGAAAAAGAGAGAATAGAAAATTCAGGAGAAAACATAAAGAAAATTTTTTGGCAAACTTCTATTAATGAACAGAGACCAAAATTAACGATAAAAATAAATGGTGTTTTGTTGTCTGGTCTGGTAGACACAGGTGCGGACATTACCATAATTGCACCAGAATTTTGGCATCCAGCTTGGCCTCTTCAAGAGGTAAACGTTCAACTGTTAGGAATTGGGACATTATCTGGAGTGAAACAGAGTGCAAGATGGCTGGAATGTATAGGTCCAGAAGGACAGAGAGGAAAATTAAAACCATATGTCGCTAACATAGCTATGAACCTGTGGGGTCGAGACTTGTTGCAACAATGGAATACTCAGATTAAAATCCCTCCAATCTCAGAAACAAATCATAAACTAGCACATGTTTCTGAGAGAAATATTAGAAGGCATTATTTTGAGTGGTCACCAGCCATCCATATTATACAAGAACAGGGCACAACAACTGATAATCTTCCAAAAATACCAACAGCTCTACCTTTAAAATGGTTAACAGACAAGCCTGTATGGGTTCAGCAATGGCCTTTAACAACAGAGAAACTCCAGGCTTTAGAAGAGCTGGTAGAAGAACAGTTAAATGCTCAGCATATTGAACAGTCAACCAGCCCTTGGAATTCTCCTGTATTTGTTATTAAAAAGAAATCTGGTAAATGGAGAATGGTAACAGACCTTAGAGCAATTAACAAAGTAATTCAGCCGATGGGCTCTCTACAATCTGGAATTCCTTTGCCTACTCTGTTACCAAAAGGATGGCCTCTCATAGTTATTGATTTAAAAGACTGTTTCTTTTCAATACCCTTACAAGAAAAAGACAGAGAAAGATTTGCTTTCACAGTGCCTACTTATAATAATTCTCAACCGGTTAAAAGATTTCAATGGAGGGTCCTCCCACAGGGAATGTTAAATAGCCCAACTCTGTGCCAATATTTTGTACAACAGCCATTGGAAGTGATACGTAAAAAATTTCCTAAATCTATAATTTATCATTATATGGATGATATTTTACTAGCTGACTCAAATGCAGATACTTTAGAAAGAATGTTTGAAGAAGTAAAGAAAATTTTGCCTTGCTGGGGATTACAAATTGCTCCTGAAAAAATACAAAGAGGGGATTCTATTAATTATTTAGGATATAAAATAGAGCTACAAAAAATTAGACCCCAAAAGGTGCAAATTAGGAGAGATAGACTACAGACTCTTAATGACTTTCAAAGATTATTTGGAGATATTTCTCATCTACGAACTATTGTTGGGGTAAAAAATGATGAACTGACTAATTTGTTCAAAACCTTAGAAGGTGACAAGGACTTAAATAGTCCAAGAGAATTATCACCTGAAGCTGAGAAAGAATTGGCCTTGGTAGAAAAGAAAGTACATGAAGGGCACGTGGATCGTATTGATCCAAAGCTGGATTGCATTTTGGTTATTTTACCTTCTAGGCATTCCCCTACTGGAATATTAATGCAGAGGGAAGATATTATATTGGAATGGATATTTTTACCAAATAAACCAAATAAAAAATTAAAAACTTATGGGGAAAAAATCTCTGACTTGATTTGGAAAGGAAAATTGAGACTTCGTCAGTTAGCAGGAATAGACCCAGCAGAAATTGTCGTACCTTTAACTAAGGAGGACATTGAAAAATTATGGACAGAAAGTGAACCTTGGCAAAGAGCTTGCAGTAATTTTTTGGGAGAAATTAACAACAAATATCCCAAAAGCAACAGAATTGATTTTATAAAGAGAGCTGATTGGATCTTGCCTCGAATTGTACGGCAAAAACCCATATCTGGAGTTCGTACATTTTATACAGATGCCAACAAACAAGGAAAGGCAGGTTACAAATCAGAAAATTTAAGTAAAGTGGTACAAAGTCCTTATAATTCAGTGCAAAAATCAGAATTGTATGCTATTCTGTTGGTATTAATGGATTTTTCAGAACCTCTCAACATAGTAACTGACTCTCAGTATGCTGAAAGAGTGGTGTTACATATTGAGACTGCAGAATTTATCCCTGATGCTTCAGAATTAACTTCACTATTTATTCAATTACAAGATACAATCAGGAAAAGGAGTCATTCTTTATATATAACTCACATCCGATCTCATACTGGTCTGCCAGGCCCTCTAGCACAAGGCAATGATGAGATTGATAAATTATTGATAGGAAATGTGCTGGAGGCCTCAGACTTTCATAAAAAACATCACGTCAATAGTAAAGGTTTAAAAAAGGATTTTCCCATAACCTGGCAACAAGCCAAAGAAATAGTAAAGAAATGTCCTACTTGTTCCTTCTATAATCAAACACCATTACCAGCAGGATGTAACCCAAAGGGTACTCAGAGGAATGAAATCTGGCAGATGGACGTGTTTCACTTTGCAGAATTTGGAAAATTGAAATATGTACACCACACCATTGATACTTATTCAGGATTTCAATGGGCAACTGCTTTGAGTTCTGAAAAAGCTGATTCTGTAATCACTCATTTGCTAGAAGTTATGGCCATCATGGGTATACCTGCACAAATTAAAACTGACAATGCTCCATCATATGTCTCTGTTAAAATGAAACAGTTTTTTGCTTATTACAATATAAAGCATATTACAGGTATACCACATAATCCTACAGGTCAAGCAGTTATAGAAAGGTCAAACAGAACTCTAAAGGATATGCTAAATAAACAGAAAGGAGTAACAAAAACCCCCAGAAATAGACTGCATAATGCTCTATTAACTTTGAATTTTCTGAATGCCAATGAGAAAGGAACAACAGCTGCAGAGAGACATTGGGTAATAGAAAAAACTACAGAATTAAATCAGCCTATATACTTTAAGGATGTGCTGACCTCAGAATGGAAGCCAGGGTATGTATTACGTTGGGGACGAGGTTTTGCTTTTGTTTCTACAGGAGAAGATAAGCTGTGGGTACCATCAAAATTGATAAAGGTTCGATTTGAACAAGAGAAACCTCTTAATTAGAGGAGGTGATAGTTCATCAACCAGCATGAACATCCAATTTAAACTAACTTGTACCTATAACACATGTCTTTTCATTTAATCAGATAATAACTTGCCAAAAAGGAACATCCCCAAAATTAGTCTTGGGGGAAGGTTTTTGTTTTTGTCTTTTAGGAGAATGAAGGTTAAGGAATCTGAAGGACACAAGACAAATGAGACAACTGAAGAAAAGGGACAAATCATCTATCCCAGGAAACAGAGTATATGGGAGTATATGGCATATGGGTATATATTATCTAAAAAATTTTATGTCTTCTTAAATGTTTGTTTCTGCTTTTCTCTAAAGATTTAACACTATTGGTTTTCTAATAGTCCCAGTTCAATTAAAATTTAAAGCTGACTTTGGAGTTGGAGAATGGCTCTCTCCTTCTTTAAACTCAAGCATGTTGTTAAAATGAAAATACAAACTCCCTGTATCATGACAGAATAAAAGAGCCATTTTCTGCTATGGGACAGGACAAAAGCCAAATTAATTAAGGGACTATTCTATTACTAATCTCAACTCTTTGATTCTATTCTGATTCTTTAAACTTTTCTTAAAGTATAAATTTTATATCAAAATTTACAAGATTAATATATATATACATTTTAAACTTTGTTAAGATATGAATGGTCATATAGAGTACTAACTAATTCTAGAAAAAAGGCTTCAGTTAGCTGCATATATATGTCTTTGTGTTCGAGTCTCTTATCAGTTTTCTGCAGGAAATCACGGCCAGGCCTAACATCAACTGAAGTCTCCGGAAAGAAGATGGGGCCCCACAACAACAACAACAACAACAATTCCACGTGGACAATAATAATATCACTAAACTGACAAACATCATCTACAGATCAGCTTTGAACTACAAGGTGCTCAGAACAATTTTGAGATGACTAGCTGAGATGATCCAGTCTCAGAGACTACTTGAATAAGGACTTGAGATAAACCCTGAACTTTGGCATTATACACAGACTGGATAATAATGAAGGATATAGTTACCTTTCCTAGAATTTGACAATTAACCTAAAATTTTTCTTTCAGGATAAAGATAACTTCGCCCATACCCAGCAGGAAGCAATTTTAAGAATATGACACCCACATTGCCAAAGAAGTGGTGTGGGACAGGTGGTTTTTTGGTTCTTTTAATGGGTTTTGGGTCTGGGATAATTTTCATTATTTAGGGGGGTAGGTTACAAGTTGTCAAGGGTTAGGAAAAAGGCTAAGCAAAGGAGATTAGATTTAAGGTTCTTGTTTAAAAAAAAAAAAAAAAGAAAGAAAGAAAAGAAAAAGACAATTACTAGTTTTAAATACTTTACATTATTACCAACTATTAGGATATAAAGAAATGAAAGTTAGTAGTTAGACATTACAATAGAAATGGTAGTCATATTAGATATGTTTTAAAAATTGAGCAGATGTATTTTAGACAGGTCATCTTCAAACCCTTCAGAGATCTACAGAATATGGCATTTAAAATGTTTTAATAACTTAGAAATTTTTCTTTTTTGAGACATGTCGGCTCCTGGCAGTACCAATCTACTTCAGAGAAAATATGGGCATTGAAGAAACTGCATATGGAGTTAATTTCCATTGTGGCAAAAGTTAGCCACTGGACAACAAAGTATCCTCAAATCAACAGAAAAAATGGACAGACAGAACACGAAACAAAGGACTACCGATTCCTGCCAAAACAAGTATGGTTATGGCTTTATCAGAAGGCATCTTCTGAGGCCAGGACAATATGGCACCATCCCTGAAGTGGCCTTCACAATCTGGAAAAGGTACAGTGCCCTTTTCTTTGAAGGCAGCTGAACAGGCAGTGGGCCGATGGCTTCTGTTGTGCAATGGAACAGCAACTGAAAGCTCACGCCTCTCAATAGTAGACTGGCATTTAATAGAGGGATGTGGAGAAGGGCATGCTTAGATGAAGCCATATATACACAGCCAAGAAGAATGGACAGCTGAATTCAAAAACCATCAACAATTTCCAGAATTTAAAATCCTGAATCATGACATGACACTAGTGGAATTCAGGTGTTTCTGTACATGGACTGCTCTCACCCAATGTGAGGTTGAACTGTTGACCTTTTGTACAACCTACTTCACAAATGAGTCTGTCAGATACCATAAGCCTATAGGCTGAAGATGATGCCCCAACACTGTGGAGAAACCTCAGGTGACTGTCCAGGCAGCTGGCTGTTTCTGTCAACTCACAAAATTTTTGGAAGTTGCTTTTGTGCACTTCCTGTTTTTATTTTTGTTAGTTAATATTATTTCCTTCTTGGGTCTCTGAGGGAGTTGAAGATTAGTTAGTTATAGTTGAAGATTAATTAGGATAGAAAGTGAATTAGATACATTTTGGACTTACTAAAATAGGATAGATAAGGGAATTATTTTCTCTGATTTCTCAAATACAAATGGACTAGACATCGTTTAGGTATTTGTTACTTGTATATATTGTATATAGTTATTGTACTTTTGTATATAGTTTTTCTTTTGTTAGTTATAACCTTTTGCCTTTTTTCTTTTTATTAAAATAGAAAAGGGGAAATGTGGTGATATTTTATTTGTACTGAAATGTTATTTTAATTTTATGTTAATAAATAAAGTTGCCCTGGGGTCAGAGCTATTAGAGCCATAGTAAGAGCGTGGTGGTTAGAAGAGCTAGGTAGATTTCTGTGTGTTCAGGGATACAGCCAGTATTGGAGACATACGCCTTTAAGACCTGGAGGGCGGTACTTACAGGCAGTGATGAGGCAGTCATGTGGTTGGGTTTACAACCAATGAGAAGGCAGAACAGAAAGATTATTTAAACAGGGACACAGGAAGTACCTCCCTCTCTCGGGGAAGCTAGGAGCACTGCAGGAGGTAAGATTTTATCTCTGAGCTCTGACCTCTCGGCTTTTCTCTTTTACCTTGGCTCTGTGTTTCTTATTTTAATAATACGATTGGTTACATCTACAGATATCTCTTTCATTGCTCTCTCTCTCTCTCTCTTCATCCTTACCCAAACTCAGCCATCTTGATCCCTCCTATTCCCACTCCCCATGTCCTCCCCACTACCCCCTCTCCAGTTTACCCAGGAGGTCTTAACCCTCTCCCCTTCCTGTGGCAAACCACACATTTCCCTCTTAGGGTCCTCCTCTTTACATAGCTTCTCTGGAGCTGTGGATTCTAGCCTTGGTTATTCTTGCATCCAATATCCACTTAGAAGTGAGTAGATACCGTCCTTCTGGGTCTGGGTTACCTCACTCAGTATGATTTTTTTCTAGTTTGCCTATGAAATTCATGATGTCATTTTTTTTTAACCAAAGTGTAATACTCCTCCATTGTGTTAATGTATGAATTTTTTTCTTTTCTTTCATTTTTTTTTGAGACAGGGTTACTCTGTGTAGTTTTGGTGCCTGTCCTGGATCTCGCTCTATAGACCAGGCTGGCCTTGCACTCACAGAGATCCACCTGCCTTTGCCTCCTGAGTGCTGGAAGAAAAGGTGAGCACCACCACCACCTAGCTGTACCACATTTTCTTGAACCATTCTTCCAGTGAGGGCATCTAGGTTATTTCCATGTTCTGGCTACTGCAAATACTGCTGCTATTAACATAGTTGAGCAAATATCCTTGTAATGTGGTTGCGTATATTTTGGGCATATGCCCAGGAGTAGTATTGCTGGGTCTTGAGGTAGGTTGTTTCCCATTTTTCTGAGATACTGCCATACTGATTACAAGAGAGGCTTTACAAGACTGCACTCCCAATAGTGGTGGAGGAGTGTTCCCTTTTCTCCACATCCTCTCCACCATAGGCTGTCATCAGTGTTTTTGATCTTAGTCATTCTGACAGGCATAAGATCATATCTCAGAGTCATTTTGATTTGCATTTCTCTCATAACTAAGGATCTTGAGCACCTCCTTAAGTGTCTTTCTGCCATTTGAGATTCTTCTGTTGAGAATTCTCTGTTTAGGTTTGCACCCCATTTTTAAATTAGATTATTTGGTATTTTGATATCTAGTTTTGTGAGTTCTTTATATAATTTGGAGATTAGCCCTCTGTCAGATGCGGGGTGGGTGAAGATCTTTTCCCATTCTGTAGGCTGTCATTTTGTTTTATTTATTGTGTCCTTTGTCTTCCAGAAGCTTCTCAGTTTCAGGAGGTCCCATTATTTAATTATTGCTCTCAGTATCTGTGTTACTGGTGTTGTATATAGGAAGTAGTCTCTTGTGCCAATACACTCAAGGCTACTTCACACTTTCTCTTCTATCAGGTTCAGATTAACAGGATTTATGTTGAGGTCTTTGATCCATTTGGACTTGAATTTTGTGCATGTTAATAGATATGGATCTATTTGCATTTTCCTATGTGTTAACATCCAATTATCCCAGCACCATTTGTAGAAGATGATTTCTTTTTTCCAATGTACAATTTTGGCTTCTTTGTAAAAAATGAGGTGTTCATAGTTATGTGAATTAATGTCAAGGTCTTCAATTTGATTCCATTGATCCACATGTCTGTTTTTATGCCAATAACAAGCTGTTTTCAGAATACCTAAAGGAAATTAGGGGTTTTTGGAGAAAGAGAATATTGGACATAGAATGTTGGCAATGCCAGTGTTTATGTGCAAGCAATCCTTATGACCAGATCACTTAAGTTACTTAATATTGTTATGATAACAAGAACTGACATAGATAGACAGAAAGACTAGTTTGAGATCCATTTTTTGTTATTTTTGTAATTATTTTTTGTCATTTAAATTATATGTAAGATTTAATAATATGCCCTATTGTGGGCACGTACAAGTGAGTGCACCTGCCTGTGGATGCCAGAAGTAAGCACTAGATCCCCTGGAGCTGGAGTTACAGGTAGCTGTGAAACACCAGTTGTGGGTGCTGGGAATTACATTCCAGTCTTCTGCAGAGCCATGCACACACAGAACCACCAAGGCAATCTCTTCAACATCCGGAAGATCAGTTCTTGGGCTAAATTATATGAAGTCTTTAGACATTTTGAAAACATTTTCTCATGCATCACTTTATCTCACCTTTGTTGTAATTTTAAATCGGCCTTTGTTCTTCTGTTCTAAAGGAAGGAAAATTAAAATTGTACAGATTTCAAATTTTATAAAGTCTGACAATTTGAAACATAGCATAGGTTAAGAGATCCATATTTGAGAGGAAGCTGTTATCATTGCTTCTTCTGTACTCTGGGTCATTCTCAGAAAGAGTTCAATGGTATATTTTTATATTATTGGGTTATTTTAATAAGCATATTGTCATGCTTTAAAGAAAAATGGAAATATGGTATATTAAAAGATAAAGAATATACATAACAGCATTTGTACTAGTAGGACTAGTGTTGGATTAAATAGCTGTTGTTAGCTACAATTCCCTCCACACTGAATCCATTCATGCTTCAGTTATCTCTATTTTGATGATAATCTTCCTTTGATTCTCTTCCCAACTCATTTTCATACACCATCTTGCATTATGTGGTATTTAAGTATTATTTTCAAGAATTGTACCTTTCTGCTCATCTGAGCTTTTATAAATTAGAGGGCCTCCAATGACATTATTCTATTGGGTATGCAGTACTGATATCTTTGAGTATAGTTTACTCAGATGAACATATTTGGTTCCAATAGGGAACTCTGTCTGCCTTTGATTCCCTATTTGCCTCTAGCGAGACCACACAACAAACCCATATTCTTTTGATTCCCTAACGAGACACAGATAGCTAACTGAACACTGGCGATTCCTTTTGATTATCATCAATACCCAAGAAAAGATTTGGTGGTGAAGGATAATCATATGATTGAATCTGCTTTAACTAATAAGCTAGGTGAGACTCCAATCTATGGGAAGACATAGAATTCCTTTTTTTATTCTTTTTGTTATTTTTCCATTTTTTATTTTTTCATTAATTTTTTAAATTTATTTTGCGTGCTAACCACAGTTTCCCCTCCTCCTCTCCTCCTGTTCCCCCACCCATCTCCTTTCTACTCCCTCCATTCACTCCTCAGAAAGGGTAAGGCCTCTCATGAGAATCAACAAAGCATGGCATATGTTGAGTTGAGGCAGGACCATTTTCTTTTTTTTTAAAATGTAACTTTATTCTGCGCGGTGGTGGCACACGCCTTTAATTCCAGCACTGGGGAGGCAGAGACAGGCAGATCTCTGTGAGTTCAAGGCCAGCCTGGTCTACATAGTGAGTTCCAGGACAGCCAGGGCTACACAGGGAAACCCTGTCTCAAAAAAACAAACAAACAAAAAAACAACCAACCAACAAAAAAGTAACCTTGATTTTTAATAGAAGTTGAAGGTAAAATGAACCTCTGCTAGATACATAATACTTTAATATTGGACCACAAATATCTGCTCCTCCAAAACTTTTCCTTCTCTTTCACGAAAATCAACTGAGTTTGCCCCCAGCAGTTCTCTTTGGCACAAATGCAATGGAAGGGAATTTTAGTTGAATTTACTTACTAGGACTTCATCCACCATCATTTGTATCTTGAGTAGAATTTGCTTGTCAGCATAATGATTTCTAACCACCTTTCATCCCTAGTCTTTCTATGTGATTACTTTCTTCACTGCTTTCCCAGAGCACCTCTCCCAAAACAACAGCTTCTGTTTATTGATGCTAAGGTTGAAAGGACAGTAGACAAAACAGGATGCTTTGTTTCTGCTTCTGTTACTGTCTGCTCTATCTACTTTCTCACCTAGCTGGAAGCCTGCTATCTCTGTTTTGGCTAGTTGCTGGTTCCTCACTCTGCCTAACAATGAAGGGCATTTAAGTCTGAGTGGTGGAGGTAGATTGGTGGCCTTTGAGCATCAATCAAATACCTACCTACCAATATGTCCTTTACCCCTCTGGTTCCTACAATCCTTTCTCCCTCTCTTCAGCTTCTCTGGAGGTTCCCTTAGCTTGGCCTAATGTTTGACTGTGGATCTCTGTATCTGTTTCTATCAGTTTTGGTATGAAGCCTCCCTGATGACTATTGCTAGGTACCAATCTATGAGTATAGCAGAATATCATTAGACTTCATTACATTGACATTTTTTTTTTATTTCTTCAGTCATGTTTGATTCTATCCTAAGTCTCTGGCCCATCCAGCCTCTGGGTCCTGGTGCTTTCGGAGGTATAAGGGATGGGCTCACTCTTATAGCATGGGTCTCAGGCTGGACCAGTCATTGGTTGCTCACTCCACAAGAAAACCCACAGAATTAACTAACATGGGCTCAAGAGTTTACAAAGACTGAACCAACAATCAAGGAGCCTGCATTGGACTAACCTAGGTCCTCTGAATATGTGTTACAGTTATGTAGCTTGGGATTCTTGTGGGACTCCTAACAGTGGGAACAGAGGCTGTCTCTGAGTCTTTTGCTGGCTTTTGGGAACCCAATTGCTCATATTGGCTTGCCTTCCCCAGCCTTAATACAAAGGGAAACACTTAGTCTTACTACAACTTGATATGCTATGTTTTGTGGATATCCCTGGGAGGCCTGGCCTTTTTTTAATTGAAAATGAGGAGGAGTGAATTGGAGGCACAGAGATGTAGGGGGAAGGACTGGGTGAAGAAGAGGGAGAGGAAACTGTGGTTGGGAAATAAAAAATAAATAAATAAATAAATAAATAAATAAATTCTTAAAAAAGAATTCTACAAGAGCATAGAAATTGTCATTCTCTTTGCTTCTGAGATGTTACTCAGAACTTCTCATTTATCCTCCATATTGAGTTAGATGATCCTTCACGGGGATGCATGAAGACTCCACTGGTCAATGTTATTTAAAGGAACACTATTATATATATGTGTGTGTGTGTGTGTGTGTGTGTGTGTGTGTGTGTGTATGGATACGTATGTTTACATGCATATTAAAGGAAAATTTGTTAGACCAGCTTGTAGGATGTGGTTTAAGTGATCCAAAAACGGCTGTTTCATGACATAAAGTTTACAAGGTTTGATGTTCCTGTAGTCTCAAACTGATGCTGGGGTCCAGGAGACCCCTGGATAGGTACTACTTTTCTGTTTGTTTTGGAATCCTGAAGAAGTTGAATTTCATACTGTTTGCAGAAACAGGATAGACAAAATTCCCACCAAAAATGATGGCAAACAGGCAGAAAGCAAAGTTTTCTTCCTTCATGTTCTTTTATGTGGGCTGGCAGAAGAATGTGTGGAATTAGGGTGGATCCTCTTGATTCATATAATCTGCTTAAGTGCATCCCAAACAGGAGTACTGAACAGATTATGTTTTAATTGATTACATATGCAATCAAGTTCACAAGCAAGAATAACTGTCACAAAGACTATCATGATGCCTTTTCAAATTGTTTTCCATTAATTTCTCTATATTCACAAATCATAAAGTGTCTGTCCAATAAGTCTATTTCTTAAGAAAAGGCTGATTGCCCAAATTTATTAATCTGTGCTACTGGCTACATTCCATGGCTACTCTCTTACTTCATAATGGTACCAGAGTCTGTATATTCTAGTACATAATTGACTTTACCTGGAGGCAAGATGCTAATATCTTCATCTACAGGGTGATCAACTGAATAATCATTCCCTTGACTTAAGGACTTTCTAGGATATTGAGCTTTCTGTGACAAAAATGGGCACACCCAAGTGAACTGGCCTACATTGGTTATATTCACACTCAGACTTCATGGAATGATACAATTAAAGCTTAATGTGAGAATTTCCCAAACACCATCCCCAAAGGAATTCTTGCCATTTTTCAATTGATTTTTCTTTGGTAATGCATTCTACAAACCCGTTGGCCATCTAGAAACATTTGGGAAAATATCTGCATCGACAATAATTGAGAAGCAGAAAAAAAAACTCTCATTACTCTATTACATATTTCATTTTTAATATTTTGCAAATAATTTGAGAATTTCATAAGCACCACTGTTTTTGATCATATTAACCCATACTCCTTATTTAAATCCTTTAAATCTTCCTGTCTCCACTCTCCAAAACTTCCCAAATTCATTTACTCAGTATTTTAGTATCTGCTGGGAGCGATTAATGCTGCCCAGGCATGACATCCACTGGGTCATGCTCAACCTACCAAGAGTTACACTCTTAAAGGAAACTGACTCTTCTTCCCCAGGAAGACATCAACTAGTTCCTGAGGCAGGGTTTTGGTTCATGAGCCACTTCCTCCCCTCTCTATGTTAGAATACTGACTTTCTTTCTTCATCTGATTTAGTTCTTCGGCAAGTCATCCAGCTGCTGTGAGTTCAACAGTGTAGTGGTCCTGTCATGTCCTCAGTTGCCTCTTTTGATATATCTGTTGAGCCTCTGACTTCAAAGACAACTTTTCATATTGAAGCAGCTTTACTTTCCTAGTTTCCAAATGTGTTATTATCTTTTTAAGGCCAGAATCTATTCTTTCTGTTTTTTTTTTTAACTGCTGTTGCTAAGTTCATTTTGCTTTGATGTATTTCTCAAGGCAACTTATGAACATACTTTGTTTAGCCACAAGTATTTATCCAGAGAAAGCTTCCTCATGGGTTTTTTTCCTCTGAATACAAAGTACGGTGGATTAAGGAAAGAAAGCTTTCATGCTCATAAGGTAGTTTATTTTCTTTCATTTCTTTCTCCAACATTGGGCTCCTTTTGCTTTGCCATAAATAAATGTTGTTGCTTTGATTCATCCATCAGAAACCTTTTTACACATTCCCTTACATAGTGGCCTTGCTTATCAGACTCTTAGGACACGTTTTGATATGTGCTGGTTGTAACTGAAATGCTTTTATATTGGTGACTGCAATTGCCAGTGCATGTCCATAAATAAGCTACAATTGTAAGCATATTTCACTACAACGATTGGTGGTTTATTTAACCTGGAAAAGACGGATATCTGCTCTCTTATTGGACAGCTATGGCTTATAGTCAAGGTCCTTTGATGCTGCTGTCCCATCACTATTCTTTCAAATGTTCCATCTCACTATAGGTGTTTTGTGCAAGTGAATAAAGCACACATTTTTCAGACAACAGTAGGGGAAAGATTGTGCTTTCATGCTCTTTGCTAGTATCACTTTATCATCCCAGACGTTACCTTTCTTGCATTTTGCATAAAGAATGGTGTACTGCTTTACTATCATATTGAGAGACTAAGAATAACCTCAAGGAAGAATAGACAAAGAGAGAAGGTTTAAGGGGTATTTGCAGATTCAGCACATGATTAATTCATCTGAGCCTGTCTCCAAGTTCCTTACTTAACCATATCCCCAAGTTCATTTTGCCTATTTGAAGGAGACTTTTTACAGTTTTGTTTTCTTTTATTTGCCAGGTTGCAGTGACTCAGTGCATTTTGCTTTGCATCATAACACTGCATTAACACATTGGGATGGAAGCGAGAGAGATGGCTCAGCAGTTAGGGACATTTATACTTAAAGCTTCAAAAATGTTGATTTTCTTTATTTTTAGCATGTATCTGGATGTATAACACAGCAAGATTATGCTTACCTTATTTCTTATGACATTTGTTTAAATTTCCAATCTCTTGAGACTGAGCAACTACTTAATTCTTCCAGAGCAACCTCGAAAGACTTTTCTTAAATAGTCTAAGCTCTCCATGCATGCCTTTATAGTAACAAGTACATTTTTCTTTTCTAAGAATATTTTCACTTCACCCCCACTAAAATGGCTACTCTGATCACAGGATCACTTATGTACTTAATTGTATGTCAAGAACGCAGGAAAGGGTGACATACCTATCATAAACTAAACTTTTCTAAATCCTCTTTGTGTCTCAATTTTGCTCACCTCGTAACCTACTCCTTTGTAACCTTTGTAGCCTTGTAACCTATTCCTTTCCTACCATATTCCTATATGCAATGTATCCATCTCTCTATTCAAGGTGATGTAATTCTCCAACTGCTGCCTTACCACATCCACGGAATCAAGTCATCACCTGTTCATGTGGGCCAATACACCAGTATTTTCAGTATTTGCTCTTTACAATAAAGGAAATGTCCCAGAAAATGAAAAGCACTTCAGCGGTCAATAGATGATCAAATTTATCACTCTTTTGTGACCTTGATGTTCCTTTGGTTATAGTGTAATCCCCAGATTTGAACATCTCTATCACTGGCTTCATTATGTTATTTAAGGGGGTTCTGATCTTATATGGGATTCACATCAATAGATTCATGTTTTAGATGCTGATGACTGCGCCATTTTATTTCCAAACTAGATTCTTGATCTCTAGAACTAAATATACATTTGTCATGACAAACACAGTAAAAATCACTACCCCAAGTGTTCTCTGACACAAAATATGTGATTTAAAGTGACTATATTTGTTTGTGTCTAAATGTCATATTGTTGCATTATTTTCTATATTCCATAAATTTCCATAAAATTTCCAATTCTAATGCCTCAGCATATCACTATTCATAGAGAGTTATCCATTAAAGATGTGAAAAAATAATGGGCATCTGTTATTATTTTCCATGATCTAATTTGGCTGTTGTGTTACCAGGAATGTTAGCAAAACAATGAGACACTAGAGAAGTACTAATTCAGCTTGAGTGAAGAGGGAAAACCAGCAGACATCCTCAAGCCAAGACAGATGCTGCAAAGTGGTTATATCAGCATGTTGATGCTGGACTCCTACTCTGTACCTAGGAGAGATAGAATTATGATGCTTGCTCATAGAGACTCTAGTAAACTAGCACGTGTTTCTTTCAGAGAACTATGAAACTCTCTATATTTGCAACAATGATTAGCTTTTCATTATGTCACTCATCAATCACTCCTTCCTCCATTACCAAACAAGCTTTGGGGTATCGCTTGTGTCACTTGCCATGTCCTCCTTCTATTTACTGCCCAGACACAGATGTCCCAACTATTTCACATATTATTTCCACACTAAAGTTGTCTCTAAAGTGGAGGCCGCATCCTAAAACACCTGCAACAGTAATCTTTGTGAAAACTTGGTAAATAGAGATTCTGTGAAGTGGGAAATGCTTTGTGTGTGTTTTCCTACATCATAGAAAGGAAGCCCTATACACAGTAACCTCCACCTTCCCGGAATTCTCACTCATTAATCCTTTCAAGACTCTTTCACATTTCCTGACTTTAGAGACATCTACGTGGATGATGATTGCCCCCAAGTATTGCTTATTGCCACACGACCAAGTTTGCTAACAATCTCCAAGCCAGTTTGCTAACATGTTATAGATTGCCTAGTCAGTAGTTTTTCCTCTATGGAATTCTATATTCAGGCTTGTGAACTATAACTACTTTTGCTATATTCTTCCCAATTGTTCTTACCCGGTAAATGTCTAAAGAGCAGGTAACATTCATTCATTATTTTTTTCTGAGACCCACTATAGTTGCTCAAACAAAGAATGGGAACAATTCACAGCTGAATGATGTTTATCTAAATGTCATTTTCAGCATAGAACATAGAAGGAAAAGAGACAATTGGTAAGTAGTTGGCTAAGATTAACATGTGGATTGAATAGCTTACACTTTAATTTCTGCTTCTTTATTACCAATGTCAGGCTGGATTCCAACATCCTATTCATGCACATATTAAAATGTGTCAAGGATTATTATTAAGTAGACCAAGATAGATTTGTTATTATCTACTTCTGAACTAGCAATTTTCCCAACATGCTATGATTAGAATCTGTGTTCACTGCACCCTAAGGGAAAATCCAGTTAAGCACTGTGCAAATCAGGCTTCCTCACAGGCAGGAGTACCTTAGGTCAAGTGCTACTTAAGTGAAATGCAGTTCTCATCTCTGGGGAATGCAATGAACTGTGTAAAACTGCAAGTGTGAAGTGTTGATTCTGTTGCTGCGTATTTGGTGCAAGTCCAATTCATTTATCTCCTATCAAAGTTGGTGCTCAAATAGTCCTCCTTGGTTTACATTCCAGTGATCCCAGCATTCCACATAGACACACTAGGGACAATAACTTAAGACAAGGACTCTGACATTCACAGAATGTTGTAAAAGTCAAGATGCTTTTTCGGCCTTCCTAGAGCAACGAAACTTGGTCTGGAAAGATGACTAGATGCAATCTCCTGCTGTAAACGTAAAGATAGTTGTAAGCAGTTTGAAATGAACAAAGAAGAAAGAAAAGAAATACACTCTAGTTTTCTGGTTTAACTCTTTACTTAAACTCATGCACCACATATAATATGTGCATAATTAAATGATTTGATGAGAGGTAAGGAAATGTGCACTCATATCTTTTTAATAATTGTACTTTTTATATGTTTTATTGCTATACATTAATTATACATAAACATGTAATTGTGTGCTTCATTATGACATTTTCAAAGTGAATGTAATTGACTATTCACGTTGTTTTCACGTGACCCTCTATTCCTCTCCACTCCCAGTGATGTACTTCTCCCCAACCTGCCTTCTTTTATTTATAGGAGCATGGCATCTTGCCAGTGACGATACCACTGGAGAAAATGTTTCTTTCTGTCCATCAACCAGAAGCCTGGAAGTCCTCAGAGAACAGATGGGCTTTGTGAATTCCTCCCCATTCCAAGATGAAAGCCTGTTAGCCCCAGACTTGTATTGGTCCTGTGCAGGTAACAATTGCTTCTGTGAGTTCAATAGTACAATGTCAATGTTATGCACAGGAGACAGTTACAGAAGGCTCTATCCCCTTTTCTGGTTCTTAACATCTTCCACTCTCTTCTAGTCACTGGCCAAGGGTATGTGGAATCCATTGTATCCAGACACTTATATTGTGTTTCTGCACATAAGAAGCTAAGCCTGTGAAAACTATATTTGATTATTATAAGATATTAATGTGTATGTGAGCAAGGGTACAATTAACAACAAAAATAAGCCAACTTTTACTAAGGGAACTATGATTTTAGTTAGAAATTTTATACAGAAAAAAAGATGTTTTTTATGTTAATGTTTACTTTTTCAAATACTGAAGAAGTAAAATTATGATATATGTAGTCAATAGCATAGCTCACCTACCAAGACTTGGCTTAAGCCACTGTGTAAGTGCAGTAACATCACAGGTTTAACTTACACCTTATCTGGTGTCTTGGAGTATAAATTTTAGTGATCAAAGAACTGCAGAAAGTATTTCTCAACTATGTCAAGTAATACATATCTCAGCCAGCTACAAATTGACCACTTTTGTTTGAGAATAAAGAACAAAATTATTTGTAATCTCCAGTCTTGTTTGTACAATATTTGATATTTTTAAAATGCATAGTAACTAGTTGACTAGAAAAATGACCTGGTTTTACATATATTGCTCATTTCAGTCCCAAATGGAGAATAGAAGAAACAAGATAGTTACCTTAAAATTGCCTTAAGATATCCAAGTGAGGTATTTTCATAAATATGGTTTCCATTCTTATCTCATCCAGACTTAAGCCTCTAGTGTAAAATAGAGTAATTTAACCCATGAAATGTTTTGCAAGCATTCACATCAGTTATACTGGAAGAAC
This sequence comes from Peromyscus maniculatus bairdii, assembly GCF_049852395.1. Lineage (NCBI taxonomy): Eukaryota > Metazoa > Chordata > Mammalia > Rodentia > Cricetidae > Peromyscus > Peromyscus maniculatus. The sequence goes on from NC_134854.1 coordinate 96,659,336, forward strand.
AATAATGCCAGACTGCATGTAACATTTTTCTATTATTTGCAAATCCTGAAAATAGAAATTCAAATAGTAGTCATAAAGTAAACTAACAGAGACTGTGCTTCATAAGAAGTTTTATTTTTTATTTAAAATAGTTTTTCATGTACAAGTTTGTGTGAGTATAGTGGTGTGTGTGAGCTATTGGGGTGTCATGGCACTCATGGGGTCATCAGACAGTTTCACAGGGTCAGCTCTCTCCATCCACCATGTGTTTTCCCATTGTCAAAGTCAGGTAATCAGGCTGGCTGCCAGATGTCTTAATTCACTGAACTATTTTACTGGTATATGCATTTTCACTCTTTTATTTTAGCAATTACCTTTTATTTAGCAGGTAAGTGACCTGCCACTGAGTTATATCTCTCACCTAGGGCATTTACATTTAAAATTTCATATTTATTCAAGTAACCCCCAGTATATCAAAATATAATTCTAATACATTGCTAATGTTTATTAAAAATCATGCTTATATATTATCTCTAATATACGTAATTTGGTGGCTCAATTTGTCCAAAACCTTATTCAAATTCAGTTTACATAGAAAAGATAGATGAAAATCAATTGCAAATGATTAAAAACATTTTACTTCACCCAGTAACCAAAGACACATGTGCAGGAGATGTAACATGGTTTTAGAAGCTAAGAAACCAACCAACAGTCCAATTAAGAAATGGGCTATAGAACTAAACAGAGAATTCTCAACAGAGGAAACTCAAATGGCTGAAAGACATTTAAGGAATTGCTCAACATCCCTAATCATCAGGGAAATGCAAATCAAAACAACTCTGAGATACCACCTTATGCCTGTCAGAATGGTTAAGATCAAAAACACTGAAGACACTTTATGCTGGAGAGGATATAGAACTGGGGGAACTCTCCTCCACTGCTGATGGGAATACAAGCTTGTACAACCACTTTGGAAATCAATATGGCGCTTTCTTCGAAAATTGGGAATCAATCTCCTCCAAGATCCAGCTATACCACTCTTGGGCATATACACAAGAAATGCTCAATCATACCACAAGAGCACTTGCACAGCTTTGTTCATGTCAGCATTGTTTGTAATATCCAGAACCTGGAAACAACCTAGATGCCCTTCAAAAAATCATCCTGAGTGAGGTAACCCAGACTCAGAAAGATAAACATGGTATGTACTCACTCATAGGAGGATGCTAGATATGGAACAAGGATGACTGGACTGCTACTCACATCACCTGGAAAACAGGACCCCAAGAAAGACACAAGAATTCCCCAATGACAGAGAAATGGCTGAGATCTACATGAACAACCTGGACATGAGTGGGAGTAATGAAGGGCGAGGGTCAAGGGAAAGAGAGCCTGTGGGAGCATGAGATCCCAGCTGGATCAAGAACAGAGAGGGAGAACAAGGAATAGGAGACCATGGTAAATGAAGACCACATGAGAAAAGGAAGAAACAAAGTGCTAAAGAGGCCCACAGAAATCTACAAAGATACCCCCACAATAGACTGCTGGCAATGGTCGAGAGACAGCCAGAACTGACCTACTCTGGTGATGGGATGGCCAAACACCCTAATAGTCGTGCCAGAAACCCCATCCAAGGACTAAGGAATCTGGATACAGAGATCCATGGCTAGGCCCCAGGTGGAGCTCTGGGAGTCTAATTAGCAAGAAAGAGGAGGGTTTATATGAGCGAGAATTATTGAAACCAAGGTTGGATAAAACACAGAGACAAATAGCCAACGATTGAAAACACATGAACTATGAACCAAAGGCTGAGGGGCCCCCAACTGGATCAGGCCCTCTGAATAGGTGAGACAGTTGATTGGCTTGATCTGTTTGGGAGGCATCTAGGTAGTGGTACCAGGTCCTGTGCTCATTGCATGAGTTGGCTGTTTGAAACCTGGGACTTATGCAGGGACTCTTGGCTCAATCTGGGAGGAGAGGACTGGACCTGCCTGGACTGAGTCTACCAGGTTGATCTCAGTCCTTGGGGGAGGCTTTGCCCTGGAGGAGGTGGGAATGGGGGGTGGGCTGGGGGGAAGAGGAGGCGGCAGGAGGGGGGAGAACAAGGGAATCCATGGCTGATATGTAGAACTGCATGGTATTATAAAATAAAATAAAAGGAAAAAAAAGAATTAGAAATATATATTCACATTTACTTTTTACATTTTAATTATTTCTTTGAGAATTTCCTACAATGTATTTTGATCATATTGACCAAATTTTCCCAGGTCTTTCCAGATCCACCTGCTTCCATACTTTGTGTCTTCTCTTTTTTTCCTCTTCCCTCTTTTATTGAAAAGATTCTTTTCTCATACAATATATCTTGATTACAGTTTTCCCTCCCTCTACTTCACCAAGTCCCTCCCCTCACCCCATCCCATCTGATTTAATTCCTTTCTTTATCTCATTAGAAAAAAAAACAACAAAATAGGTTTTTAAGATATAGCAACAGAACATAACAAAATAAAATACAAGATTAAAAAAAAAAAAAAAAACACGTCAATTTGGACAAGGCAAACCAACAGAAGGAAAATAGCCCAAGAGAAGGCACAAGAATCAGAGACTCCCGTTTTTCACACACACAGGAGTCCCCCCAGAATAGTTAGCTGAAAACTACTATTTATACAATATACAGTGTGTTTGTGTATTTATACACAGAGGTGCAGAACAATGCAAGCATTATCTTTGCTGTTTCAGTTTCTGGGTTTGTATGAGATAAGCACACTGATTTAGAAGGCTTTGTTCTTCTGGTGCCCATCATCCCCTCTGGCTCTTAAAATCTTTCCACCTCCTCTTCTGCTATATTCCCTCAGTCCTGAGTAGAGGAATTTGATGGAGACTTCATATTTAGATCTGTATGTTCTAAGGTCTCACTCTCTGGATGTCTGGCTATAGGCCCCTTTATTTGTTCCCATCTGCTGCAGGAAGAAGCTTCTCCGAGAATGGTTAAATAAGGCACTGATCTATGAGTATAGTAGAATATTATTCTGAATTTTTTCATCAGTATTTTTTAAGACCAGTAGTGTCAGTCATATTTGATGTAGTCACTGGTTCTTGCTCACCAAACAGTGTTGGGTATGGGTTCTATCTAATGGAACGGGCCTTAAATCAAAATAGACACTGATTGTTTACTCCCTCAAGCTTTGTGCCACCATTGGCCTAGCATATTTTGCAGGATGAACACCATTGAGTTTGGTTTGGTGTTTACATTTTACTTTTGTTAGCCTGCAAAGTATCTTCTTATACCAAAGACACTAGACTGTATACATGAAGATTCTATGTAGGCAACAGCTTTGCCTTCTCCATGTCCAGTGAGTTGTGTGAATGCTGTGTTCAGCAATGGGGCCTTGCTGTCAGTTTGTGGAGAGCAACTCATGGCTGTTGCCAAGACAATGGGGTTATGCTTTTCTACTGTTTTAAACCAACCTATTACATATTTAAGAGAAGAGAGAAGCCTGAAAGCAAGCGAGAAAGTTAGTTAACAACAAGCAAAGAGAGAGTCTCTATGTGTGGGTGGGGGTGAAAGAGAGAGAGAGAGAGAGAGAGAGAGAGAGAGAGAGAGAGAGAGAGAGAGAGAGAGAGAGAGAGAAGGAGAAGAAGAAGAAAGTGGGGGAGGAGGAGGCGGAGGAGGAGGAGGAGGAGGAGGAGGAGGAGGAGGAGGAGGAGGAGGAGGAGGGAGAGAGAGAATTGACCTAAGGAAAGAAAGGGACAATCTATGTTTTGATTATGTAAAGGAGAAAGGCAATGTAGGAGCTTTTGTCCAAAATGAAGCAGAAGCCTGAAGGAAGACAAAAGAAAGAAGTGAGATGCATATGAAGTGAGATGCAGAGTTAAACACTTTGTGAGAAAGCCTGTGTAAGAAGGGAGAATTACAAAAGAGAATGCAGTAGAGAAGGCAGGTAGGTAGGAAAGAAGGCTCCCGGGAAAAGGAAGGGATTCCGGAAAAGGAAGGGATTATGAATTTCATTTCTGAGGCAGCCAATGAAACAGACATGGCTTTTGTCAGCACATGTCTTCCCCTCATCTGCCAGTCAGCTGTTACTGTCAAATTTTACATATTATATTTTTTACTCTATGAGTAATAAATGTGAATGATGCAGAGCAATTTCCCTCTTTCATTAAATTCACAAAAGGTGCTTCAAATATAATTTCATGGGATTCTGGATGTTCTGTGTATATGGAAATTAATTATATCTTGTATATGGGAATTTCAAATCTCTTCCCATTAGTAAAGTTAGAGGAATTGTAACAGTATGCTTTGCATGCAAAGGATTCCTTGTAGCATTATAATTTTGTTTGAATGCTAATATCACCTTTTCATTTTGGCCTTTGTGTATGAATAAAACTTTTCCCCAGAGCATGAGATGAGATCTAATTCATCCTGGTATAGATTAGTCCCAGCTTTACCAAATAGTTCATATGGAATTTTGCATTTGGGGATGGGAGATGGCTGAGTCTAATACTTTTTGGTAATCTGCATGTGTACATGTTGGATAGATAAATGTACTGTCTCCCCAAAGGTGTTTACCACTAGAGCCAATGACACATTAGACTATGGCTATGGGACTGTAAAATGTCGGGTCATGTGTTGTTTGAATCTATACTATCTGTACATTACATCGATGCTTTGAAAATCACTGAAAAATAATAAACAATATAATTAATATTATAATTTAATTAATATTATAATTTATTCCTGATGTTCTCATTTAACTAATATTTCCCTTCAGGTTTTTAACAATCCTGGTAGATTTTCAAATCACAGGGAAATTTCTCAAGGACTTCATTTCCTGAATCTGACTGGATACCTGCCTTCATTTATACGTCCCTTTCTTATAACCTGAGTGGATGAGTAGGGAAACCGATGGCTTCTGAGCATCAGTGTTGACTTACTGACTGTCTCCAATGAAGGAGACATTATATGGTAGAAGAACATCAACTCTACCTTAAACGTACTGCTTATCTTGGTGCCATTGCATCTAGAAGAAGGATTCCCAAGCTATTGATGGAAAAGTCCTGTCCCCTCAAGCTTTACATCATAGTACTGTAAAAGGACTCTAAAGTAGATTTCCTGAGACATGGACAGTCAAAGGTAAAATCAAGTTCTAAATCCTAAATAAGTGGCCTATATATTTTTTCTTATACACTTAAAGCCTCCTTTAGGTTAGAGTAAGTCAATTTGCTGGTAATTTTCTCTCATGTAACTCTCACCATGAATATGAGGGCAGTCCCAAATGGTCAGTGTTTACTCCTGAGTGGTTACAATGAACATACTGGGAATTGAACTCAGGTCCTCTGGAAGATCAGTGCCATGTCTTTCTTTCTGATATTTCTCTGTCATCCTTTATATTTTCATTTTATTTCTAATAGAATAGAGTTCTTCTGCACCAGTTTATTCTCCTTAAAGAGGTAATCATAAAATTAGCTTTTTCTTTCTGTGACTCACTCCTCTCCCCTCTGTCTTTTGTTATTCACCTATATTCATGTAAAATTCTATCAGGAAATTCCTACCATGCAAATGAGCAGTTGTGTGGTCTGGGATTGGGCTGAATTGGTGGGTCAACATCATTCCATTGTTTCATCATTCTATTTGCATGGGATAGAGCAGGTGTTTTCTGTTTTTAGTATGCTTTCTAGACTAGGTTTGCATTGGGAACCAGTTCCCTATCTGGTTTCCAAATCAGAAATGTCCTATTTCAATTAGATTATGAGAATGTAGTTCTCATTTATGAGATGAAATTTCATAGGAAACAAGCTCCAGACTGTTCATGCATCCCTCTTTCCAAGTTAGGTCCTGATGAATAAAGACTTCTGTGTGAGGAAATAGACAATCAATCAGGATGTCCATATCTTGGACTTTTCAGATTTCAGATACATGAGAAATATACTTCTAGTATTTATAAACTCAACAATTATAGTATTTTAATTAAAATGAATTAAGATAGAAATTGTAAAATATGAACAAAGCAAATAACTTAAACTGGCTATTGTATGACCCAAGATGAAATTCAACATATGTTGTCAATTTTTTAAAATTTATTTAAAAATATTTTTTCATTTTACATACCAATCCTAGTTCCCCATCTCTCCCCTTCTTCTGCCCCTCACTTCCCCCAATTCCACCCCCTATCCACTCCTCAAAGAAGGTAAGGCCTCCCTTGGGTAGTCAACAAAGTCTGGCATACTAAATTGAGGCAGGACAAAGTCCCTCCCTGCTGTGTCAAGGCTGAGCAAGGTATCACACCCTAAGGAATGTGTTCCAAAAAGCCATTTCATGCATCCAAGAGAAGTCCTGGTCCCACTGCTAGGGCCTCTCCAAGCAGATCTAGACCCATAACTGTCACCAACATTCAGAGGGCCTAGTTCAGTACCATGCATGTTCCCTGGCTGACAGGCCAGAGTCTATGAGCTCCCACCAGCTTGGGTAGGCTATCTCTGTGGTTTTCCCTATCATGAGCTTGACCTCACTTTCTCCTGTGATCCCTTCTCCTTCTCTTCAACTGAAGTGTAGGAGCTTAGCCCAGGTTGGTTGTGGATCACTGACTCTGCTTATTAAATTTTTAAATGTTTCACTTCAGATATTTGTGCACAGTGGATTCCTTTTGCCTTTTGATCCTATTTAAGCTAGATAATTTTAAATGATTGAGCCTCCTCCAGGTCAGTTTCTATTAACTACATCTTTCACCATAAATGCATTGTAGTTCCTTACTTATTTATATGACTTGCCTTTCTTATAAATTGGACAATCTGCATATAATCATATTGAACCTCACTTGTTGATAATTTTGTTTTAAAATTTAAATCTCTTGGTTAATTTCTTTACAGACCACTGGACCTGATCAAACTAGGAAAATACAAAAGGCTGGAGGAATAACTGAAGTGGTAAATAGAAATGGGTTCTCTATACCCAAACTAGGTTTTACATCTATGTTGACTTCTTTAAAGTCACTTTGCATAGTCTGAATTTTTCTCAAGTGACTCTACTGAGGTCTGTGCTCTATTTATCTGGTAGTTATTCATGATTTGATAGAAAGGTTCTTAACTTTATGAAACACCTTTCATATAGACAAATATAAAACACCTAACTCTCAATATTTTCAGGGTGAGACTGTCCAAGGTGTTCCAGTTCTTAGCAGGGTAGGTGTTCTACTACCTTTGTCTTGTGTTCCACTTTGGACAGACAGAAAATGAGTAATTTCACATATTTACTGCTCACACATCCATCCTTAGACATCTCACACCTGTTGTGTCATGTTACAGAAATCACTAAAGTGTCTGTCCATTTTGAAAGGTTTCTAAACCTCTTAATCAATAATTGACTGATTAATTTACTAATAATGTTTTTGCTTTTTCCTACTAGAAAATACTTGAAAACTAGATGCAATGATTTGAGCGACATCATCATAACAATGGTTCATTCATGTTTTATTATAATGCTTTATTATACATTAAGATACCCATAAATGAAAAAAATTATGATACCCATAAATGAAAAAATAAACAATTTATTCAAACTGAAAGCAACAATTTTAATGTGGAATGCATGGAAGCCATTGGCATGATAAAGTCCTCTTTTCTGATAAAATGCACTCATAGTCAACCACCAATTCATGATTTTTTGATCCGTTTTAATTGACAAGCTAGCATGCAATTAAAGTTACTGGAGTTTGGAGTCCTGAAGGCAAATTCAAACAGACTTCCTTCTATGTTTCTGCCATGTTTAAAGCCTTTACTCTTTAAGGGTTTATTTTCCTAAATATATTTTCCTTATAGGGCAGTTTGAGATAAAGTTAATTAGTTGAAATATATGAAAATTGTCTGCATAAAAATGGTACAAAAGATTGATTGGTATAAAAATAGGGACAATGCCCTTGATTTTGTAAATACCAAGCCTGAAAAAAAATAGTACTACTTTTTTCCTCCTAGCAATAAAATATCATCCCAAATTAAGACAGGCAGATGTAAAACATTTTGTACCCAGTCTCTCAGCTTAAACAAGGGAAGCATGTGAGGAGCCGTATTTAGACTGATTATTTCTAAAATAACACTTATTATCATTATTTTCTTCTCACCAATGCATTTTCTATGGTACACATTTGCCTACACATTATACTGTAGCTGTCACAAAAGTCTCAAAATAATTTGTTTTCAATCTATAAAATTGATGACTTCATATGGTTTTATTTGACATTCTATAACTTTTAAACAAGGAAATATTTTTCATGCCATGTAGAAAAATAGGTTTTTAGATTGATAGTTTCTGAGACTCAGGTTTTCGCATCAATACTCTTAAAAATTGTTTAAACACACAGTGTCAGACATTCATAGCAAATTGAAGAAAACAACATTTATTAGGTGTCTGTTTTAAAGAATAGTGATTCACAGTTCTGAAAATTTTGTTTGTATGATTAAAAAATTTTTCATCAAATATTAGTCCATATTATTACAGCTGCCTTTGGTCTGACCTGAGCTGATTTGTGTTACAGACCAAATTCAGAATTACAAAACACAAGGAGACTTCCTTCTGATATTGCCTTTGCCTTGCCTAATGGAGGAAAAAATTGGGGAGGTATGATAATTTTTATTGTCACAATGATAAAAACCTCAGACCACTGAATTCCTGCTGCTGCTCCTGCACCAAGGGTTGTATAGGCAAATAGGAACCAATGTATGGGCAGGGGATCTTGACACAGTGTTTGTATCTCAGCTTCTCACTGTTAGTAAATAAATTGAATGAATATCAATCAAATTTAGTGTAGTAAATCCAGAATATATAATATATATATATGTGTGTGTGTGTGTGTGTGTATATATATATATATATATATATATATATATATATATTTAAGAGATGTAAACTTAGTTGATCAACTACAACATAGCAAGATGAATTGAAATATGCTTCTCAAGGGAAAAGGCACCAATGTAGTTTACTAATAAGCTAGCATTTGTCCAGGCATATGCTAACTGGTTCTTTCCTGAAAAACCTTTCTAGAAACCTTGAGCACTAAATATGATAACTGATAAAGAAGAAGAAATTCTGGAATACTCCTCCAACCACACATAGTTATTTAATTTCAGATATAAATTTATACTTTCTTATGACTTGCAAACTGAAATATCCAACCTTACTAGTTCAACAAATTTGTTAAGATTTATTTTACCCTGGGGATATATTCCTTGATACAGATAGATATATTGACTCAGAATTTATCATACTATTAAGCAATCAATTTGCAGAAGGTCTATAAAGCCACATCTAATTTCCACTATATTATTATCACGTGAAAACACATAGTCAAAAAGAATTGAGAAGCATATAGCTCAGTGTAGAACATTTGCCATGCATTCAGAGTACTCTGAATTCAGTCCCAGTACCATCAAAAAACAAACCAAAATTTACACTTTATAGAAAAGCTTATAAAACGATAAGTAAATCTCTCTTTAGTCTGTCTGTATACAAATATAAAAGCTATTGTGTAAATTAGAAGCTTTCACATCTTTCATATCATGCTTTTACCACTTTTTTCATGTTCTCCACATCTGTAAGTTGGGTTGAATGTTTTCATCAGTCTCCCATGGAGTCTCATTAATCATGTTCTCTGGAGCTATAGTGGGGGCCTGATCAGAAGGGAGTATTGAGCCTTCAAGATGGAGCAATGGACAAATGCACTTGATGACAACCAAATTTCACAAATCTTCTGACTTCCATGGGATTACATGATAACACACATACACATGCCCACATTCATACACACAAATAAATAAATAAATAAATACCAGTATATTCAATCAGACATAATGCAATCCCTTAGTCCTTTTTTTACTAGGACACTGTAATATACAAATACACACACACACACACACACACACACACACACACAGGCATATATATATATATATATATATATATATGTATATGTATAATGTAAAATATAAATATATAAAATCATTCATAACTTAATAAAGTCCAGAGAGTGGAATCAGTCTTTTATGTGTTCTGTGAGGTTTAGAGAAGCCAGTTCATGTGGACTCATGCTCCCTTTACCCTATATAAATCCTAATTTACTAATTTGTATGTATACAGAAATATCACTTGAAAACTAAGAGATAGCTATTTCATTTTTTATTTCTCCATGCATAGATCCAGTTTTCCTGTGTAAAGATTCATCTTTATGAGTTCCTCTTGATTCATTGTGCTAGAAATCTTTCAGCGTTCAGAAACTAATTTGACATTATTATTATTATACTTACCAGAGACAATAAATGTTTAGTTTTTTTCTTTGAATTTTGTGACCAGACCAGAACGTATGTAGCTATTTATTTCCATCCTGGTTGACAATGAAAGTTTCATAAGAAGAGTACTTTGAGAGTTGAGGCCATGGTATAGTGATACATGCTAATTGGTCTTAAAAAGTAGATGGGGAGGTGTGCCCAAATACTAAGGAGGTAAAGATACATGCTGCCAAGCCTGATGTCATGAATTTCAGTCTTTAGAACCAACATGGTACATGCCCACATACACATACACACAGGCATGCAAACAAAATAAAAGTAAAACTGTAACAAATAATTTTTAAGGAGTAAACGGGATTTTACAGGTTCTGTCACAGCAAAGTTTTATCTACAATCTTAAATTGTACAACTACTATATATTACCATTAAAACAAGAGCCCCATCTTTAATCAATGAAAGAAATGTTCCTTTTTCACTAAAGAGGTATCCATCTTGTTGTAAATGACTTTGTTTAAATTATATAGGGTAGAGATATTAAACATTATCATATATAAATATATGAGCACTTGCGTATGTCAGCAATATTAGTATTTGATAACTAATGTATTTTCTTAAATATCATTAGCTATGTGCTATTATAATATTCCTATCTGAATTTTGTCAAATGTGACCTCAGAGTTTAGCCTTTGTATCAATTTAAATTATTCTAATTTATAAGTTTCTGAAACACTAATATACTTGAAGTACAAAATACTTCCTATTTAGAACATTCCAGAAATATTATATAATGTGTTTATTTTGGGGAACTAAAATACATCATTGATAATGTTTATTTCTGATCAGTACTACATTGAGTATTTTCTATTTATTTGAACACAATAGTTCATAAAATGATGCATTTAACAAGTGTTAAAGTTTTTTAAATTGAAATAGAAATTCATTAACTTCGTCATCTGATTTATATTATCCAGTAATAGAATCACTTTACTCTGTTTCTCTGCTGAATTATACAAATAATTCCTCTAAATCTTAAATAAATAAACAAATCAAAAACTTTTCATTTCTTGAATAAAAATAGCCTCTATGTCATTATCTTTTCATTAACTTAAAAATGTGACTGTCATAAAACAACTAAATGCTAGTTAGTGCAGTGTGTGTGAATCATAGAAAGAATTTTCATTTGAAATTGCTGCCCTTGCTACCATGTACCAGGTATTTATGTAAAGGTTTCTTAGAAACCACTGGGACATTGCACAAGTACCTCGTGTTCACCTCGCTCAGTTGTATTCCTCCTAACACGGCTACTAGCTGTTGAGCTCGGACACAGAAGAAAACATCTGTGGGTGTTTCAGTTACCAATTTAAAAGCAGCAGTTAGTGGAAATACATTCCGATTCCCCAACTGAAACACGAGGGTAGAAAAAATATTTGATTTTCAGCACCCACGGCACCAAATGAAATTAAGTAGCCATTTGATAAATATTTACTTGGTTAGGAGATGGAGAAATAGATGAGCAGGGAAGAGAACTGAGAAGATCAAGATGTGATTCCCAGAGCCCACACGAGGGCTCACAATCTTCTGTTACTCCAGTTCCAGTGGCTCTAAGACCTCTTTTGGCCTCTGAGGGCCCTGTGAACACATGGTGCATAGATATACAATGTAAGTTAAGCACTCATACATTAAATAACAAATCTAAAGAGTCTTTAATTAATTGACCTTTTATTTATAGAGTCTGTAATGGTCCGTTAAGTTTAGGTACTGGAGGAGGTAGGAATGGGGGGTGGGCTGGGGGGGAGGGGAGGAGGACGGGAGCGGGGAGAACAAGGGAATCTGTGGCTGATATGTAGAACTGAATTGTATTGTAAAATAAAATAAAAAATATATATAAAAAAAAGTTTAGGTACTAATGCTCTGCTACTGGGAAAAAATACAAAGAAAGATGTTTAAGTGATAACCTTTCCTTTATGTTGTATTCTTAGATATTCCAACATGTTCTATACAGACTGCAGAAAATGCAGATGAGCATTTATTCAGGAAAACCTCCATTAATATTTTCAGCTTCAAGCCGGGCGGTGGTGGCGCACGCCTTTAATCCCAGCACTCGGGAGGCAGAGCCGGGCGGATCTCTGTGAGTTCAAGGCCAGCCTGGGCTACCAAGTGAGTTCCAGGAAAGGCGCAAAGCTACACAGAGAAACCCTGTCTCAAAAAACCAAAAAAAAAAAAAAAAAAAAAAAAAAAAAATATTTTCAGCTTCATATGTAGACCTGAAAGCACAAGCTCTAACTCTGACTCAACTTTCACATCTTGAATGATGAAGAAATAAAGCTCCTACAACGCACTTGTGGCTGTTGTGACATTGTCCCTTCCCAGCTGTGTATTGAAACATACCCTGTGGTTCCTTGCAAGTTCCTAAGAACACACAGTTTTGTGTGAATTCTTTGATAAACAGGATTGGTCAGTTCCCTCTGTCTCACCCAGAAATGGAATAATATGATGCTTTATATCCAAAGCACTTCAGAGCCCCTTAGGCTAAGAAGATACATACTTCTGGATCTTCCTGAGAACCTAATCTTGTGTCCCAGGTTTCTTTACCAAGGTCATTTGGATTTTCAAGTTTATGAAAAGTCTCTTTCACAATTTCTTTATGTTTAAAATATACAAATTCTGTGGCATATAGAACTTACAGCTTGGGAAACTTTTCTAACTATAGAAATTTGAGTAAACACCAGGGCAACTTCCAAACAAAAAGTTAAGCTTGAAGCACCACTAATAGCATGTTTTCCTTAATCAGAAGCTACTCAAGATGTCTACAGTGGCTCAGACAATAATGTATTGATGCAAAGTAATATGTTCCAAAAAAAGTGATGACAGGAATATTACTTGGATTCTCCTGATGTCATCAGAAGATAATTAAAATGTTATATATTCTATGAACAAAACAAACAAACAACTCACTGAATATATGAACTAATTGTAAGTTTCCAGTGACAGAATGAATACTTGTGGAAAATCATTTTGTAAGGAAATATGTATTTTGGCTCCTGGATTCAGAGTCTAAGACCCCACTCCACAGGAGAAAGAACACATCTGATAGCTCAACTCTGGCCAAGAACCCATAATTGGGGAGTTCAAAGACCCCAGGTGTGAATCAAAAATTAATATTTTGTTAAATAGAAATGTCAAACCTTTATACTGGTGGATTAGTTCAGCTCTCAGACTTCATCAAATAAGTTTCCTCTAAAAACAGAATTTCTTATGTGTATGTGTATTGGTTGAAATATTAAGGCCACTCTACGCAGTTAAAAGGGAGGTTTATTTTGTGGGATAACTTACAGGTGACGGGATACCTGTTGCAAGGTCTGAGAAAGGTGCAGCGCAGTCCAGCGGTGTTCTCTGGGGAACTCTGCTCCGTCTACCTCCTGCGTCCAGGGTCTGGGAACCAAGAGAGCGGGCGCATCTGGATCTCCGGTCTTCAGGGTCCTCTCTCGGCCCCACCTTGTAGGTGTGACCGTTACCGAAGCCTCAATTCGGGTTGGAACTTCCAGGTCAAAGCTGGAACGGCTACCTACTACATCTCCCCCTTTTGTCATTGTCTCAGCATAATACCAATTACTTTTTTTGAGTATATGAAGCAATTACACAAAGCAAAGAGTGTGCGTGAACTGACTCATGATATAAAATATTTATCACATTTCATACATTTTAATGCTAAATTTTGACCAATATGCAGTCAAAAATCACATCAGAATCATTCATTGACAGCTACAAAACAAATTATGTTAAGTCTATTCACAGAAGCAATGAACTTCTGCTAATCACATATGTGACCTCAAAGACATTATGATTCAAGTGGCTCTCATTACTTCATCTAGAATGGCTGCCAAATGCAATTAGACAAGAAGGATATGTGGAAGAAATTGATCTGAATTAGAAATAATAAACATATGCTTCTCAAAAAATCAATAATGAATGGCACCAAAATGCAAAAATATTTTTAATTAATTTAACATTTATTTAAAATTTTATTCAAAAATTTAACATATAATAAAAGTAAATACCATTAACAACAGTAAGAGAACAAAATGCTGAAAAGTTTTAATAAAACCATGATCTTCAATTTAAGAATACATGTGTTTTTCCTAATAGAAACATGATTTTTCTGTATTGATTATCAAGGATTCAAAAATTTTGAAAAGGATTTGAAAGACATAGAGGTAAATTTCTAATCCACATTTGTGGACTAGTGATACCAGTCATAATTTTCTCTTATAGTAAGAGGTTGTTCATTTAGCTCTTGTTTTTCTTTTCATTCTTTTTAAAATCTTTGTGTAATCAGTTTTTTCAAAGTCACATTTCTAGAGCACTCTAAGTCATCTTATGATCTTCAAAACAAAAGAAGACATCTTTATGTAAATAAAAATCTATGACAGATATACAGGACATGGTTTACATGAACAGCATCTTGTGTGGCTAGGGAAATAACTTAATCAGTAAGGAGCTTGCTGAGAGGGCAAGAGGAATTAAGTTGACCCCTCAACACTCAGGTGAGAAGTCAGGTTGTCATGTTATAACCGAAGAGCTAGAAAGGCTGCGAAAGAAGTATTAGTGGAACTCTAGACAGCCCAGTGAGTGCTAGGTTCTATGTCGCTGTCTCAATAAGCAAGTGAGAGATATTCTGAGGAATGACAATACAGGGATCCTCCAGCTGGCAAAGGTATCCCTCTGCACATCCCACCCCCCACACACACACTCACACACATGAAAAAATGCATGAATTAAATTAAGTTAAATTAAAATGCCGTGGTTGGTATAGTGACTGTTGTGACAACATAAGGTATTTAGTTTTGATTGCCAAAACTCACAGAGAACAGTGGGTAATAGTAACCCCAATAATGGGGTGGCCAATAGGGTAGAGACAAACAGGTCACTGGAGCTCCCTGGACAGCCTAAAAGTATCATTCAGCTTCACTTCAGAGAGACTCTGAAAAAACTCAATTCGAGCAAGCAATGAAGACATCAGACATTAAGTTTTGGTGTCTACACATATACAAATATTCACATGTTTACACTCATGGAAATTAAAAATTAATATCCCTTATGTTTAATAAAACTATTATTTTAGCTCAGATTTGCCTAGGGTTTTCTATTGGATCAACTTTCTCTGGGAACTTTTATTTATTTTGTAGTCAGAAATCTTCAAATTCTCTAGAAATTAAATCAATTTTATTTTATTTCCTATTAATTAAAAGATCAAATGGTTAAATACAATAAGTAAGATAACCCTACTTATCAAAAGAAGCACACAGGAAAGATATTCTAATGCTGTTAATGTGATGTTTTGAGTAAATTAATCTAGAAAGCTGTTCAATGAGGCGTGATTTCTAAATTTTCATATATATATATATGAAAGTAAAGGCATCGAGGAGTTATTTTCTAAACCCAGTCATTACTTTTCTACAAGCAGGGTGCTATTTAAACTGACACTTCCAGTCATCACATTAAACTATCTAATAAAAGACAAATTACAAGAAACATCCATGAGAGGGTAAAATACTTTATATGAGCAAGAAAATTTAATTCTCAATAATATATTAAATGGTACAGGTTTATCATATCAACAAATACATAGAGTACTTGGCATGCTATAAAATAAAACATTAATTAATGGATAGGTCATTAGGAATTAATAATTATATTCATAATTTATTAGGTATCTCTTGTGTTCCAATAACTCCCTAAGTTATTAAAAGTAGCAGATCTTTTGATATATTAAACTACCTTAAAATGTTAAATTTTATGTCTTCATATTGAGAAATAAAAAACTTGAGGCTGAGGGTTGTTGAATGGCAATTTTTCCCTTAAGATATATTATATATATTTAATTTCACAAGTATGTTACTTCTTAATCAAAATCATCCTAGATGTATTTTCCCACTCTGAGTAGAAAACAGGATGAAAAAGAAAATTGTCTATGTAATCACTATCAAATCTTAAGTACTGTTCTGCACTATTACTTTCAAACAGCCAAATAAATTTTCTGTTTGAGCCAAAACACATTCTCATAATTTCAACTCTTTTCACTATGTCAGCTTTCTGTTAATGTGACAAAATGACCATGACAAATAACATACAAGAAAGTTTTATTTCTGCTCAAAATTTAAGAAATCTTGTTTGGTTTAGACTTGAGGTGGCACAGTGCATCAAGATGATATTGTGTAGCAGAAACTTGCTCACCTCCAAGCAGCTTTAAGAGGATCCTAATGTCTGCTGTGTGCCACAAGCCCAGTAACCTAACCTTCTTCAACCTGAGTCAGACTTCAAAGGCTCCATCACTTTCCCTTATGGCCAAAGAGCTGAAACAAAATCTTGACACAAAGGTTTTGGGGACATTAGAGATCAAAATCTCCACTAAAATATTTCTTTCAGGGTCTTTAAAAAAATTCACTAAGCCCTCAGATGTACTACAACCATCTAAAGTATTTCACAGGAAAGTATAATTACTATTCTTTGTCCCCTCTCCTTATCATATCCTAAAATATATTCTTAGCAACTCTTCTTCACTGTGATCATAAATGATGCCTGTTGTGTCTAGTATTTCTAAAACTTGGCCCTCTGTTTCTAATCAAATATATGAAAAATTACATCATCCAGTCACCGAAGGATTAAAATTGGCATTGCATAGGCATATTTTAAAGTAGGATTGGTCATAGAAAACAAAAAGAGGTGTCCTGGGAAAAGTAGTCTTTCACTTTCTGTATCTGTGGTGTGTGTGTGTGTCCTAAACACAGCATGCTCAGTATGTGTATTATTTGTATGTATGTTTTCCAGGTTGACTGTTTGGCACTAGATGGAGAATCTACAGCCACTAATTTACTAAACCTTCAAAATTCCTAAAAATATTTATTAACATTTGTGTTTTAACAAGTGCCAATACTACACATGTAAAACTGTAGCCTCGGTGTCACATATGTTTTAGGATAGTTTTGAATGAAGACTGTGAAAAATAGATCTGTGAACTCAAGGAAATGATCACATATTCCAAAGTATACTGACAGACAGAGGTTTTAGTTCTCCAGAAGGATGCATAGCTGTGCTCAAGTAAGCAAGTATAACCAGCAAAAGTCCCATCAAGTTTTTGTCTTAAAACAAAAGGATCTTGTGAGTCATTCTGAGTAGTCAAAGCTTAGCCACACATTCTCTTAATTTTAATTTTTTTTTTTTTTTAGAATTTCCTGTCTGAGTAGTATGTTTACATCCTTCTTCATTCCCTGCCTCAAACTCTTCTCATGCCTCTCTAAGTCCTACTCAAATTCATGACCTCTTGTTCTTTGAGGCCAGCCTGGAATATATAGCCAGATCCTATTTCAATAATGCAACAACATGAAATGTTAAAATACACTATAACAGGTAATGGGAGAGTGATTTCATCAGAGGATATAAATCTAATGTGCAATGCCTAAGGAGAAACTGATCTGCAATAATTATTCCTGTACCATTAAATCAAGGTGGACTTGCAGTAAGTAGAGTAAGCAGATCTTCAATACACACTCTTGTGACCTATTATTATTTTTTGTAGAAACCAAAAGATTCACCTTACTTGAATTTAGAATGGTTAGACAAACTATGTAATTAGCCGAGTGTGTGAGATTGCCATTGTTGTATATTTTTAAAGTCTTAGGTAATATTTCTTCAAATGTTGCTTTTAGTAAAATTTCTTATCTAGTATTTGTGATTCAGAGATTGCTTTTGATATTTCTTAAGGGATTCTATAAAATTTTCTCTTACCTTGAACCACTGTTCTTTTGTTTGTTTGTTTGTTTTTTGCTTTGTCTCTTTCCTAACAAGAATACTGTGCCAAATTAATCACATTATGTTAATTTAACAGTTGAACCTCAAAGATCATTTTATGATTTCTGGGGCTGTTTGCATCATTTACCCTGCATTTCTGTGTAGGTCAGTCTTTATATGGTATGGTTTATTTATATAAACAAGAATGCTATTACATATGCATGTATATTATAAATACTTATGAATATATATTATATAAATTCATGAATAACATTTTAAGTATATATAATAAAAGCAGTCATGCTCCTATGTACATGCCTGCATACAAAAATGCAAAAAGCACTGATTGATACAAGTATTTAAAGCTTGCTTTCATCTTTTCATTATGAAACCCTGATAAGTTTTTTTTTTTTTTTTTTTTTTTTTTTTTTGATTTTTCGAGACAGGGTTTCTCTGTGTAGCTTTGCGCCTTTCCTGGGACTCACTTGGTAGCCCAGGTTGGCCTCGAACTCACAGAGATCTGCCTGCCTCTGCTTCCCGAGTGCTGGGATTAAAGGCGTGCGCCACCCCCGCCCGGCGAAACCCTGATAAATTTTAATCAAGACATTTTTGTTTGTTTGTTTTTATTAATTTTTTTTTATTTTACATACTAACCGCTGTTTCCCCTCCCTCCTCTCATACTGTTTCCTCTCCCACCTCCTTTCTACCTCCCCTGCCATCATCCACTCCTCAGAAAGGGCAAGGCCTCCCATGGGAGTCAATACAGCATGGCAAACCAAGTTAATACAGGACCAAGCTCCTGCCCACTGCATCAAGGCTGAGCCAGACACCCCACCATAGGGATTAAGTTCAAAAAAGTCAGCTCATATGCCAGGGACAGACCTTGGTCCCACTGCTAAGGGCCACAAACAGACCAAGATACACAACAATCTCCCACTTGCAGAGGACTTATGTGGGTCCCATGAAGGCTCCCTAGCTGTCTGTCCAGTGTCCCTGAGCTCCTATGAACTCAGGTCAGCTGTCTCTGTGGGTTTCCCCATCATGATCTTGACCGCTCCCTGGCTTTTATAGTCTTTTCTTCCTCTCTTCAACTTGACTTCCAGGGCTCAGACCACAGTTTGGCTGTGGATCTCTGCATCTGCTTCCATTAGTTACTGGATGAAGGTTCTATGATAACAATTAGAGTAGGCACTAATCTGACATTTATCATGGATGAGCATGTTGTAGTGAACTCTTGGCTCATTAATATACAAGTTAATGAGAGTTGATTATAATAATTTTTACAGGTCAAACACTCAATCTTCATTTTTGTGTAATAATTTTGTTCAAGCAGAAATGATCTATTATGGAAGGAAGCTGATTATTAAGAAACAGTATATTCTAAGTAAAGGTGGAACATCCCTGCTCCTTAAATTCAAGTAAACAACTCAGTAGCTTAAGGAAGTCCCTGAAACTGACCAGATTCACTAGGCTTCTCCATCCCAAGGTATAGAGAAACAAAAAGGACTTCTGAGATATATTCTCAGCCAATTGAGAGCTGTAGAAGAGGTTCTGATCAACTGAGGTACCAGGAATGGACACTCTCCAATGCACTGAGATGCATACATGTTGTACAGTGTGTTCAAGTTTCCATCTTTCATGAGCTGTCAATCTTCTGGGGTGGCCTTTAGTGATGCAGCTGCTTTTGAGTTAATTCTGATTCTGTTAGTAAATCCTCACCCATATTTCTTTCAGTAACCCCAATAAAACTTATTGTTTCTCCAAGTTGTACTTTAATGGTATGTGGTGGTATTGTGTTCCCCAAAATATTGTGTACCGTAATAAACTTTTCTGGGGTCAGAGACAGAACAGCCACTAGATACAAAGGCTAGAAAAAAAGGTGGCACTCACACCTTTAATCCTAGCATTCCAAAGGCAGGAATCCCTCTGGATCTCTGTGAGTTCAAGGCTACACTGGAAACAGCCAGGCATGGTGACACATTCCTCTAATCCCAGGAAGTGAGCCTTTAATCCCAGGGAGTGATGGCAGATAGCAGAAAGGTATATAAAGCGTGAAGACCAGGAACTAGAAGCATTTGGCTGGTTAAGCTTTTAGCTGGTTAAGCTTCAGGCTTTCGAGCAGCAGTTCAACTGAGAGCCATTGGGATGAGGACACAGAAGCTTCCAGTCTGAGGAAACAGGATCAGCTGAGGAAGTGTCAAGGTGAGGTAGCTGTGGCTCGTTCTGCTTCTCTGATTTTCCAGCATTCACCCCAATAACTGGCCTTGGGTTTGATTTTATTAATAAGACTCTTTAAGATTCCTGCTATAATGGTATCATTACTTTAATTTATTATTGGGTCTTTCTTTGAACAGAGGGTACTTTTGTTCATTTTTCTTGAGGAATAATAATATTACACAGCATTCATATTCAATTTTAATTAAAATGCCCATATAGTAAATAAAATAATTATTGACATTGTTTTATATAGAAACAAAAAAACAAACATGAATATCAAAAATTCTATTACCAGAAATTTTGCTGCCAAAAATTAAAATATAATCTGTCTAGGTTTCAATTTCAGTGACTACAGTCACATTTAATAACTAAATGCATAGAAAAAGAATTTCTGCTAATTTGTGCCTACATGGAAACCATCCAACTAACTGAGGGCAGATAACAGCATAGCATGCCTACCACAGATTAATGCAACATTTTTTTTTTGTCTCAGATCATTTTCAGAATAAATATAGAGGACTGAATGCATAATTGATTAAATTTTGATTGCTCTTATCGACTAGGTAAAACTTCAGCTGCTCTGGACACACAAGCCTATCTTTATCAAGCTTCACATTAAACACACGTTGTCCAGATTTGGGGATATATCTATTTAAAAAAATACTGGCCCTGATTTTGGCCATATATAACACTGGAAAGTAAACAAAATAAAACAAAACAATAAAATATACAAATTTCAGACTCTTTTTTCACAACAGATTCTGGAGACATAGTAAAGAAAAAATTCACTTTTTAACCTGCTCTATATTGGAAAAATGAGCCTCATGTTCAGAAGCCAAAATTGAAGAAACTGAACATTTATTATTTAAGGTACAGTTAAATACAATGAAATATTTATAAACCTAGAATCATAGGCTTGGTGCACTTGTGAGGAATACCAACAGGATCTGCATCAGCATCTGGTGGGAGTTACAGAAAACTAGCTCTGTGAGTATTAAGACATTTTGTTAACCAAACATGGAAAGGCAGACTTATACATTGGAGTTCAGAAAAAGAAATCCAGTTGACGTAAGACGAGAGGGTGCTTCACCTTCACTAAATTCAGCAGAGAACTAAGGATTCGTGAGGAAGCATAATTGTCCCATTATTTTCCTGGAAGCATATTAAAAAGGAGGTGTCTGCTCTGTTACCACAGTTAAGTGGACATTCACGAAGGAGAACATTTTGATAGTGAAAACACTAATACCACTTTTGACAGTTGGAGTTTCATAACAAATTTGATCTGTTTTTCGGAAATTGAAAGACATGAATTTTTCCAGTGCTAAAACTCTTACTTAGAATCTTTGAAGTTACTTCTCAGCATTCCAGCTGGAACTAACGGTTGATACCTGCATAGCTTGACTTACAGGGACCAAAGTTTCCTGTGACACGAAGTGAGAATCTTATCTTA
The DNA here is from genome assembly GCF_049852395.1 of Peromyscus maniculatus bairdii. Classification (NCBI taxonomy): domain Eukaryota; kingdom Metazoa; phylum Chordata; class Mammalia; order Rodentia; family Cricetidae; genus Peromyscus; species Peromyscus maniculatus. The sequence goes on from NC_134854.1 coordinate 96,681,045, forward strand.
CTAGGAATTTGTATTTTTACTATTGCGTATATGTGTGATATACATGTAGGTATGTGGATGGCACACCGAGTATGGGTGAGCATGCACATGTATATTCATGTGTGGAGGATAGAATATGATGCTGGGTATAATTTTTCTAAATCCTCACTTTATATATCGAGGCAGGGCTTCTCTCTTGAACCCTGAGCTTACCAATTTGGCTTTTCTAGCAAGCCAGCTTTCTCAAGGGAATACTGTGTTTATCACTAAGCACTGGGATTATAGTAAGGCTGCCAAAATCCAAACATGAGTTCTTATTCTGGCATGGCAAGCACTTTACCCAGTGAGCCTTCTCCCTAGCTCCTAGTAATTCATTTTTTAATACTACTATTAAAAACACATCATTATACAAACACAGTAAATACATGAATGTAGAATTAGTTTATGAATAATATGGATGCAATTGTTTCCCAGATTATTCAGCCTTGTGGAGCAGAACTGATGGTTGGTCATTACTACACTGGAAAATGCCTGCTGCACCAGTCTCAGTAAGAGAAAACTCTTACATTGATAGGCCAAGAAATGTTTGCAAGTCTGTTGTTGAAAATTAAAATTAATAGTCATGGATTCATTCATTATATTGAGGGATTATCAGTATCACTTTGAGACTTTTTTAATGTTTAAGTAGCTGTAACATGGACCTACAAATTAAACTGACCTAGATGTAGAATTCATTTGTCACTGACTACTAGCCCACTCTACTTACAAATTTGCTGAACTTTTTTGTTTGAGATTGCATCTCATGTAGAATTAAAAGACCTCAAATCAGATATGCAATATTTGACAACCTTGAAATTCTGATACTCCTTCCTCCACAACCATGAACTAGCATCCACAGCTAGCCCCATCTTGCTAATGTCAGTGAGCTCTCGCTCTTCCTTCAGATTCTTCAGTATCCTGTTCTAGAAGCATGGACTCAAGTTATCAGATTTCTAATAATAGGCATGGCCAAATGAAGACATAGGGCACTCTTATTTTTTCAGATACTTTTCAATCTTAATTATGGAATTTTTCAAATTTTAATTATTAACTATTTCATGTAAACCCTTACCTTGGTTTCTAAAAAAATATCTCCTTTGTGTGTATTCATTTATATTTCTAAGTTTTCATACGTGTATCTTGTATGTTGAATATGTTCCACTCATAGAACCCTACCCTAGATTTGCACACTACTCTTCCTCCCCTTGGTCATCTTTATTATCATAAAGAGTCATATTTATACTTTCAAACCGTATCTGAACACATTATTTTGTGTATTTATATAAAGTTTAGGAACAAGGAATAAGAGGATACATATAATATTTTCTCAAAGGGTCACCTTTTTCCTAAAGGAAACTTTATCAGTAAATTCTCACAAATCATAGTCCTAGTCTAATTAACTTGGTTTGGGAATCAAAACAAACAAAATTCTCAGTCTGCCAAATGTCTGCAGGTCTGGAGAGTAAGGCTGGCACAAGCTTCCAGTTCAATTTATTTAAAATGTAGGACAAAGGAGCCACTTATACTTGATGCCAAGGCTTCTTCCCAATTCCAGACAAGAGCTACAAGTACTTGAAAGAGTACTACACAATTACTTGACAATAAACAAATGAATTTATATGTTTTTCTTAAGCTTTATTGAAATAATGAGTTTTGATTTCTGGATGTGTATTTCAAGAGAAGAAGAAAACAAAAAGTAAATTAACCTGGTATGTGGATAAAAATATGGGATTTAGGTCAATTTTGCAAATGATCTGTCCTTAGTGACAATGGGTAGCACATAATTTTAATGTTCTTGAGTAAAAAAAAAACATGTAGTATTTTTAAATTTTAGAGACTTTTTATTAACCTTGTAATTAAAATACAGCATTTATGTAAGTGAATAAGTTAAGATAGAATTAATATAATACTTTTATGTATAAGGAGATGTGAAAATGTTTTTGAGATATGACCATTTTTTTTAAAGAATCAGACAAGATGCTGCTGTCACACTGGAAGTTGACACCAAAAGCAAATACAAAAAAATGGAATAGACAATATCTTGATGTGTATATCTGAAATTATGAAATTATAATATGAAATTTATATATTCATTTTTGAAATATATGAAATTATATTATGAAAATATATTATGAAATTATAATATGAAATTTATATATTCATTTTTCTTTCAAGTTTAGGGAGATCTTTGTTATTTTTTAAATATGTCTATTCCCTTTTTTGATTTCTGCTCATCTGTTACTATAGTAACACACATGTTTTGTTGTTGCTGTTTTATTTTTTAAATTATTTTTCTTATTTGACAGGATAAATCCATTGATTATTTCTTCTGCCTATTGACCACTAAATGTTATTTATTACACTGTTATTTCTATCTCCACAATGAACAGTTCTGTAGTTTCTATTTGGCGTTTTTCTGATTCCTATCTCTACCCAAGTCCTCACTTTGTTAAAATCAGTTTGTTTAAATTTGTTTATTTTGTATATATTGCTTTATGTGCAAAACAGTGAGGTGCCCATGAGTAACAACAGAAAGCATCAGACCTCCTGGAATGGTTGTGGACCACCATACAGGTGCAGGAAACCTAGCTGTGATCCTTTGCAAGAGCAAATGTGTTCTTTACCATTAAACTATCTCTCCTTCACTTATATGTGATCTCTTGTAGATGTCTGAGCTTAATTGAAAATTAAGGTGCTAATTTTCAGTTATTTCTCAGATAATTCATATGTCTCCACATCTTGAGATTCTGTTAACTGAAAATTTACTGCTTTCATTTTGGTTATCATGATTTCATAATAGTAGTTCCAGCAAAATTTCCACCGATGTCTGTTTATTTGAGAATAGTCACTTTCCTAAGATTGGACTGAATTAAGTGGAGAAAGTACATAATATTCATGTCAATGTTTCAAGGAAAAATTAAATTGTCACTTTCTCTGTGTGGTGTTTTTATTTGCAAGTTCTCTAAAATAAACTTTTATGTTATGGAGTATTATTTTAACTATGTAAAGACGTGTTACATTTTTTATGCTGTCAAATATTACTTTAACTGTGTAAAGGTGTATTACATTTGGTTATGCTACATTTGTTTAATGATGTAAGGATGTGTGTTTAATTATGTAAATATGTGTTGCCCCTGATTGGTCTAATAAAAAGATGAACAACCAATAGCTAGGCAGGAGAAGAATAGGTAGGGCTGCTGGGCAGAGGAAATAAATAGGAATGAGAGCGTTCAGAAGAGAAGAGGAGAGGTGAAGAGAGGAGAGGAGAGGAGAGAAAAGAAGAGAAGAGAAGAGAAGAGAAGAGAAGAGAAGAGAAGAGAAGAGAAGAGAAGAGAAGAGAAGAGAAGAGAAGAGAAGAGAAGGGAGGGGAGGGGAGGGGAGGGGAGGGGAGGGGAGGGGAGGGGAGGGGAGGGGAGGGGAGGGGAGGGGAGGGGAGGGGAGAGGAGAGGAGAGGAGAGGAGAGGAGAGGAGAGGAGAGGAGAGGAGAGGAGAGAAGAGAAGAGAAGAGAAGAGAAGAGAAGAGAAGAGAAGAGAAGAGAAGAGAAGAGAAGAGAAGAGAAGAGAAGGAATGAAGTGAGCAAGGAGAAGAGAGCGTGACATGCATGGAGGACGGAAGCCAGGCAGCTGCCAGACAGACACAAGAAGCATTGAAAGTAAGAGAAAAGTAAAAAGGCCCTTTGCAGAATGTAGATGAAGAGAAACAGGTCAAGCTGAAAGATCTAGCCAGAAATGAGCCTCAGCTAGCCTGAGCATTCATAACTAATAAGAAGTCTTCATGTCATGATTTGGGAGCTGGTTGGTGACCCAAAAGAGAAATCCTGGTACATTTTAATAATACAAAAATTTTTAAATATATACAAAAACAAGGCTACCATGTGAAAATAGTCCATGTAATTGAAGCAATCATCGAAGGCAATGTATGGGTATACCTGATCAAGTATTGACATCTAAACTACAAATTCAACTAATGCCACCCAACAGAAAAATAGGTTAAAGAATAAAAATAATGAAATTAATCATGTCTTAGAAGAGGACATTTTAATGATCAACAAGTATATGGGAAGTGTTCAACTTTACCAATCATCAGGGAATTACTTAAATTCCACAAACGGCTTTCACCTCATACTCTATTGATGGCTACTATCAGATGAGATAACAGAATGTGTTGGCAAGAATATGGAGAAATCAGAGCTTATTTATACTGTTGGGACAATGTAAATTGGTAGAGGTATTGTGGAAAACAGTATGGAATTTACTAAATAATAACAACAGACAAGCTTTGTAATTCAACAATAAATTTTGAGGGGGATTGACAAACTAAATGAAATAATTATCTCCAGTAGATAATAAGTTTTTCTGTGTTCATTTCAGTGTCATTCAAAATAGGAACGCAATGGAAAGTACTTAACATTCTGTCTGCAGATATAAGATATTTTATAGAGAGCTCTGGAGACCTGCATGCTTAGAGGAATCAGTCTGTGGTGGACAGATGAAAACTGCATATTACACTTACTAAAAATATTGGCCTCATAGAAACGGAGTGAAGGTTGATGAGCAAGGCCTAAAATAGAGGGACAGCAAAAGATATTAGCCTGAAGGCAAATCTTACATCTCTGCAAAATAGATGCATTCTGGAATTACAATTTCACAGTGTAACTGTAGTTAATAGTTTTATATTGTCTGTTTGAACTTACCTAGGCAGATAAATATATGATTACACTACATGTGGAAAGTTATTCATATGAGGCAATGGATATTTCAATTTGTTTGATTGTGGCTAATTTTTACATACAGTATACATTATGTTATAGATAATATTAGTGTATATCATATCAGTAGATAACATAATTTATTGTAATATGTATTTCTTAAATGATCACTTTATATGCCTGCATGATGTATTTTATTGAAAAATCACTCATTCATCACTAAATGTGGAAAAATGGCAACAAAATGAATAGATTCTGGAGATCTGTCAAGTATGGAAGCTATACTCCCACTTAGGTATGATAGGGAGAAAAAAGAATTTCCCAGATTTTTCCTACACTGAATCTTAGCTATGTCACAGTCACTTCAAAGGGTAGGAACATCTTTCCTTTTAATGAACATAGGGTGTTCACTTCAATTTTTCATTAGCTTAATTTTTCTGAGTATAGACAACTTTAATTATGGTAATGGTCATTGTGTACACTTAATCTCAAGCACAAGCAATCACTTCACCTGTTTTGTGATTTGGTTGCTGCATCTCAGAAAGAAAGTTGCATAGTTCAAATGCATGTAAATAGTGAATAAAAGTTGCTTTTTTGAACCAAATAAAATTTTCTCTGCCTCTGTTTTAAGAGTTCAAAGCTCACAAAAATGTGGATCATTAAGAGTAATTCAGGGGCATGCATCCACTTTTTTAAGCCACCCTTGGCAAAGCTTCTTACGTGATTTAAAGTATGAACTGTTGTGCCCATGTGCTGCTCTGCCAACTTTTTATTGCAACTCATTGCTTGTCAGCCTCTTAGTTTTTCATCTTTGACTTCCAGATGAATTTTTAATGGCAGGACTTCAAAATACCATGGAAGTAAATGATGTTTATATTTTGCTTGCAAAATCAGCACTTGAGAGACTCACTTGCCTACAAATGGACCCTCTTAGGATCTTAAAAGCTACAACCTCATCCAGATATTCAGATATAAAAGTTATCAGACAGTCTGTGGACACTTCAAGCTGCTTCTCTCAGAGTGATCGTGTGCAGACAGATTACTAACAGTGACTAGGAATGCAGCACTCAGAACTTTGCCTTTGAAGGATTTCTATGATCTGTGGGTAAAAAAAAACCATCACTTTATCAAATAGGCAATGGATATCTCAACATTCAGAATTTCAAAAATGACCAATATTTTGTAAGCATGTACAAATAAATACAGTGCAAAACTGTGAATATTTATTTTATTAATTTACATTTATAAAGTATAACATGTTATTTGGACTAATTAGTTTTCATATCTCTTCAGAATCATTTGCTATTGAAATTAATACCCATAGCTTAATATTTCCTTGGATGAATCTGATAGAACCTATTATTGAAACTGTTCCAGTGAGGAAGTCAGTTATTCTCTATAAATATGTGATGCAAAACAAGCTATCACTTGTAGGAACTATTTAATATCAATCATTTGTTGTTAAATTTATTAATAAATAAAGAAATTCGAGAGTAAGCCTCAAGCAAAATGGAGGGTTAGCACTAAGGCTGATGAAGTATGAGTCCTTGTTCCCAAGCCTGATGGTGTGAGTGGAATCCCTAGGAACTAAATGGTGGGAAGAGATAACTGACTCTACCAGATTGTCTTCTAAAATACATAAGCATGACATGATATGGTATATTCCTACATACACAGACTATCAGACACACAGTCTGTCTGTCTGTTTTTCTCTCTGTCTGTCTCTGTCTCTGTTTCTCTCTCTCTCTCTCTCTCTCTCTCTCTCTCTCTCTCACACACACACACACACACACACACACACACACACACACACTCGAACACACATACAAGAGAAAGTAATAAATGCAAGAGGAGCATTAAACAGAGAGGGAGAATGAAGAGGGAGAAAGGGAGAGAATACCACAGACAATAACACTAAGGGACATTGAGGGGTCTTATGGGAACCTACAGTAAAAACTGCTTAAAATATATACATATATTTTAAAAATCCAAATAAAGTCACCAAATAAGGAGGCAGGCAATGTCCTAACTAGACATTTACCACCATGGAAAACCTCCAATTCTAAGAATGGGTTATACCTAATTGAGTTATTGGCCAAAGGAGATCCATGGAAACCTTTTAAAAAAAAACTCAGACTCTTGTCAAAGCTACTGTTTCTTTGCCACAAACTGATGATAAGACCTTGTTTCTGAAGACAATACTTACATATCTCTTGGAATGCCAAGAGTTGAACTAATGCCTACCTATATACTTCACCTCCTCTGACTAGTCTTCATGATACTGGAAGGTATTCTGCATGCTGCCAGAGGAGAAAGGTAAACATCAACTGAGATACAAAGCCTGTGATCTGAAATGATAACCTGTCTGCATGATATGCTGTTATAATAGTGGCACAAATGTTTTGGGATTTATTAACCAATTTTTCTTTGGAACTAAGTTCCACTCCATGAAATGGAGTACATGCCCAGCACTGATGAGATGGCTGAGAACCTGAGACTAGATAAGCATTGGATCTAGGAGAAAACCAAATACTATTGTTCTTCAGAAGAAAAATAGCAGTATAATGAGTCATAGCAACAGTCTGTTATATCTATAGATCAGTGTCTCCCTCAGCCATCATCAGAGAATTTTTTTTCTGCAGTACAGTGAGACAGTCTGGAATTTTCAGTCTTAAATGGGGTATTTTCATCTAATTCCTCCTTCTCATCACAGAGGTAGAAAGATTATAAAAGCCAGAGGAGATAGAAGACACCAAGAAAAGAGGTCCTTCTAAATCCAACGGGACAGATGTACTTATGGACTCAGAAAGACTGAGGGAGCCTACACAGGTCTAAGCCAAATGGGGTCCCAGAGCTGAGATAGAAAAGTAGACACAAGCTTCAGAGCTAACCCAGAAACTACCTCTCATAGATAATCACTCACAAAGAAAAATGTGTTTTTCTTTGGTATATTCATACACACAGAAACTATCAGACACTCAGTCTGTTTGTCTGTTTTTTCTCTCTGTCTTCAATGAAGTCTCACTGGGTATATAAAGAACATTTAAATGGAGGTCCCATGCCCAGCAGTAGATGGCCAACAGAAAAAGAGCTCACTGTTATTTTTGGAGATCTGTTTTGTCTCATAATATTTTGTTTGGGCTTCCTTTGTTTTAATGGTCTTTTGATTGTACATTATAGTTTCTGATTTTATGTTTTTGTGTTGTGTGTGTTTCTCATGTTATTTCTTTTTTAGTAATTTTGGTTTGCTGTTTTATTTGTATGTTTGTTTTATAAAAAGTGAGAGAAAGAAGGCATAGAGTTGGAAATGTGGGGAGGTGGAAAGGATCTAGAAGGAGATGAGGAAACTATGATCAGAATATATTGATGGCAAAATTATTGTCAATAATATAATTAAACTAATTTTATTTCATATTTTAGATTTATTTCAACCTAGAATCAATTACTGCAAAATACCATTTTGATCTCAGACTTCCATAGTATTAATTTGCACAACTTCGTGTCAATTCTCCCATCTGAGTCATTTTGTGATTTTCTGTAACTTTATATTCATTTTTTATGTCCTACAATTTTATGAAATTAGATGACTAGATTTCACAAGCTTTTGTGTCTGATTTCTTCCTTCAACCATATAATTTTCATTCATCATATTGCTTAGATATCAGTAATTTATTGCCTTTTATCACTGGATATGAATTTGTCTACGGATAGAGAAAAAAATTTCCATCAATCTGATATATTTAGTTCAATTTCTGATTACTAATAAAGGTGGAACAAAGATTTACATATAAATCTTACCAAGAATACATATGTTTTCACTTCTCTTAAATTATGGATAGAATTACTCTGTTAAAAGATAGGGTTCTGATGAAAATATGTTCTTGCTTGAATTTAAACCCAACTAAGAAGTACAGATCTGGACATGTGTGTATTGGGTAGGTAGATTTAAGAGGAGGTCAGCCAATGCTGTAGGATGAATGCAGGACTTAGTGACCAGGAGCAAGCAAGAGCCAAGCAACAGCATCTGCCTGTCTGCCTACCTGCCTATCATTGCTTCCCAAGTAGGCAGTGTGCTATGTCCCCTCACACTATGAGCCAATACATCACTTCCTTTTAAAGCTAGCTTTTTTTAATTAAGAATTTTTTTTTATTTATTTTACAAACCAACCATAGATTCCCCCTATCTTCTCTCCTTCCACCTCCCCAGCCTTCTCCCCACCAACCTACCCCCTATTTCCTGCTCTGATAAGGTAAGGCTCCCATGGGGAGTTAACAGAGCCTGGTATATTCAGTTGACGCAGTTCCAAGCCCCTCCCCCTGCATCAGGGCTGTGCAGTTTCCCGCCATAGGTATTTGGCTCCAAAAAGCAAGCTAATGCATCAGGGATTGATCCTGACCCTACTGCCAGGGGTTCCCTTAAGCAGATCAAGCTACACAACTGTCTTGATTATGCAGAGGGCATAGCCCAGTCCCAAGGATGCTCCACAGCTGTTGGTTCAAAGTTCATGAGTTCCCACTAGTTATGTTTGTTGTCTCTGTAGATTTCCCCATCACGATCTTATGCCCCTTGCTCATAGAATCCCTCTTCTCTCTCTTCAACTGGACTCCTGAAGCTTGGCATGGTGCTTGACTGTAGATCTTTGCATCTGCTTCCTCCAGTTACTGGACAAAGGCTCTATGATGACAGGGTATTCACCTATCTGATTACTGGAGTAAACCAGTACAGACACCCGCTCCACTATTGTTAGTAGTCTAAGCTGGGGTCATGTTTGTGGATTCCTGGGAAACTCCTCACTACCAGGTTTCTCTCTATCCCCATGACGTTTCCCTCTATCATGGTATCTCTTTCTTTGCTCTCCCACTCGGTCGCTGTTCCAGCTCGACCATCCCATTCCCTTATGTTCTCATCCCCCATCCCCTACCCTCTATTAACCACCTCAACCCCAGTTTACTTACAGAGATCTCATCTATTTCCCCTTCCCAAGGTGATCCGTGTGTCCATCTTAGTGTCCTCCTTGTTAGCTAGCTTCTCTGGAGCTGTAGATTGTAGTCTGGCTAACCTTTGCTTTACATCTAGCACCCACTTAGCCGGGCGGTGGTGGCACATGCCTTTAATCCCAGCACATCTAGCACCCACTTATGAGTGAGTACATACTATGTTTGTCTTTCTGAGTCTGGGTTACCTCACTTAGGTTTTAATGCACATGGTTTTCCCATTTCAGGATTGTTGTCATTATGAAATATGTCTTCTTTTGCATGGGATTGTCCTTTATGTTGAAGGAAGTTATCTACATCCTGGATTATAGAAAAGTAGATGCCAATAACTTCACTAACAGATGTGACAAACAAGATAATAATAGGTACTGCCAAATAACTCGAGAACAGCAAAATCAGCTCCCAGTTAAAAATGATTATTCAGCTTGTAAGAGTCTGCGAAGCCAAGCCGGGCGTGGTGGCGCACGCCTTTAATCCCAGCACTCGGGAGGCAGAGGCAGGCGGATCTCTGTGAGTTCGAGGCCAGCCTGGGCTACCAAGTGAGCTCCAGGAAAGGCGCAAAGCTACACAGAGAAACCCTGTCTCGAAAAACCAAAAAAAAAAAAAAAAAAAAAAGAGTCTGCGAAGCCATTTGTTTTTAGGTTTTAGCATTAATCTCTTATCAACCAATATGATTCTCTCCTTATTCACTATAACAGTTGGTATTGTCAGAAATCTTTAATTCGAAGCCTTTCAGAGATGCCATTTAAATTTAGTTTGTATTTCCTTAATTTCTCAATATACTTAAGCAGAGTTAAATGTCATTTATTTCATCTTTATTGAGTTGTCGTCAAATATCTGGCCTGCCTCTTCCTGAATGTTTTTATTGAGTTAATCACAGATTCAAAAAGAATTTTTCAGAGATAAAAGGGAGTATAAAATATACTCCCTTGTGTTCAGTGCTAAAAGTTTTAAAAAAAATCATAGCATGATATAACCAAAATGCTTGGATAGGTCTTGTTTGTGACTCTTAGGCCAGTTTTACACATTTGCTCATATTGTCCTGTGATTTTATGTGGTGTGTGAATATGTGTATATTTGCTTTTTTATCTAATTTGATTTAATTTTACATATCAGCCATGGATTCTCCTGTCCTCCCTCCTCCCCCCTTCCCTAGCCCACCCGCCATTCCCATCTCCTCCAGGGCAAAGACTCCCCTGGAGATTCAGCTCAACCTGGTAGATTGAGTCCAGGCAGGTCCAGTCCCCTCCTCCCTTCACCCAGGCTGAGCAAACTGTCTCTGCATAGTCTCCAGGTTCCAAACGGCCAGTTCATGCACTAAGAACAGGTCCCGGTCCAACTGACCTACTCTGGTGATAGGATGGCCAAACACCCTAACTGTCATGCTAGAAATCTCATCCAATGACTGATGGAAGAGAATGCAGAGATCCATGGCCAGACCCCAGGTGGAGCTTCAGGAGTCCAATCCGCGAGAAAGAGGAGGGATTGTATGAGCCAGAATTGTTGAGACCAAGATTGGAAAAAAGCACAGGGACAAATAGTATATTTGCTTTTAACATTAGATTTTGAGAAATATGTACATCTGCCATCAGTGTCAAAATTCTGAGTAATCCCAACCACACAGAGAGCCCAGCGACATTTTATCACATGTACTTGCTTTTCCCCTAAGCCTTTCACTAAGCCTAGCAACCAAGACCTTCTGAGAGTCTAAAGTTTTACTATTTCAACAAGATGTGGACATAAAGTGTCATCGCATGTCACCTTAGAGGTTTGTGTTGTTTTTTTGTGTTTTTTAAGGTTTATGGTTTTTAACTTCAGCATAGTTTCTTAGAAACTCAGTTATCTTCTTCACATTGAAGTCTCTATTCTTTTTACTTCTGAGGGAAAACCTGTCCTATATTTCATAACACTGTATTTTCACAGTCACCTATGTAAGAACTTTTCATCTTTTTCCAGCTTTATGCTTACAAACAAAGCCTGAGTGAGTATTTGTTTACAGCTTTTTGTGTGAGTATAAATTGGTTATTTTTGGAGAGGAATGCCAAGGAGTATAGTTGCTTACTTGCATAAAAATTCAATGTTTTCTTTTATAAGCAATCACTAGGTATGTCTTTAAGCATAGTGTGTTATTCGCCATGCCTAGTTGTAATGTGTTAGTGAAAAGTTTTATGTTTATACATCCTCTCTAGTATTTACTATCAACACTAAGTATTTTAAGTCGAGTATTAGTGAACATTTTTCAGCTATTTCATGACTTTGAAGATCTACTTCTATGACTATTTCCCATGTGTAGGTCTTTTCCATTCAGATATAATTAATTGTAGAGTTGTCCATTGTCTTCTTGAATTTTTTGAATTGCTGACTTTCCCCCCTATGTTTTGTATTAGGTTTTAAAGATCCCCTTATGTTTAGATAGCAATTACAAGTCAAGTATGTGGTGTAAAAATATTTCCTGAATTATACCTTGTCTTTATATCTTTATATCACCTGAATAGTTATAGGGATAAAGGTTTATTTTTTTGTTTTTCTTTAACTTTTGGGTTTTCTCCTCCTCCTCCTCCTCCTCCTCCTCCTCCTCCTCCTCCTCCTCCTCCTCCTCCTTCTCCTCTCTCTATTCTTTGCATTTTATATTGATTTTAAGTACATAGTTGTGTGTGTCTCTTTGTATGTATGAGCATATGCCCATGGAGACCTGAGGAGTGAGTAGACCTGGAGCTAGAATTGCATACAGGCTGTAGTGAACTGCTTAGTGTGGGTTTTGGAACTGAAAACAGGTCCTTCATAAAAAACGATAATCACTCTGGGCCATCTTTCCAGCTCCAGCATTATCTCATTGTGGTGAGTGAGTATACTTATGCTTTATGACTCCCATGGCTTGAAAAAAACACAAACTCCAATGATGGCTGGAAAAGGCACTTATCTATGAGTGTATCAAAATATCATTAGGATTTATTATATCACCATGCATTAGTATTCTTTTTCTTCATTTTAGACCTTTAATATATGGTTTATCTTAGGTCTCTTGGCTATCTAGTCTCTGGTTCTTGGTTTCCAAAGAAGTATTGGGTATGGGTTACATGTCATGGACTGGTCCTTAAGTCAAATCAGATATTGGCTAGTTATTCACACTAGTGAATGGCAAACCTAATTAGTCTTATTAAATAAAATCCTGGAGTAAGATATTTGGGTGAAGACTGAAAGATCAGAGACACAGAACAGCAGCCGAAGTCACTTCTTACCTCTGCAAAATCTCAGACAGAATGGAATTGATCCTGTCTCTATGAATCCTCAGACTGAATGGGAAACAATATCTAGTCTCCAACCACCTTATATTCCTGTCTTTATCTCCTCCTGATGCTGGGATTAAAGGCCTGGGTCACCACCACTGGCTCTGTTTCTCTTTTAGACTGGATCAATCTCATGAAGCCCAGGGTGACTTTAAACTTCTGATCTTCCTGCCTTCTTCTCCCAAGTGCTAAGATTAAAGGTGTATGCCATCACTGCCTGGCCTCTAAGGTTAACTAGTGGCTATCTCTACTCTCTGATCCCCAGGCAAACTTTATTTGTTAGAACACAAACAAAATATCGTACAACACACTAGTTAGGTACCACTATTGCACTAGTATATCTTGCAGGCAGTATGCCATTGTAGATTAAAGAGTTTGTGGCTAGCTTGGTATTTATGCTTTTCTTTTGGTCACATTCAGAGTACCTTCCTGAATGAGAGACACTAGAACAGAGGGGTGAAGATGAAGACTTGCTATCTGTTTGTGGAGAACAACCTGTTGTCTTGGGAACAGCCTAGATTGTTTGAGGATTCTCATAGGACCCCTTTGGTCAACAATTCAATTAGATTTAACTAAATCTGAGTACTAGAAGTTTTGTTTGTTAATCAGGATGGCTAGTTGGGATTCTATCTCCTGAATTATTTCATTTAGATCACCTTCACACACACACACACACACACACACACACACACACACACACACACTGAAATTAAGTTTCCATACTACTACTCTTCAAATGGCTATTAATTTTATCTGTTTCTTCTCACATTCCCTTTCTCAACCTTCTTGGCCCTCCTACTTTCTATTTGATCCTTCCATTCCAGCATGCCCATCCATTCATAATTATCCATTCTATTTCCCTTTCCTAATAATATAATCTGATCTCTCTAGTCCTTTACTCTATATCTACCCTTTGTGCTTCTACAGATTGTAGCTTGGTTATCACTGACTTAACAGCTAATTTCCACATATAAGTGAATACATAACATGCAGCAGATGGGAATGAATATAGAGACATCCAGTAAGACATAAAGCAGAGAGTGGGAAAACTTGCAACACCCAGCCTTAATCTGGGGGAGTCCACCAAATCCCTTCCCTCAGAGCTCAGCGAACCCTGTAGAAAAGGAGGTGGAAAGAGTTTCAGAACCAGAAGGAATGGAAGACACCAAGAAAACAAGGTCCTAAAAATCAGCATGACCAAAACTCATGTGAACTCACAGAGACTGAAGAAGCCAACACAAGCCCTATATGGGTCTGTATCATGCCCTATGCATTAATAGTATGGCTTCCAGTTTAGTGTTTTTATAGAATTCCTAAAAATGTAAATGAGTAAGTCTCTGATTTTTGTGCCTTCTCTAGGGCTCTTTTCCTTCTGTTGGTTTATCCTGTTCAACTTTGATGTGATAATTTTATCTTATTATATTTTATTTTTTCATATTTTAATATTAACTCTTAGAAGCCTGTTTTCTTATGATAAGGGCCAAAAGGGAATGGATCAGGATGGGAAGTGAGGTGTGGAGGGGACTGGGAGGAGTAGAGAAAGGTGAAACTGTAATCAGTATATATTTTGTGAGAGAAGAATCTATTTTAATAATAGGAAAAAACAAAGAAAACCTATTCTATTCAGAATTTCATACCAAATATCAATAATCAACATGTTGGTAGGGCCTCAGAGCCTCTGTACATTCTAGGGAAAAGTTAAACCTTTCCTCTTCCAGGTTTGAAAGGTTCTAGAGTTTTAGTTTGTAGATTTTAAGCTCAGTCATTTATCTACATCTTTTTTTTGTTGGCCATGGTACTGTGTAATGTTGTGTATGCATTGTATGTTCTCTCTGTGCATCTCTTCTCTTTCTCATGTGTGTGTTTGTGTGCATGTGCCTGTGAGTATGTGCTGCATGTGTGTGTGTGTGTGTGTGTGTGTGTGTGTGTGTGTGTGTGTGTGTGTTTCATAATGTAGGTATAGATCCTAGCCTTCTCATTGTATGGCCCTGCATGTGGCCAGGTAGCTGTCTCTTCAAGTTCAGGGAATTCTCTTGACTCTGCCTTCCATCCTTTCCTAAGAGTGCTGAAGTTATTGCTGTGGGGAGGCTACCAGGTACCAATTTCGTGTGTGTGTGTGTGTGTGTGTGTGTGTGTGTGTGTCATTGAAACTTATATACTCATGTTTGTACAAATGTTTCACCCATAGAACTATCTTCTCAGCCCCTTTTCCTCTTTTAAGGATACTTGTCATTGGCTTTCTGACTCATATAGTGTTATTTCTTATGTGTAAATTAATTACACTTGTCTTGTCTCTATCAATAAGAACACATTTACACGTTCTAGAGTTGAATCTTTATTTTAGGGAACACCATTCATTAAACTCACTACAGTATAGGTCAATTTATCCAATATTCCATTTGATTTTCCTTTTTTATAACTTATGTTCATTTTTAATATTTTTTTCAGTTTTCATTTATTTTGACGTACTTTTATTTGCTCTTCCACATATTTTTATGAAAATTAACCAATCAGTCTTTTGACATCTTATTATGTTTCTTTTTTACTGGTATCCTAAATGGTAATTGATATCCTAAATAGTAATTTTTTACTATAGCATTATTTATAATTATTAATTGGGAAGTATCATATTCAAGTACACTTTAAAGAAGCACTCACAATATTCATCTTTGAACATGTAGGTTAGCTATACTTCCTTGTTGTGGTTCCAGTCATACTTTAAGATCTATTATCCAGTGATTTCCATATGTTTGGTTTATCTATTGGTGCAGAGAACATTCCCCTGCTGCTTCTGGAGGTAAAGCAAGAGTTTGCTCTGGCTTAGCCCTGAGTAAATGTATAGGGCCAATGAGGAGTCTGAATCTCCTTGGTATAGAAACTTTTCAAGGATATGTTGACCAATTCCTGTTACAATTTCTCTGGGATGGTGATGGCAATTACAGCGTCTGGTTTGTGTACATCTGTATTTCTGCCTCATAGAATCTCCTTCTATCTTGAAGGGCTTTTAACATTTCTTATTGAATTGGTATGTTGGAAGTAAATTCTGTTTCTATCTGGGAATTTTCATTATTCTTTAAGTTCCTAGTTTCACTGCATGTAAAATTCATTCTCTGTTTGTGGGTTTTGGTTGCTTGTTGTTGATTTTCTCATTACTCTAAAACATAATTATACATTTGATTCACATCTCTAATACTAGTGTTAGGAAGGCTTTGACAGGAGGATCTCCTAAAGTCTGAGGCCATCTGGATTACAGATGTGGTTCCAGACCAGCGTGGGCGTACAGAAAAACATTCTATCTCAGATCAAACTAAGAAATCTATTGTAGATACCCCAGTCTCACAAAATGTCTCAGCCCCTAACCCTCTTCCTCCTGCCACTATTCTTAATATCTATTTTAATTCGTTGGCCTTTTAAAGATAAGTATGAGTGGGGAATTTTTAATTTTTAGTTCTCTTAATTTTTGAGATATTCATATATGTATGTGTTTTGAAGGTTTTTTTCTCTTTCTAATATTAGACATTTCCTCGATATTTCTTTAGCTCTCTTTTGTTTTTCAGTTTTATGTTAGTACATTCAAACTGTCACATTGTCCTTTTCCTCAACCTTTAGGTGACTTGTCTTTTCATATTTTTATATTTTTTATATTAGGTCTATATTTGGATAACTTCATTGACCTGTCCTTGGAGTCATTTCATCATTATTGTCGGTTCTAATCAACTCATCAAAGACATTCTGTGATAAAATCTCTGTATTTTTAGTAACACTCCTCTTTCTCTCCTTTTCCCTCTTTATGAAGTAGGATTTGCATTTTCCAAGAGAGACCTGCATTGGTCTATTATTGCTGAAGCTTTCCCAATGTGATTTAGACTTCAGATTTTTTTTTTTACTGATGCTTAGAGTTTCATCTCAAGTATGTTTTTTTTCCAGTCTTATTTTCTCAATGTATATTCAAGCTTTGACTAATATATGTTTTTTTTCTTTTTACAGAGTCTCAAAAGGAAACTGTCTCTCTCTTTTAAATCTATTATCTATCTATCTATCTATCTATCTATCTATCTATCTATCTATCTAATTTATTCTTCTCTCTTATATTGCATCCTGACTGCAGTTTCTCCTCCCTTTTATCCTCAATGCCTCTGCCCCACCTCCCGCAAATACACTTCTCCTCCATTTCCCTTGAGAAAAGGGCAGGCCTTCCAGGGATATTAACCAAACATAGCATATAAAGACAGAATAAGACTAAGTACCTCCCCTCATATTAAGGCTGAATGAGGCAAGCCATTAGGAAACAAATGGTCCCAAAAGCATGCAAGCGATTCATAGGCAACCCCCACTCCCACTGTTAGGAGACCAACAAGAAGACCAAGCTACACCATCATAAGGAACATGTCTTTTAGTGGTTACTGAGTTTTATTCTGTTGTTATTTGTCCTGTCATTTTTTTTGTTTTGAAAAGAAAGCCCAATGTGAGGAACTATTCTTGGAAACTGACTTACCTGTTTTCTCATACATATAATGTGTTCAAGCTTAGCATAGGTGTAGGCTTCTAAAATACAGGCCCTTCTCTCCATGTGCTGTGGTGGTTTTATAAGTTTTCTGTAACCCTTTCTAGAAACAGAACTTGGGTGTTGTCCTTATTCCCTTTACCCATCTGTACTGGGCGGCTGTGTCATTAAGGGACTTGACATGTTGGCTTTTACCTCAAAACTAATACTTTGCTTTATGGAATAGGGAGAGGAGATACATTGGAGGAAAATATCCGCAACTGCAACCTTTTTCTTCCTATAGCTCCACCAGTGGAGAATGATCAAGATTTTCACTCTGATAGTGAAGCTTATGGTTAACTACATAGAACTGAGAATATCCACAGGAATACATATTTGAACATGTCTTTCTAAAAGGAACTAGCTGAAGAGGGAATGTGTGCCTAAACAGGTGTTACGATCCAATGCACTGGGTGCCTGAGCTAATGTGAATGGAAAAGGGGAAAAGCCAGAAGAACAATTTAATTTTGTTTTCTGATTTGCTCAGATGTGAACAAGCTTTTACTGCTGTTGTCAACTAGCCCTTCAAACTGTGATTGAAAAATAAAATTGTCCTGTCTTACGTAGCTTCTTTTGAAGCATTTGATCACATAAACAAGAAAAACAATATCAACTTCCTCAGCCTAGCTCTGTAGAATTCAGGGCTCATGGAGCAAAAGCCTAACAGTGTGAACTTCCAATGTCTCTAGTTTCAGAGGGGTTTCAATGACACACTTGTCAACACTTGCCCTTTATCCATGACATAAAAATTGCCACTTACTTCTAATTGCTTTGTTTCATGTCTAGCAGCAACTGTCCCAGCTAAGGCATTGTGTTTTCCCTGCCAGATAAATCATGGTTTTGATTTTAAATTAGTTTTATATCATAGGATTCTTTTATATGATTCATTCAAGAGAACTATACATTCACAGTTTATTTATTTATTTTTTTGTATAAGGATGGGAACAACAGCCGTTCTGTCTTTTTTTCATGCTCAGCATGGAAAGCTGCTGTGGATATTGCTCTATATAAATAAAACAATGAGCCAGGCAGTGGTGGCGCATGCCTTTAATCCCAGCACTCGGGAGGCAGAGCCAGGCAGATCTCTGTGAGTTCGAGGCCAGCCTGGGCTACCAAGTGAGTTCCAGGAAAGGCACAAAGCTACACAGAGAAACCCTGTCTCGAAAAACCAAAAAAATAAATAAATAAATAATAAATAAATAAATAAATAAAACAATGATGGCCAGTGACCAGACAGGAAGTATAAGTGGGACAAGAAGAGAGGAGAATTGGGGAAACAGGAAGAAGGAGGGAGAGACACTGCAACCATCGCCAGGACAAGCAGCATGTAAGGACACCTGTAAGCCACCAGCCACGTGGCAAGGTATAGATTTATAAAAATGGGTTAATTTAAGATATAAGAACAGTTAGCAAGAAGCCTGCCACGGCCATACAGTTTATAAATAATATAAGTGTCTGAGTGATTATTTTATACGAGGATTGTGGGACTGCAGGGCTTGGTGGAACCTGGAGAGAAGCCCTCCAGCAACAGAAAGCTTTCATTTTTCTTTCTTATGTAGGTATACATTTAATGACAATATGAAATCTGGTAAAACAACCACTCACCCCACAACTTTGTTCACTAAAGAGACCATGCATCAAACAATGCACCTTCCTCTCTCCTATTTTATTTCTTTTTTAAAATTTAATTTAATTTTATTTTACAGTATAATTTAGTTCTACATATCAGCCATGGATTCCCTTGTTTTCTCTCCTCCTGCCCCCCTCCTCTTCCCCTCCAGCCCACTCCCCATTCCCACCTTCTCCAGGGCAAAGCCTCCCCCGAGGATTGAGATCAACCTCCTAGACTCAGTTCAGGCAGGTCGAGTCCCCTCCTCCCAGGCTGAGCCAAGCATTCCTGCATAGCCCCAGGTTTCAAACAGCCAACTCATGCACTGAGCACAAGACCAGGTCCCACTGCCTAGATGCCTCCCAAACAGATCAAGCCAATCAACTGTTTCACCCATTCAGAGGGCCTGATCCAATTGGGGGCCTCTCAGCCATTGGTTCATAGTTCATGTGTTTCCATTCGTTTGCCTATTTGTCCCTGTGCTTTATCCAACCTTGGTCTCAACAATTCATACAAACCCTGCTCTTTCTCGCTAATTGGACTCCTGGAACTCCACCTGGGGCCTAGCCATGGATCTCTGCATCCAGTTCCCTCAGTCATTTGATGGGGTTTCCAGCACGACAGTTAAGGTGTTTGGCCATCCTATCACCAGAATAGGTCAGTTTGGGCAATCTCTCGACCATTGCCAATATTCTATTGTGTAGGTATCTTTGTGGATTTCTGTGGGCCTCTCTAGCACTTTGCTTGTTCCTATTCTCCTATGGTCTTCATTTACCATGGTCCCCTATTCCTTGTTCTCCCTCTCTGTTTTTGATCCAGCTGGGATCTCCTGTTACCACAGGCTCTCTTTCCCTCGACCCTTGCCCTTCATTACCACCAATCATGTCCAGGCTGTTCATGTAGATCTCATAGCCCACAGAGGCATTCAGGCCCAGCGGCAGCCCACAGAGGTAGACAGGCCCGGCGGCAGAGACAAGCAGACGTAGGTAGGCCTGTGACAGCAGCCCGCGGAGGTAGACAGGCCTGGCAGTGGCAGCTGACAGGAACATTCAGGTCCGGCTGCAACCGGCAGAGACATACAGGCCCAGCGGCAGCCGGCAGAGACATACAGGCCCAGCGGCGGCCCGCAGAGGCAGACAGACCCAGTGGCAGTTGACAGGGACATACAGGCCCGGCGGTGGACCACAGAGGTAGACAGGCCCAGGGACGGAGACAAGCAGACGCAGCTTGGAACAGGGACGCCTCTAACCCCAACACCTGGGGAAGAAGCTATCTCTATGGGACTGAACCAGAACGAATCTGAACACTCCGTCTGAGGACAACCCAGGGCCCAGCTGCTGATCCTGTGAAACCCAACAACTTGGAGGTGTTGGTGAGACTACCCAGCTCAGCTGAAACCCATCTGGGAGAAGATTCAGATGCCTACAGTTTGAAGTCTGAAGAAACAAGATCAGCTGAGGAGTTGACAAATGAACAAAACATGACCTGGGAACACAGAAGAAGGCGCTACCCAGCCACCAAACCAGATCACCAGAATCATAAGTATATACTTCACCAACTGAAATCAGCTGCCCCTGAAGAAATAGCCCAATAGCACCAATTTAACCAAGAATCCCTACTAAACCAAGACTAAAAATTAGAACAAGAGAGGCACTCTCAGACACAGACACCACCTGCACCGAGCAGAGGAAGAGATGAGTAGACGCCAGTGCAAAAATACAGGCAACAACATAAAGACCTAAATGGCAACATCAGAACCTAGTGATTCTATACCTGCAAGACCTGAACATACCAAGACAGAAGAAACAGAAGAAATCAACCCTAAAAATGACTTTAAGAAGATGATAGAGGCCCTTAACGAAGAAATAAAACATTCCCTCAAAGAGGAAATAAAAACTTTCCTTAAAGAGGAAATGAAAAACTCCCTTAAAGAGGAAATAAAATCTTCCCTTAAAGAGGAAATGAAAAACTCCATTAAAGAGGAAATAAAAAACTCCCTTAAAGAAATGGAAGAAAAAACAAACAAAAAATGGGAAGAAATCAAATCAAGCCAAGAAAAAGCAATTAAACAGATGAAAGAAGCATTCCAAGATCTGAAAAATGAATTTGAGACAATAAAGAAAACACATGCTGAGGGAATGCTGGAAATAGAAATCCTGACTAAACGAACAGGAAATACAGAAACAAGCATAACCAACTGATTGCAAGAGATGGAACAGAGAATCTCTGACACTGAAGACACGATAGAGAAAATAGATTCATCAGTCAAAGAAAACACTAAAGACAAAAAAGTCGTAACACAAAACTTCCAGGAAATTTGGAACACCATGAAAAGACCAAACCTAAGAATAATAGGGATAGAAGAAGGAGAAGAATACCAACTCAAAGGCACAGAAAATATATTCAACAAAATCATAGAAGAAAACTTTCCTAACCTAAAGAAAGAAATACCTATGAAGATACAAGAAGCTTACAGAACACTGAATAGGCTGTATCCAAAAAAAAAAAAAGTCCCCTCGCCACATAATAATCAAAACACTAAACACACAGAAAAAAGAAAAAATATTAATAGCCGCAAAGGAAAAAGACCAAGTAACATATAAAGGCAAACCCATCAGAATAACACCAGACTACTCAATAGAGGCTATGAAAACTAGAAGATCATGGACAAATCTCATGCAGACATTAAGAGACCACAGATGCCAACCCAGACTATTATACCCAGCAAAACTCTCAATCACCATAGGCAGAGTAAACAAAATATTCCAGGATAAAACCAGATTTAATCAATACCTGTCCACAAACCCAGCCCTACAAAAAGCACTAGAAGGGAAAATCCAACCCAAAGAAGCTAAACACATCCATGAAAAATCAAGCAATAGATAATCCCACACCAACATAAACCACAGAACGTCAACACAACACAACCACAAAAAATGACAGGAATTAACAATCACTGGTCATTAATATCCATCAATATCAATGGTCTCAACTCACCTATAAAAAGACACAGGCTAACAGAATGGATAAGAAAACAGAACCCATCCATCTGCTGCATACAAGAAACACACCTTAACTTCAAAGACAGACACTACCTCCAAGTAAAGGGCTGGGAAAAGGCTTTCCAAGCAAATGGACTTAAGAAACAAGCTGGTGTAGCTATCCTAATATCTAATAAAATAGACTTCAAACTAAAATCAATCAAAAGAGATCAGGATGGACATTACATATTTATCACGGGAAAATCCACCAAGATGAAGTCTCAATTCTAAACATTTATGCTCCAAATACAAAAGCACCCACATTCATAAAAGAAACACTACTAAAGTTTAAAACGCACATCAAACCCCACACATTAGTAGTGGGAGATTTTAACACACCACTCTCACCAAAAGATAGATCTAACAGACTGAAACTTAACAAAGAAATAAAGGATCTAACAGATGTTATGACTCAAATGGACCCAATAGATATTTACAAAATATTCCATCCTGACACAAAAGAATATACCTTCTTCTCAGCACCCCATGGAACCTTCTCAAAAATTGACCACATGCTTGGACACAAAACAAATCTCAACAGATACAAAAAAAAAATTGAAATAACCTCCTGTATCTTATCAGACCACCATGCCTTAAAGTTAGGCCTCAACAACAACAAAAGTTATAGAAAACCCACAAACTCATGGAAACTGAATAATACCCACCTGAAACATCAATGGGTCAAGGAAGAAATAAAGACAGAAATTAAAGAGTTCCTAGAATTCAATGAAAATGAAAGTACAACATACCCAAACTTATGGGACACTATGAAAGCAGTGCTAAGAGGAAAATTCATAGCTCTAAATGCACACATAAAGAAGATGGAGCAATCCCATACCAATAAATTAACAGCACAACTGAAAGCTCTAGAACAAAAAGAAACAAACTCACCCAGGAGAAATAGACGCCAGGAAATAATCAAATTGAGGGCTGAAATCAACAAAATAGAAAACAAGAGAACAATACAAAAAATCAATGAAACAAGGAGTTGGTTCTTTGAAAAAATCAACAAGATAGACAAACCCCTAGCCAAATTAACCAAAAGGCAAAGAGAGAGCACCCAAATTCACAAAATCAGAAATGAAAAGGGAGACATAACAACAGACCACGAGGAAATCCAGAGAATCATCAGATCATACTTCAAAAACGTGTACTCCACAAAAATGGAAAACCAGGAAGAAATGGAAAATTTTCTGGATAAATACCACATACCAAAATTAAATCAAGACCAGATAAACCATTTAAATAGACCAGTAACCCCTAAAGAAATAGAAACAGTCATCAAATGTCTCCCAACCAAAAAAGCCCAGGACCAGATGGTTTCAGTGCAGAATTCTACCAGACTTTCAAAGAAGAACTAATACCAATACTCTTCAAAGTGTTCCACACAATAGAAACAGAAGGAACACGATCAAACTCTTTTTATGAGGCTACAATTACCTTGATACCCAAACCACACAAAGATGCAACAAAGAAAGAGAACTACAGACCAATCTCCCTCATGAACATTGATGCAAAAATATTCAACAAAATATTGGCAAACCGAATCCAAGAATACATCAAAACAATCATCCATCACGACCAAGTAGGATTCATCCCAGGAATGCAAGGATGGTTCAAAATACGAAAATCAGTCAATGTAATATACCATATAAACAAACTGAAAGAAAAAAAACCACATGATCATCTCCTTAGATGCTGAAAAAGCCTTTGACAAAATCCAACCTTCATGATAAAGGTCTTAGAAAGATCAGGAATACAAGGAACATTTCTAAACATAATAAAAAGCAATTTATAGCAAGCCAACAGCAAACATCAAATTAAATGGAGAGGAACTCAAATCGATACCACTAAATGCAGGAACAAGACAAGGCTGTGCACTCGCCCCATATTTATTCAATATAGTACTAGAAGTTCTAGCTAGAGCAATAAGACAACAAAAGGAGATCAAAAAGATACAAAATTGGCAAGGAAGAAGTCAAACTTTCACTATTTGCAGATGATATGATAGTATACATAAGTGACCCCAAAAACTCTACCAGGGAACTCCTACAGCTAATAAACTCCTTCAGTAAAGTGGCAGGATATAAGATCAACTCAAAAAAATCAGTAGCTTTTCTATACACAAATGATAAAAGGGCTGAGAAAGAAGTCAGAGAAACATCACCCTTTACAATAGCCACAAATAATATAAAATACCTTGGGATAACACTAACTAAACAAGTGAAGGAACTTTTTGATAAGAACTTTAAATCTCTAAAGAAAGAAATTGAAGAAGATATCAGAAAATGGAAGGATCTCCCATGCTCATGGATAGGTAGGATTAACATAGTAAAAATGGCAATCTTACCAAAAGCAATCTACAGATTCAATGCAATCCCCATCAAAATCGCAACACAATTCTTCACAGACTTGGAAAGAAAAATACTCAACTTTATATGGAAAAACAAAAGACCCAGGATAGCTAAAAGAATCCTATACGATAAAGCAACCCTTGGAGGCATCACCATCCCTGACCTCAAACTCTACTATAGAGCTATAGTAATAAAAACAGCTTGGTACTGGTATAAAAACTGACATATGGACCAATGGAATTGAACTGAGGACCCTGACATTAATCCATGCACATATGAACACCTGGTATTTGACAAAGGAGCCAAAACTATACAATGGAAAAAAGAATGTATCTTCAACAAATGGTGCTGGCATAACTGGATGTCAATATGTAAAAGATTACAAATAGATCCATATCTGTCACCATGCACAAAACTCAAGTCCAAGTGGATCAAAGACCTAAACATAAATCCAGTTACACTAAACTTAATAGAAAAAAAAATAGGAAGCACTCTGGAACACATTGGCACCAGAGACCATTTCCTAAATAAAACACCAACAGCACAGACCCTGAGCACAACGGTTAATAAATGGGACCTCTTGAGACTGAGAAGCTTTTGCAGGGCAAAAGACACAGTCAATAAGACAAAAAGACAGCCAACAGAATGGGAAAATATCTTCACCAACCCCACATCTGACAGAGGATTGATCTCCACAATATATAAAGAACTCAAGAAACTAGACATCAAAGTACTGAACAGTCCAGTTAAAAAATGGGCTAAAGAGCTAAACAGAGAATTCACAAAACAAGAACTACAAATGGCTGAAAGACATTTAAAGAAATGCTCAACATCCTTAATCATCAGAGAAATGCAAATCAAAATGACTCTGAGATACCACCTTACACCTGTTAGAATGGCTACGATCAAAAACACCAATGACAACCAATGTTGGAGAGGATGTGGAGCAAAGGGAACACTCCTCCACTGTTGGTGGGAATGTAAACTTGTACAACCACTTTGGAAATCAATATGGCGCTTTCTTAGAAAATTGGGAATCAATCTATAGCCCCAATATCCAGCTATACCACTCTTGGGCATATACCCAAGAAATGCTCAATCATACCACAAGAGCACTTGCTCAGCTATGTTTATATCAGCATTGCTTGTAATAGCCAAAACCTGGAAACAACCTAGATGCCCTTCAACTGAAGAATGGATAAATAAATTGTGGCACATATACACAATGGAATACTACTCAGCAGAGAAAAACAATGAAAGCATGAGATTTGCAGGCAAATGGATGGAACTAGAAAAAATCATCCTGAGTGAGGTAACCCAAACCCAGAAAGACAGTCATGGTATGTACTCACTCACAGGTGGATTCTAGATATAAAATAAAGAACAATCAGACCACAACCCATAGAACCATAGAGGCTATATATATATATATAGCATGGAGGTCCCTAGGATGACTGTGGCTTATAATAAATTTCAGTTTTACTCAAAAAAAAAGACAGAGAAACATTTGCTTTCACAGTGCATACTTATAATAATTCTCAACCGGTTTAAAGATATCAATAGAGGGTCCTCCCACAGGGAATGTGGAATAGCCCAACTCTGTGCCAATATTTTGTACAACAGCCATTGGAAGTGATACGTAAAAAATTTCCTAAATCTATAATTTATCATTATATGGATGATATTTTACTAGCTGACTCAAATGCAGGTACTTTAGAAAGAATGTTTGAAGAAGTAAAGAAAAATTTGCTGTGCTGGGGATTACTAATTGCTCCTGAAAAGATACAAAGAGGAGATTCTATTAATTATTTAGGACATAAAATAGAGCTACAGAAAATTAGACCCCAAAATGTGCAAATTAGGAAAGATAGACTACAGACTCTTAATGACTTTCAAAGATTATTTGGGGATGTTTCTCATCTATGAACTATTGTTGGGGTAAAAAATGATGAACTGACTAATTTGTCCAAAACCTTACAAGGTAACAAGGACTTAAATAGTCCGAGAGAATCATCACCTGAAGCTGAGAAAGAATTGGCCTTGGTAGAAAAGAAAGTATATGAAGGGCACGTGGATTGTATTGATCCAAAGCTCGATTGCATTTTGGTTATTTTACCCTCTAGGCATTCTCCTACTGAAATATTAAGGCAGAGGGAAGATATTATATTGGAATGGATATTTTTACCAAATAAACCAAATAAAAAATTAAAAACTTATGGGGAAAAAATCTCTGACTTGATTTGGAAAAGGAAATTGAGACTTTCTCAATTAGCAGGAATAGACCCAGCAGAAATAGTCATACCTTTAAATGAGGAGATTGAAAAATTATGGACAGAAAGTGAAAACTGGCAAAGAGCTTGCAGTAATTTTTTGGGAGAAATTAACAGCAAATATCCCAAAAGCGATAGAATTGATCTTATAAAGAGAGCTGATTGGATCTTGCCTCAAATTGTACAGCAAAAACCCATCTCTGGAGTTCGTACATTTTATACACATGCCAACAAACAAGGAAAGGCAGGTTACAAATCAGAAAATTTAAGTAAAGTGGTTCAAAGTCTTTATAATTCAGTTCAAAAATCAGAATTGTATGCTATTCTGTTGGTATTAATGGATTTTTCATATCCTCTCAATATAGTAACTGACTCTCAGTATGCTGAAAGAGTGGTATTACATATTGAGACTGCAGAATTTATCCCTGATGCTTCAGAATTAACTTCACTATTTATTCAATTACAAGATACAATCAGGAAAAGGAATCATCCTTTATATATAACTCACATTCGATCCCATACTGGTCTGCCAGGCCCTCTAGCACAAGGCAATGAGGAGATTGATAAATTATTGATAGGAAATGTGCTGGAGGCCTCAGAATTTCATAAAAAAAATCATGTCAATAGTAAAGGTTTAAAAAGGGGTTTTTCCATAACCTGGCAACAAGCCAAAGAAATAGTAAAGAAATGTCCTACTCGTTCCTTCTACAATCAAACACCATTACCAGCAGGATGTAACCCAAAAGGTAATCAGAGGAATGAAATCTGGCAGATGGACATGTTTCACTTTGCAGAATTTGGAAAATTGAAATATGTACACCACACCATCGATACTTATTCAAGATTTCAATGGGCAACTGCTTTGAGTTCTGAAAAAGCTGATTCTGTAATCACTCATTTGCTAGAAGTTATGGCCATCATGGGTATACCTGAACAAATCAAAACTGACAATGCTCCATCATATGTCTCTGTTAAAATGAAACACTTTTTTGCTTATTACAATATAAAGCATCTTACAGGCATACCACATAATCCTACATGTCATGCAGTTATAGAAAGATCAAACAGAACTCTAAAGGATATGCTAAATTAACGGAAAGGGGTAACAAAAACCCCCAGAAATAGACTGCATAATGCTCTTCTAACTTTGAGTTTTCTCAATGCCAATGAGAAAGGAACAACAGCTGCAGAGAGACATTGGATAATAGAAAAAACTACAGAATTAAATCAGCCTATATACTTTAAGGATTTGCTGACCTCAGAATGGAAACCAGGGTATGTATTACGTTGGGGATGAGGTTTTACTTTTGTTTCTACAGGAGAAAACAAGCTGTGTGTACATCTACATCGGGGTATATGCCCAAGAGTGGTATAGCTGGATCTTGTGGGAGATTGATTCCCAATTTTCTAAGAAAGAGCTATATTGATTTCCAAAATGGTTGTACAAGCTTGCATCCACACCAGCAGTGAAGGAGAGTTCTCCTAGCTCCACATCCTCTCTAGCATAAGGTGTCTTCAGTGTTTTTGATCTTAGCCATTCTGACAGGCATAAGGTGGTATCTCAGTCATTTGATTTGCATTTCCCTGATAATTAGGGATGTTGAGCAATTCCTTAAATGTCTATCAGCCACTTTAGTTTCTGTTGAGATTTCTTTGTTTAGTTCTATAGCCCGTTTTTAAATTGGACTGTTGGGTGTTTTGATGTCTAACTTCTTGAGTTCTTTATATATTCTGTATATCAGTCCTCTGTCAGATGTGTGGTTGGTGAAGATCTTTTCCCATTCTGTCTTCTGTCATTTTGCCTTATTGACCGTATCCTTTGCTCTACAAAAGCTTCTCAGTTTCAAGAGGTCCCGTTGATTGATTGTTTCTCTCAGTGTCTGAGCTACTGGTATTATACTTAGGAAGTGATCTATGCCAATGCGTTCAAGACTACTTCCTACTTTCTCTTCTAGCAGGTTCAGAGTAGCTGGATTTATGTTGAGGTCTTTGATCCACTTGACTTAAGTTTTGCACATGGTGATAGATATGGATCTATTTGCAGCCTTCTACACATTGATATCCAGTGATGCCAGCACCATTTGTTGAAAATGCTGTTTTTTCCATTGTACACTTTTGGCTTCTTTGTCAAAAATTATATGTTCATAGGTGTGCAGATTAATGTCAGGGCCTTCAGTTCAGTTCCATTGGTCCACTGGTTGGTTGTTATGCCAGCACCAAGCTATTTTATTACTCTAGCTCTGTAGTAGAGCTTCAGGTTAGGAATTGTGATGCCTCCAGAGGTTGTTTTATTGTCCAGGATTTTTTTTGGCTATCCTGGTTTTTTGTTTTTGTTTTTGTTTTTCCATATGAAGTATTATTCTTTCCTGGTCTGTGAAGAATTGTGTTGGTATTTTGATGGGGATTGCATTGAATCTGTAGATTGCTTTTGGTAAAATTGCCATTTTTACTATGTTGGTCCTGCCTATACATGAGCATGGGAGATCTTTCCATTTTCTGGATATCAGAATGGCTACACCCGCTTGTTTCTTAAGACTGTTTGTTTAGAAAGTCTTTTCCCAGCCTTTCAGTCTTAGGTAGTGTCTAACTTTGAATTTGAGATGTGTTTCTTGTATGTAGCAGAAAGATGGGTCCTGCTTTCATATCCATTCTCTAAGCCTATGTCTTTTTATAGGTGAATTAAGTCCATTGATATTAAGGGATATTAATGACTAG
Organism: Peromyscus maniculatus bairdii; assembly: GCF_049852395.1. Lineage (NCBI taxonomy): Eukaryota > Metazoa > Chordata > Mammalia > Rodentia > Cricetidae > Peromyscus > Peromyscus maniculatus. Next base: position 96,710,586 of record NC_134854.1, read on the forward strand.
TGGTTGTTCAACCCTGTTATTTTTGGTGGTAGTATGTGTGTACTTTTCTTCTTTGGGTTTTACTGCTGTGGCTTTATCTATTTCCTGTGTTTTTGAGGGTATATCTGACTTCCTTAGGTTGGAATTTTCCTTCTTGTGCTTTCTGTAGGGCTGGGTTTGTGGATAAATATTGTTTAAATCTGGCTTTGTCTTGGAATGTCTTGTTCACTCTCTCTATGGTGATTGAAAGTTTTGCTGGGTATATTAGTCTAGGCTGGCATCCATGGTCTCTTAGTGTCTGCATTACATCTGTCCAGGTCCTTCTGGCTTTCAAAGTCTCCATTGAAAAATCGGGTGTTATTCTGATGGGTTTGCCTTTATAAGTCACTTGGCCTTTTTCCTTTGCTTCTCTTAATATTCTTTCTTTATTCTATAAGTCTAGTTGTTTAATTATTATGTGGTGAGGGGACTTTTTTTGGGGGTCTAGTCTGTTTGGTGTTCTATAGGCTTCTTGTATCTTCATAGGCATTTCCTTCTTTAAGTTGAGAAAGTTTTCTTTTATGATCTTGTTCAATATATTTTCTGTGCCTTTGAGTTGGTATTCTTCTCCGTCTTCTATCCCTATTATTCATAGGTTTGGTCTTTTCATGGTGTCCCAAATTTCTTGGACATTTTGGGTCATGACTTTGTTGGCTTTAGTGTTTCCTTCGACTGATGAATCTATTTCTTCTACTGTATCTTCAATGCCAGAGATCTTCTCTCCTATCTCTTGCATTCTGTTGGTTATACATGCATTTGAAGCCCGATTGTTTACTCAGATTTTCTATTTCCAGCATTCCCTCTGTTTGTGTCTTCTTTGTTTTTTCTATTTTTTTCAGGTCTTGGACTGTTTCCTTCATCTGTTTCATTGCTTTTTCATGATTTTCTTTCAGGGCTTTATTGTTTTCTTCTACTTTATTTGTCCTTTCCTCTAGTTTTTTATAGCCTTCTTCCCATTTTTTGTTTGTCTTTTCTTCTATATAAGCCTCTACCTTCTTCATGATGTTATTCATAAGGCTGCTTTCTTCTGCTTCTTCCAGTTTTTGATGTTCAGGTCTACATGTTGGAGGAGGGCTAGGTTCTGATGATGCTGTATTGTTCTTCATTTTGTTGTATGTACTTCTGCCTTGATGTCTGCCCATCTCCCTGTGGTTTATTCTTGGTCTTATCAGTGCACTTGGTCCAGACAGAGCTGACAGATTTAGAAAGTCTCTCTCTTGTCCAGATGGGAGCTCTCTTTTCCAGATGGGAAGTCCAGGGCAGGAGGGGAACTGAAGGCAGGTCTCTAAGTCTCAGGAAGTGGCTGAGTTCTCCGGCTCATGGACGTGGGGGCAAGGCTTGAAGATTGCAGGGTCTGCCAGGGGTCTTGGAGAAGGGGAGCCTTCCTGGTAGGGCTGGAAGAGAACCTGCCCGGTGGCTAGAACCTGGCCCAGTTGGGCAGGTCTTCCCTGGAGTGGCTGGTGCTCAGGGATGGGATCTAGGCTGAGCCCAGGCACTCACTTCTTGTCCAGATGGGTAGTTCGGACCTATTTCATTTTCTATTCAGAGAAAAACACTGCTAAATTATATCATAAACATTTCAAGTTTGGTTGCAATATATACAAAATCACACGTGTACATATACACAGAAGCATACATATTTTAAATATATTTCCAGTTTGGTGAAACCCTCCTTGTGAGACTCTCATTTTTCTACTTAGGCTGGACTGGATTTTATGGCATTTACCCAAGTAGGGCACATTCAAATACTTGTAAACTTCTATTCTCCTTTCCAGAATGAATTAAAAAATCCATAAGTAGCTGTAAGGGAGTAGAGTTACTTTCAAAGGAAGTAATTTTACTAAATTTCAGGTACAATAATGTGAAGATAAGGCTTATTTCAACCCGAGGATTCTCAATGATTACATTTCTTTGGTTCACAAACATTTTGCATATGAATAAGAATATATTTTATTTTATATAGTGTAATACTGAAACATTGGTAATTACTCCAAAATCATGTGGCAAATTAAGTATTTAAGAAAGTTAAAACAAAATTGGCTGCTCTATGCACTGAGAAATTTAACATATGAGAGACTGTTATTTTTCCATTTCCTTCTTAAAAACACATGAGCTGAGAATGACTGATTGTAGGATAATTGTAATGCATGCAATGCATGATTTAGCAATTCATAAATTGTTCTTCAAAAGTTATTTTTTCTGCTCTTAGTAAAATAGCTGATAGAATTTTGCAACATTGTTCCCTTGGAAAATTTGAACATACAATTATGTTCAATTTTATATTCAGACAGATGTGAAAAAATATCATTCTTCCACAAATGCTTAAATGACATTTAGGTTTTCATTATTAAATCTTGAATGTCATCATATGCTCCTCCACACCTCGCTCTGTCTGTGAACACTTAGATCAGAGAGTCTATTTTATACAGTCTCATTAGGGTACAAAAGGACTAAGAAGCATTTGCTGTGATTAAAGTATACTCTATGCTTCTAATTTGAAAGTAAATGTTTTTGAGACTGAGACATCATGAAATTGGGTGCTGTAAGTATTGGAACATTGGTTTTTATTATTTCCCAGGTAAGAATCTCATTTTAAGTTCCCAACATATTTTCTATGACTTAGGTAAGATAAATCTACCACCTAGTCATGGGAAAAAATTATTGGGAACACTTAAAATGCATACCTGACTTGCTCTTTTATGTGTAATAGACAGCTTGGCAAAAGTCACTGAGTGAGCTTTCTCTGCTTTTGTATCAAATCATGCTATCTATACAAAAGGGCATCTTTTTTTTTGTTTGTTTTGTTTTTGGTTTTTTTTTTTTTTTTTTTTTTTTTTGAGACAGGGTTTCTCTGTGTAGCTTTGTGCCTTTCCTGAAACTCACTTTGGAGACCAGGCTGGGCTCGAACTCACAGAGATCCGCCTGCCTCTGCCTCCCAGTGCTGGGATTAAAGGCGTGCGCCACACCCGGCTACAAAAGGGCATCTTAAATACCCATTTTCTCTAATGTTTACTCAAATCAACTCAAACTCAAATTGCTAAATTCAGCCAGAAGGAGGCAATGACTTGTTGGGAAGCTGCGAGTAATGCTAACTTAATCTAAAGATATGGTCTCCAAAACAGGGAATGTTTGACCTTTGGGGCATGTGTTTGTATTAACATGTGCCATATTTTAACTCAAAATACACTAACATCTGACAAGTGTCCACTATTAAAAATAAACTTATCCCAACTTTCTTGTGTTTACATTCCTGGAGAGGATAGATGGTGTTCCTTCACTGTTGTATTATGCTTAGTAAAATAAAGACAGCTTCTGTGTTAAATGTAATTTTGTGGACATCAGAAAATGAGCCATGGTGGGCAGAGCAATGAAATTTCTCTCCTGTACATCCTGAAGGTATCACTATTCATGAAACAGAGGTGGCAAAAAAGAAAGCACTGAATGATTCTTCATGTTTCTGGAAAAGGATGAGGATTTTATAAGTGATGGCTATGGATTTGAATGTCTCAGCATTCCTATATAGGTACTTTCTGAAAAATGGTGCTAAACACAGAAAACTCAAAATCAAATTTTATCCATGAAAAGGCTAATTAATAAATATTGCAAGGATGTTTGAGTTACTAGGGTAAGCCATTGATAACTAAATTACTCTCTGATTTAAAACAATGGATAAGATCCATTGATCCAACAAGAATTGTCAAAATTTTTAATAGATTAATGTAATGGATAAGAATATTACTTAACTATTGATTATTACTTATAATTTTGGAATTATTTTTATTGGTTTTATTCTTAGGTTTTCCTTTTTGTGTTTTCTTCTTGGATACAAGGCAGCAGACTTCCACGTGGCTTCATTATACTTTTTAAAAATTTTTTAAAAATATTTTTATTTTATAATTAATTTAATTTTACATATCAGCCCCAGATTCCCCTGTCCTCCCTCCTCCCACCCCCAACTTTCCCCCCAATCCACGCCCCCATTCCCACCTTCTCCAGGGCAAGGTATCCCCTGGGGAGTCAGCCCAGCCTGGTAGGTTCAGCTGAGGCAGGTCCAGTCCCCTTCTCCCAACACCAAGGCTGAGCAAAGTGTCCCAGCATAGGCCCTAGGTTCCAAAAAGCCAGCTCATGTACCAAGGATAGGTCCTGGTTCCACTGCCTGGGGTCCTCGTAAACAGTTCAAGTTAAACAACTGTCATACTTATCCAGAGGGCCTGGTCCAGTTTCTCTTTAGATCATATAAATCTTTCACATTAATTTTGGAATTTTTTTTTATTTTGAGTTTTATTCTTTATGTATGGCTTTGTTATATGTGCAGGTGCATGTGACCATGTAAACACAGGTATAGAAACTAGGGGAAGACCTTCCATATCACTCTTCCATCACTGTATATTTTTATTATTCTTTTTACATACTGATCACAGATCCCCCTCTCCTCCCTCCTCTTGCCCCTTCTGCCTTCTCCCCCAACCCATCCCCATTCCCTCCTCCAACAACGCAAGATATCCCATAGGAAGTCTGCAGAGCCTGGTAAGTTCAATATAGGCATGTCCAAGCCCCTCCCCCTGCATCAAGGCTTTGCAAAGTGACCACATAGGTAGTAGGTTCCAAAGAGCCAGCTCATGCATCAGAGATGGATCCTGACCTACTGCCAGGCGACCTCTTAAGCAGATCAACAGGAATATCACTGTATTTTTTAATGTAAAGTCTCTCACTGAAGTATAAATGAGGCTAAGGACCAGAAAGCCTGAGCAACCGTCCTGTCTGCCCTCACAGTGTTGGAATCACAGGTCCCTGCTGGTACACACTCAACTTTTTAAGTCCTTAGTGGGATCAGTCATGTCCTCAGTTTTATTTAGTAGCACTCCTTTCCACTGGTCTGTCTCTGCAATCCGTCCTGTAGCTCATAGACATTCTTTTTCATGCTCCCCCACCATCTCCTTGCAACTCCACTCACCAGCCTTTCTTTCTCTCTCTTTACAAAATAAGCAAGAAAGCAAATAAAACAAACAATAACAAACACAAGATACTCATACCCTCCACCACACACACACACACACACACACACACACACACACACACACACACACATAATGCCCCCCCGACAAAACCACAGTTTCAGAAGCCATAATATACAAGCAAAAGACCAAAAAGAAAAAAAAAATGCCTAAAGAAAGAAATATGAGACCAAAAATACCACTGAGTTCATTTTGTGATGTCCATTTATAGTTGAGTGTGTGGCCTAACCTGAAATCTGTTAAGGTACCCATTGAGATTTCACTGGAGAAAAGTAATTTGCAGTTCCTTGGTTAGGGGTAGAATCTTGTGGCCAATTCTTTGTCTCAGTGATATGAACCTGTCTGGCTTAAATATGTGCTGGTCTTGTGCTTGATGCTACATCTCATAAGTTCATACATCATCCCTATTTTGTCTGGAAAACAGGGTTTCCTTCAGTTATCCATCACTTTTGGCTCCTACAATCTTTCAACAGTTCCCTAAACCCTAAGGGGATGAGTTTGATAAAGATGTCCTCTTTAGGACTGTGTGCTACAAAATTCTCTCTGTACATTGTCCCATTGTATATACCTGTATTAGTTCCATTTACTGCGAGAAGACTGTCCGGTGATAATAGGTGAGTAAGTCTGTAGCAGGAATCTTAAAAGTTCTTATTGATTAATCAAACCCGAGGCCAGTTATTGGGGTGAATACTGGAAGGTCAGAGAGACAGAATAAGCCACAGCTATCTCACCTCGCCGGATCCTCAGCTGGTCTTGTCTCCTCAGACTGGAGGCCTCTGAGTCCTCATCCAGAATGGGTCTCAGCTGAACTGCTGCTCGAAAGCCTGAAGCTTAACCAGCCACATGCTTAACCAGCCAAATGCTTAACCAGCCAAATGCTGAACCAGCCAAATGCTTAACCACTCAAATGCTTAACTAGCCAAATGCCTCTAGTTTCTGGTCCTCGCGCCTTATATATCTCTCTGCTTTCTACCACCACTCTCTGGGATTAAAGGCTGGCTTTCTGGGATTAAAGGTGTGAGTCACCATGCTTGGCTTTTTCCAATGTGGCCTTGAACTCACGGAGATCCAGAAGGATTTATATCTCTGGAATGCTAGAATTAAAGGTGTGTTCTATCACTGCCTAACTAGTGGCTTTTCTGTTCTCTGACCCCAGATAAGTTTATTAAGGTATACAATATTTTGGGGAACACAATATCACCACATAAGTCATTGATATTTGAGGGTTTTTTATTTCCTAAATTTTTCACTTCCAATTTTATTTCAGTTTGGTGGTACTGTTTCTACTTTCATGTCTTGATATCTTTTCATTATTTCATTCAACTGTTTCTTTGCATTTTTGCCATCTTCATTGAGGGGTCCCCCCCCCCCGACATCCTTATGAATGTCCTTAAACATATTCTTAGTCACATGACTATTTTCAAGACTTTGTCTTGTCCTTCAACTCCATCCCATTTATCTGGGCCTACTGTAGTTAGATTACTGGGTGCTGGAGAAGGCATATTGGCTATTTTCTTGGCTATTTATTTTTGTGTTTTTGCACTGGTGTCTAGGCATCTGGAATTATGGTGATTCTAGGTGTTGATATCTGGTCTTGTTTCTGTTTGGTTAATGTTCCAATATTTGGTTACTATTGCCCTCTCTGGATTTTAGGAAAATATGGTAGTTGTGGGATCATGGATTTAAAGTGTTTTGGGGTATCAGCTGCTAACATAAAGCAATGGAAATTGGCTAGAAGGGAAGGTTTGCTCATAGATATTCTAATACATGCATGTTCATTTGAATATTTGACTAAACAGGTGCCCATTAATAGCATGGCATTATCATTCCCAGAACAGCTCTCACATACTGTTGTCTAGTCCAGCTGGTGGAGAATTTATTAGCTATTAAAGATGTCTTCAGATTTTCACATGCTCTTGGCCTTTAGTTAACAAAATCCTCAATGATTTGTTATAACATTTTTACCAGCATTCCTTCATTATTTACTTGCACTGTTGTCGGAGAAAGAAATTCCCCTGAATATAATTTAGTCAAGTTGATGTTAAAATATTGAAATATAGAATACTTTTCATTGTCCTTTAGATGAAGTTGAGAGGATAACAGGGTTGCAGCCATCTCAGGGAAGGGTCAAACTGGCAGACCCTGGGAAACTCACCAGAGGATGTGCTGCCCTCCACACTTAGACCCTGGGAAATTCATCAGAAGATGTACTGCCGCTAGACCCAGACAATTAGGAGCTGCACACCCGACATTTCTTTCCATACCCTAAAGCATATGATATAACATAACTGGCATAATAAAGAAAGCACCAGATATGTCCTATGGAAAGTTTTTTGCTGTTATAGATTGTATACCATAGCTGTCAGAGGGAATGAGTTTCCTGCAGATAAAAATGGGATGTCTAACTATCAGAGGAAATGGGTCTGTTGGCAAAATAGATACAATAACATAGATTGCTAGAGAATGTGGCAATTTCCTTGCAGCTGCAACTCTCCATCAGTTCAAACCAAGCATTTCTAACCTGAAATAAGCAGCAATCCTTAGCTTGTAACTATATAAAGTTGGAATTCCCCCAGATCCCCGACCCTAACCATTATAAAAATCCTGCTTGATTGCTACTTGGGGTCTCTTCTGCTCAGCTGCTGTGTCAGATGGATGGAGAGGCCCAGGTTAACTTGCAACAATAAAGATTCTTTGCTTTTGCATTGGGTTTGATCTTTTGGTGGTCTTTGGGGGACTCTGGGAAAAACAAACCCCAAATTATATTTATGGGACATGGACAATTTAGCTTTTTTTCTTTTTGCTTATCTTATATTCTAGCTTCTTTGCTCATTATGTCATATATTGTCAAATTGTGTTTTAGCTATAGGAGCTACTTCTTTTTATATTTCATTTAAAATAGTTTTTTTCATACAATATCCTGATTATGGATTCCCATTGTCCAACTCCTTAGTTCCCCCCTTAGTCCCCCCGCATCTTGACTTACCCCTATTCTGACTCTCATTTAAAAAATAACAGACATCTAAGGAACAATGATAAACAAAATAAAATATGATAAAACAAAGCAAGCAAATAGGAATAGGACAAACAACAAACAATTAGTAGAGTAAAAAGAGCCAAACAAAAATCATGAGAAACATATAAACACAAAGACATACATGTTTGCACAGACAGGCATCCCATATAAACACAAAAGTAGAAACCATAGTATACTCAAAAAGACCTTTAAGGTAAAGAATAAAAGGTCATGAAACAATATTATGAGGCAAAGAACTTCTGAATATGTCATTCGGTTAATTTTGTGTTGATAGTCTACTAATCTAACACTGGGCATGTACACTTAAGTATTTTTTTTCTAGTGAGACTATCTTGGAGAAAAATAAGTTTACATTTGAAAGTGGTTGTAGTGGGTAGCCATTCCAGCTTGGATCTGGAAGCTCCAACCCCCATTGAGACTCTGGCAACTGTCACGCCTACGAGGCGGGGTGAGGGGAGGTGCTGGAAACCTGAGAGCTGGATGGGCAAGCGCTCGCTAGGGGCGCGCTCTCTGCGCCTGGACCCTGGATGGTGGAGATTGATTGTGCAGAGCTCCAGAGAACACCGCTGGATTGCTAGACGCCTTCCCCAGACCCCCGCGACCTATCCATTCTTTCATTTGTAAGTCATCCACTAAATAAATCTTCCTTTTAACTACGTGGAGTGGCCCTTATAATATTCCCCAATATCTGGCGCCCACGTGGGTCAAATTCCAAAGGTCTGGGCGGCTCCTGCCCTCAGCCTGTTCCCCGGCTGGCGGGTACCTAAACCCGCCTGCAAAGTTCCATATAACCAGTCCATTCCCGAAAAGGGGAGCAGCTAGTCCGGTCTCAGCTCCCTAGCTTAGCCCCGAGACCAGTGAAAAACCGCTGCGAGTGAGGTATCCGCACCCGGCTCCCGGCCATCCCGCCATCTGCCTCCAGCTGCCGCCAGCCAAGGTCGCCAGCAGGCCCTGCTTTGGAGCTGTACCAGCACCGCCTGCTGGTTGAAAAGCGCTACTACACCCCCCATACCACAGAAAGGTAAGATAAGCAAACCAGCATTTTATTTCAAGTAAAAGTACTTGATAATTTTACATCTTAAAATTGACTAACAAATTTTGAGTAATTCTTGTAATATGGCTGACAACATTACCTCACAAGAATTTAAAAACCTTTTTGCCTGTATGATGAATGACATTCTCCTGGAAATATATGACCTTCCTCAGGCATATTTGGCCTGTACCATTTTGGCATTCATCGTAATAATTCACACAGTGTTCAAACACTGCTTTAATAATAAGAACAAAGATGAGTCATTATTGGGACTGATACAGGCTTTAAAAGATAGCAATGAAGACTTACAGAAAAAGAATCTCTTTCTGGAATCTGCTTTCAAAGATAGCAATGAAGGCTTACAGAAAAGGATTCTCTTTCTGGAATCTGCTTTAAAAGATAGCAATGAAGACTTACAGAAAAAGAATCTCTTTCTGGAATCTGCTTTAAAAGATAGCAATGAAGACTTACAGAAAAAGAATCTCTTTCTGGAATCTGCTTTCAAAGATAGCAATGAAGGCTTACAGAAAAGGATTCTCTTTCTGGAATCTGCTTTAAAAGATAGCAATGAAGACTTACAGAAAAAGAATCTCTTTCTGGAATCTGCTTTAAAAGATAGCAATGAAGACTTACAGAAAAAGAATCTCTTTCTGGAATCTGCTTTCAAAGATAGCAATGAAGGCTTACAGAAAAGGATTCTCTTTCTGGAATCTGCTTTAAAAGATAGCAATGAAGACTTACAGAAAAAGAATCTCTTTCTGGAATCTGCTTTCAAAGATAGCAATGAAGGCTTACAGAAAAAGATTCTCTTTCTGGAATCTGCTTTAAAAGATAGCAATGAAGGCTTACAGAAAAAGAATCTCTTTCTGGAATCTGCCTTCAAAGATAGCAATGAGGGCTTACAGAAAAAGATTCTCTTCCTGGAATCTGCCTTCAAAGATAGTAATGAAGGCTTACAGAAAGAGATTCTCCTTTTGGAATCTGCTTTAAAAGATAGCAATGAAGACTTACAGAGAAAGAGTCTCTTTCTGGAATCTGCCTTCAAAGATAGCAGTGAGGGCTTACAGAAGAAGATTCTCTTTCTGGAATCTGCTTTAAGAGATGGCAAGGAAGACTTACAGAAAGAGATTCTCTTTCTGGAATCTGCTTTCAAAGATAGCAATGAAGGCTTACAGAAAAAGATTCTCTTTCTGGAATCTGCTTTAAAAGATAGTAATGAAGGCTTACAGGAAAAGATTCTTTCTCTAGAATCTGCTAATCAGGATTTACAAAACAGGCTTGTACCCAAAATTGATTTTATTGATAATAAATATGAATATCTAATGGATAGAACACTAACTCTCCAGAGTGAAGTTATGGCTACTCAGACATTGCATAAGGAAGAAAGATTATCATTAATTGATAAGATAAGGTCCATGGAATCATGTGCTTCTGAGGAAAATAAAAATGTCTATGATTCCATGAGAAATCTGGAGTCCCTTGCACGAGAGGAGGTTCACTCCCTAGAACAGACCCTAGGTGCTCGTTTGCAAGCCCTAGAAGAAACTCTCAGTAAACATGACAAGGGAACTAATAAGCAGAAGGTCAAGACCATAGAGGTTGTAACATCTCCAAACAGCTCTCATACAATGGCTTATCCTGTTATCGTCCATGAGAAGCCAGCAGATGACACACACCCAGAGCCATATATGACATATACATTACAACCAATTTCAACAAGGGACTTTAAAAATATAAAGGAAGCAGTAGTTACGTATGGGATACAATCCACATACGTAAAACAGATGTTAAATTCATGGTCTACCTCACATAGAATCATCCCAGATGACTGGCATCAGTTAATTTCAGCTGTTCTAGAATATAGCCAGCAGCTACAGTGGAAGAGCTGGTTGAGAGAAGAGGCAAAAAATTTAGAACAACAAGGTAAACTCAGAGGTTTTGTGATCTCCCAAGATCAAATACTTGGTGAGGGATGTTTTGCTGACAGGAATGTACAAGCCACTTATGATGAGCATACAATATCCCTATGCCGTACAGCAGCTCTAAATGCTTGGGAAAAAATTCCAGAACCTGGAAAACCAACTGAGGTATACACAAAGATATTTCAGGGACCACATGAATCTTTCACTGATTTTTTACAAAGGCTGAACACAGCTATAACAAAAGCTATATCAGATAAAGAATTAAGAAAAGTATTAACTGAGTCCTTGGCATTCGACAATGCTAATGCAGAATGCAGAAGAATACTTACACCACTAAAGATCAGATCAGCTCCTTTGGAAGAATGGATTCAGTACACTAATGGTGTTCAGTCTCTTAACTACAGTAATGAGGCTTGGATAGGAGAGACAAATCCCAGAGGTGAAAGAAGGCCCCGTGTTACCAAATGTTTTAAGTGTGGTACACCAGGGCATATAAGTAAAAACTGTACGTGGGGTACTCCTAGGAGTAATACTCCTTCTAGGAATAGCCTAAACAGGAGACCCCAACCACCTCCTGGATTATGTAGAAGGTGTGGCAAAGGCCAACATTGGACCAATGAGTGCAGATCAAAAATAGATATACGAGGCAACCCTTTACTGGCGGGAAACGCCTCAGGGGGCCTCTTGCAGGCCCCCAAATCAAATGTAGTACGAACATTCCCAGCCACTGTGGAAGAAATTCCTCTCCAGGACAACTGAATAAACCAATGCTTAATGTAAAAACCGATACTGCAATGGATGATAAAACAGCTTTGATAGATGGATCACAGTTTACAAAGAACACTGTAAAACAAATATTTTGGCAGACTTCCATAAATGAACAAAGACCAAAGCTTAGAATTCGAATTAATGGCCTGGTTCTGGAGGGCCTGGTAGACACAGGTGCAGATGTGACTATAATTACACCAAAATCATGGCATCCGAATTGGCCTCTTCAAGAGGTAGATGTCCAACTGTTAGGGATTGGCACCCTATCTCAGATAAAACAGAGTTCGAGATGGGTTGAATGCATAGGGCCAGAAGGACAGAGAGGAAGGCTGAAGCCATATGTAGCAAATGTAGCAGTAAATCTTTGGGGCCGAGATCTGTTACAACAGTGGAATACCCAGATTAAAATTCCTACACTTTCAGAAAAGGAATACAGACCAATGCATGTTTCTAGGAATAATATCATAACATGCTATAAAAATCAGTCACCAACCATTCAGGCTGTTCACAAACAGAGCACGACTGTTGTTGAACTCTCAGAAGTACCAACTGCCTTACCTTTAAAATGGCTAACTAATAAACCTGTCTGGGTTGGACAATGGCCTTTGACAAAAGAGAAGCTACAAGCTTTAGAACAGCTGGTTCAAGAGCAGTTAAATGCTCAACACATTGAAGAATCTACCAGCCCTTGGAATTCTCCTGTATTTGTTATTAAAAAAAAATCTGGTAATTGGAGAATGCTGACAGATCTGAGAGCTATTAATAAAGTAATTCAGCCAATGGGCTCCCTACAGACTGGGATCCCCTTGCCCTCTATGCTACCAAAAGAATGGCCTATAATAGTTATTGACTTAAAAGACTGTTTCTTTACCATACCCTTACAGGAAAATGATAGAGAAAAGTTTGCCTTCACAGTACCTAATTATAATAATTCTCAGCCAGTCAAGAGATATCAATGGAAGGTCCTCCCACAGGGAATGTTAAACAGTCCTACTTTGTGTCAATACTTTGTGCAGAAACCATTAGAGATAATTCGTGTAAAGTTTCCACAATCCATAATTTATCACTATATGGATGATATCCTATTAGCTGATCCAAAGTTAGATACATTAGAAAGCATGTTTGAAGAAGTAAAAAAAGTTTTGCCTTGCTGGGGACTGCAAATTGCTCCTGAAAAAATACAAAGAGGAGATTCTATTAATTACTTAGGATATAAGATAGAGCTACAAAAAATTAGACCCCAAAAGGTACAACTAAGAAGAGATAGATTGAAGACTCTTAATGATTTTCAAAAGTTATTAGGAAGCATTTCCAACTTACTGGGTATCATGGGAATACCCAAAGATGGACTAAAAAATTTGGCTAATACTCTAGAAGGGGACAAAGAATTAAATAGTCCAAGAGAATTATCAGCCGAAGCTGAGAAGGAATTGGCTCTAGTAGAAAAGACAATTCGAGAAGCACATGTGGATCGTGTGGATCCAGAACTTAAATGCATTCTTGTCATATTCCCTTCCAGACATTCCCCAACAGGTATTTTGATGCAGAGGGAAGATATTATATTGGAGTGGATATTCCTACCACGTAAACCAAATAAGAAATTAAAGACTTATATAGAAAAGATCTCTGATTTGATTCAAAAGGGTAAATTAAGACTTCGTCAGTTGACAGGAATGGACCCAGCAGAAATTGTAGTACCATTAACTAATGAGGAAATTTCATCACTATGGAAAGATAATGAATACTGGCAGAGAGCCTGCAGTAACTTTTTGGGAGAGATTAACAACCACTATCCCAAAAGCAAGAGAATAGAATTCATAAAGAAGACTGAATGGGTCCTTCCTCACATTGTACGACAAAAGCCAATTTCTGGAGTCCTCACATTCTACACTGATGCAAATAAATCAGGGAAAGCAGGATATAAATCAGGAGACTTAAGTAAAGTGGTACAAAGTCCATATAACTCTGTACAAAAGGCAGAACTGTATGCCATTCTTATGGTACTGATGGACTTCACAGAACCCCTCAATATAGTCACTGACTCTCAATATGCAGAGAGAGTTGTTTTACATATTGAAACTGCTGAATTTATTCCTGATAATACAGAATTAACTTCATTATTCATACAATTGCAGGAAATCATCAGAAAAAGGGAACATCCTATATATATAACACATATCAGATCCCATACAGGTCTACCAGGACCTTTAGCACAAGGTAATGATGAGATTGATCAGTTACTAATAGGTAATGTGCTAGAAGCTTCAGAATGTCATAAGAAACACCATGTAAATAGCAAAGGTTTGAAGAAGGATTTCTCCATCACTTGGCAACAGGCTAAGGATATTGTGAAAAAATGTCCTACTTGTTCCATCTATAACCAAACTCCATTACCTGCAGGGAGTAATCCAAAAGGTATACAAAGAAATGAAATTTGGCAGATGGATGTGTTTCATTTTGCAGAATTTGGAAGATTAAAGTATGTACATCATACCATTGACACCTATTCAGGATTTCAATGGGCAACTCCTATGAGTTCTGAAAAGGCTGATTCTGTGATTACACACCTATTAGAAGTTATGGCCATCATGGGAATACCTGTACAAATTAAGACAGACAATGCCCCAGCATATGTCTCCAATAAAATGAGACAGTTCTTTGCTTATTACAATATAAAGCATGTTACAGGTATACCACATAATCCCACAGGCCAAGCAGTCATAGAGAGATCCAATCGAACTTTAAAGGATATGCTAAATAAACAGCAACAGGTAACAATGACTCCTAGAAATAGACTGCATAGTGCTTTATTAACCTTGAATTTTCTCAATGCTAATGAGAAAGGAACAACAGCTGCGGAGAGACATTGGACGACAGACAAAACTCCTGAGCTAAACCAACCAGTTTATTTCAAGGATGTGCTGACCTCAGAATGGAAACCTGGATATGTTCTACGTTGGGGAAGGGGTTTTGCCTTTGTTTCTGCAGGAGAAGAAAAGCTATGGATACCAACAAAATTAATAAAAATCCGATTCGAACAGGAAAAACCCCTTGATGAAGAGAAGTAAAAGATCATCCACCAATGTGACATCTCTACAAGTTGTAAGAAAAATTTAACAATCAAAGGGTGGGGTAGGGTTCTGTTTTTGTCTTTCCAGGATAATGGAAATACCCATCTTCCAAAACTCATAAGGCCTTGGATATCCGGATCTTTACAGCAGAAAGGAAGAATCTATTGGTACCAATCTATCTACACATGGTAAAATCTCACTGTCTAACATCTTTCTCTCTATCAATCTAGAAAAGTTGTGGTTCCAATTCAATTATAGCCAAGCTGGCTTTGGAGATGGAATTGGCTCACTCCTTCTCTAAACCCAAGCATATTGCTAAAAGAAAAGTTTAAGAGATTCTTCAGTCCCATATCAGAAGAGCCCTCTGGTGTGAGACAGAAGGAAACCAATAAAAAGGGACCATTGTCTTCTAAATTCTAATTCTCTCCATGCTTACTCTTGATTTCTCAGAATCCTTTCTTACATGCTATGTCCTCTTTAAATCCAAACCTCCCATTTTTGATAACAAATAAGTTTTTCCAATAGCAATCTCAGAAGTCACCAGAAGGAAGATGGGGCCCCAACAACAACAACTCTACCCAATCCAGAATGATGCCATGGTAATCATCATCATACTACACTTCTTGCCAGAATTTCAGACAATCTTACCCATTACTCTAAAACTTGCTGCAGAACCTACAGTTAGTCTAACTGAGATTTAACTATCTGAGCTTTCTCACAGTACCCAACAGAGATAACATCACCCCCTAAACGGCAGGAAACAATTCTTAGAAAACGACGCCCCTTCTCCCTTAGGTTTCATAATTCTCAGGGTTATGGATGACGGTTGTAGGGTTGGGGGTGGAAAAAAATATTAACTCAGTATTGTGAAAAAAAAAAAGGGGGGGGCGGAAGAAATGGAACGGATAGGTATAAGATATGATGGTAAATCATTGTATATACTAGTAAACAAACTTGGTAAAATAGCAACCTTAGACAATTTGCACTGTAATTTGTACTGTTATAGATTCTTATATGTTGATACAAATGTAAACTATTTTTATACTCCTGTTTAAGATAATTTGTATATTGATACAAATACAGAACTATATTTGTTATAATGTACATATATTTCTACTCTTATTTGTAACATTTTTATATTGATACAAATGTAAATTTATATCTGTCATACTTTATATATGTTCTACTTCTGTTAGGATATTTGGTATATTGATATATATTTAAGATTATTGTCATATTGCATATCGCACTATATATTCCTACCTCTGTTATAAATATCTTGTGTATTGTCACAATTTTGAAGTCATCGTTCTTCACCATACATTTGCTTATAGACTGTTTACCTTATTTACGTGAAGCCTTAGTCCTTAGGTTATTTCGGTAGATAAGATTTATAGATTTATGGTCGCCTATGCCTGTCATCTCTATAGTTACGTTAGTTAGGTTATCCAGATTTACAGATACATAGGTCAGATGGACAGGTAATCTTCAAACACTTCATAGACCTAGAGAATATGGCATTTAAATAACTTAGAATTCTGTTGACGTGAGGCACAATTGCTCCTGGCTGCACCAATTGATCCCGAGAGAATGTTGGGCTTCTAAGACATTTCCATTTGGAAGTTTGTCTTTTTGGCACAAAATGGCCTACGGGGCAAAGAACTGCCCTTGCCTTGATGGCTGACAGTACAAATGCAATGCTGTCCTTTCTGGACAAGCGGGACACAAGGAAAGCGACCACTGTACTCTGCCAAGACAGGGTAAGATGGTCTTTCAGAAATCCTGCTTCTGAAAATGGTCTGTCAGATACTCTAGGCCTGTAGCCAATTTGAATGCACCAACAATGCTGAGAAACATTAGGTGACTGTCCAGGCTGCCAGCTGTCTTGGTCTACTCTTGCAAGACTCCCGAAGTTGCTTGCATCCGTCTACCATTTCTCAAGTACCATTATGTTCCTTCTCAGGTCTTTGATGGGATTGAAGACTAGCAGTTATAGTTACAACTTAGTATATATAA
The DNA here is from genome assembly GCF_049852395.1 of Peromyscus maniculatus bairdii. Taxonomy (NCBI): domain Eukaryota; kingdom Metazoa; phylum Chordata; class Mammalia; order Rodentia; family Cricetidae; genus Peromyscus; species Peromyscus maniculatus. The sequence continues at coordinate 96,727,466 of NC_134854.1, forward strand.
TATCTTAGATAGAACATATTAAGTATTAGATTCAGGTTCTTTAGGATAGGACACCTTTGAATGATCTTTATAACATGCCGTTTACCTATGCTCTATACTTCTCTGGATTTTAGAATGTGTTTCTTGCTTGATATTGTTTGCATTGGTTGTAGTTACATCTTATCTAGGTCATTATCCCTCATTATTTCTGGACAATATTTGATAACCATTCCTTTGTATATAGTCTTGTATTAGTTTAGAACCTTCTTATTTAGACAAAAAGGGGGAGATGTAGTGGGTAGCCATTCCAGCTTGGATCTGGAAGCTCCAACCCCCATTGAGACTCTGGCAACTGTCACGCCTACGAGGCGGGGTGAGGGGAGGTGCTGGAAACCTGAGAGCTGGATGGGCAAGCGCTCGCTAGGGGCGCGCTCTCTGCGCCTGGACCCTGGATGGTGGAGATTGATTGTGCAGAGCTCCAGAGAACACCGCTGGATTGCTAGACGCCTTCCCCAGACCCCCGCGACCTATCCATTCTTTCATTTGTAAGTCATCCACTAAATAAATCTTCCTTTTAACTACGTGGAGTGGCCCTTATAATATTCCCCAATAAGTGGTTATCATTTGGAGCTTGCTTCTGGATTGGGGATGGGGGCATTCATCCATTTCTCTCAGTTCTAGGACACCATCTGAAACAGGCTCTGTGTATGCTATCACAATCTCTGTGAGTGCATCAGTTCTGTGGTTTTTAGAATGGTTTTTTTTTGGGGGGTGTCTTCCACCCCCCTGGCTCTTACAATCTTTCTATCTCCTTTTCCACAGTGGTCCCTGTGCCCTGAGAGGAGGCATTTGAAGGAGACATCCCATTTAGGACTGAGTGTTTCAAGGTCTCTCACTCTCTGTACATTGTCTGACTGCAGGCCTCTGTATTTGTCCCCATCAGCAAGAATGTTGGTAGGAGTCATTTTATGGCTACATTCTTTTAGCAGAACAGTCGTACTTGCTCCCCTCCCCACTCAGATTCATGGCCTATCAGGTCTTGGCCACCCAAGTAATGCCTGTTGTCTATGGATTCCAGTCATGCAGTGGCTTCAAAGCAAGTCAGGTATTGGTTGGTTATTCCCACAAGCTTTGTGCCACAGTTGTACGTCTTGCAGGCAGGTCATCCTTGCAGACTGGAGGTTTTGTAGCTAGGTTGTTACTTACTTTCCTCTTTTGGTAATGTACAGAGGACTTTGCAGTATTTCGAACTGTAGTCTGTAGGGCTGAAGGCTTTAGGTAGGCACCAGTTTGACTTCTACATGTTCAATGAGTTGTGTTACTAATAGGTCCTTTCAGTTTGTGGAGAACAATCAATAGCCTTTACAGTAGCATGCGTTGTTAGGGGGTTACCACAGGGCCCCTCTGGTCAAAAACTTAGTTAGATATAACCTATTCCTGGTATTGCAAGCTTCAGTTGTGGATACGAGATGTCAAGTTGGGTCTTTGTCTCTCCATTACGTAGTGATTTCAATTAGGCTGATTTCATATATGATTATATTTAGGAAGCTTCTACTCTATTATGTCCTTTTGTTTGTTTGCTTCTGTTTTTCAAGATAGGTTTTCTCGGTGTAGTTTTGGAGCCTGACCTGGATCTTGCTCTGTAAAACAGGCTGGCCTAGAACTTACAGAGATTTGCTTGGGTCTGCCTCCCGAGTGCTGGAATAAAAGGCATGAGCCACTGCTGCCTGGTTTTCTGTTATGTTTTTATATGACCTCTCAGATGGCCGTGAATTTTAGCTGTCTCTCACTATATCTTCTCACTGCCACCTTCCCATTTGATCTGTCCCTTCCAGTCCCCCCCACCATCTATCCATAACTGTCTATTATATTTCCCCTTCCTAAGGAGTACTATTGCTGCCCCATTAGTCAGTACTCTGTATTTAACATCTGTGACTATATGGATTGTAACTTTCTCATCAATAACTTAAGAGATAACATCCACATGCAAGTGAGTACATACCATATTAGGGTTTCTGGATCTTTGTTACCTCACTCAGGATGATGTTTTTGGACATCCATCCATTTACGTGATTTTCATGATTTCAATTTTAATAGTAAGTAATAATCCATTATTTAAATGTACCACATTTTTATTTATCTCTTCATATATTTAAGGACATGTAGGTTGTTTCTAATTCCTGGTTATTATTAATAGAGCAGTAATAAACATTGTTGAGCAAGTGTCTCTATTGTGCAATGAAGCATCCTTTGGGTATATGAACAAGAGTGATATAGCTGGGCCCTGAGGGAGATCAATTCTAAGCTCTCTGAAGAACCTCTACACTGATTTCCATAGTGGCTGGACAAGGTTGAACTCCCAGCAGTAGCTTGAATATTCCCTTTACTCTACATCATTACCAACATGAGATATCATTTGTTTTTATGTTGGCCATTCTGACTGGTATAAGATGAAATTTTGAAGTAGTTTTCATTTGAATTTCCCTGATGACTAAGAATGTTGAACATTTGTTAAATGCTTCTCAGTCATTTGTGTTTCCTCTTTTAAGAGCTCTGTTTAGATCTGTGCCTGGTTTTTAAATTTCAATCTTTGTTTCCATGATGTGTAGTTTCTTTTTTGAGTTTGTTACATATTTTAGATATTGGCCTGGTATTGGATGTGTTGTTGGTCAAATCTTTTCCCATTCTGTAGGCTGCCGCTTTCTCCAAATAATGGTGTCTTTTGCCACAACAATGAATTCAAAATTATTCCCTAATTTCTCTTCTATCAGATTCAGTGTGTCCGGCCCCTTATGGTGAGTTCTTTGATCAATCTGGAGTTGAATTTTATGCAGAGTTATATAGAGGATCTATTTTCATTCTTCTACATGCAGCCATACAGTTGGACCAGCAAGATTTGTTGAACACAGTGTCTTTTTTTCCAGTATGAATTTCTGTCTTTATTAAAAATAAGGTGTTCATAGATGTGAGGACTTATTTCTGGGTCTTTAAGTATGTTACATTGAGCAATGTGTCTGTTTTTTCTGCCCATATCATGATTTTTTTTATTAATATATCTCTGTAGTACAATTTGAGAATGGCGAAGGGGATAATCCAGCATTTATTTTATTTGTCAAGACTGTTTTGGCTATCCTGGATTGTTTGTATTTCCATGTGCAGTTGTCTGTTCAGGATAGTTGAGTAATTGTATTGAAAATTTGAAGGGGTTTATATTGAATAGCAAATCCATAGATTGCTTTTGGTAGGATGGCCATTGTTACTGTATTAATACTACTGACTCATGAGCATTAGAGATTTTTCAATCTTCTGATATATTCTTCAGTTTCATTCTTCAGTATCTTAAAGATTTTATAATACAAGTCTTTCACTTTATTAGTTAGAGTTACCCCAAGACAGTTCCTATTTTTGGAGGCTATTGTGAAATGTGGTCTTTCTATGATTTCTCTCTCAGGCCATTTGTATATCGGAAGACTGCTGATATTTGTCTTTTTATTTTTGTACCCTGCTACTTTACTAAAAGTGTTTATCAGCTATAGGAGTTCCCTGTAACATGAATCTTAAAAGGTCTTATTAATAAAAACAAACTTGGATCCAGGTTTTGGGGTGAATGCTGAAAGATCAGAGAGACAGAACAGGCCACAGCTAACCTCACCTCACCAACTTCTCAGCTGATTCTGTTTCCTCAAACTGGAAGCCTCTGAGTCCTCATCTTGAATGAATCTTAGCTGAACTGCTACTAAAAGGCTAAAATTTAAACAGGCTCTAGTTCCTGTTCCTCATGCCTTATATGCCTTTCTGCTTCCTGCCATCACTTCCTGAGATTAAATGCATGTGCCATCATGCCTGGTTGTTTCCAGGATGGCTTTGAACTCGCAGAGATCCAGATGGATCTCTGCCCTTGGAATGCTAGGATTAAAAGTGGGTACGTCAACATTTTCTGGCCTCTATATCTAGTGGCTGTTCTGTTCTCTGACCCCATGTAAGTTTATTATGGTGCACAATATATTGGGGAGCACAATATCACCACAGTTTCCTGGTGGATTTTTTAGGATCACTTAGAGTATTTAAGTATCTGTAAATAAATATTTTGATATGTTCCTTTCCTATTTGTATCTCCTTTATCTCCCTCAGTTGTCATATTACTCTAGCTAAGAATTCAAGTACTACATAGAATTGATATGGTGAGAGTGGACAACCTTATCATATTACTAATTTAAATGGAAATGTCCGAACTTCTCTCCATTTGAGTTAATGTTGGCCATGGGCTTGGTATAAATGGCCACTTTTTGTGATGAGGTGTGTCCTTAGTATCTCTAAGTGCTTTAGACTTTTATCATGAAAGGGTGCTCAATTTTTTGGAAGACCTTTTCTTCATTTAATGATATGATCATGTGATTTTTGTCATTCAGTCTGTTTGTATGGTAGATTACATTTGCATATTCATGTATGATGAACCACCCCTGCACCTCTGGGATGAATCCAAATTGTCATGGTAGATAATCTTTCTGATATTTTCTTGGATTCAGTTTTCAAGTATTTTATTGAGAATTTTTGCATCTATGTACATAAGGGGTATTAGTCTGTAATTTTGTTGTTGTTGTTCTTGGGTTTTATGTGGTTTAAGTATCAGAAAAGCTGTGGTCTTATAAAAAGACATAGTCAATATTTCTTTGTTTTTATTTTGTTGATGTAGTTGAGAAGTATAGACATTAACTCTTCTTTGAAAGAGTGGTAGACTATTGCATTTGACCTTTGACACTGAGGGTTTTTTTTTTTTTGCAGTGAGGGAGGGTTGGGTAACTTTTAATTATTGATTATATTTTAGGAGGTCTGTTTAAATTGCTTATATGGTCCTGATTTAACTTTTAAAGGTGGTATATATTGAAATAATTATCCTATTCCTTTAGTTTTTCTAATTTGGTGGAGTACTGGTTTTTAAAATATGTCCACATGAGTCTCTGGATTTCCTAGGTATCTGTTTTTATGTCCACTTTTCATCTCTGATTTTGTTAATTTGAATATTCTCTCTATGCTTCTGGTCAATTTGGATAAATGATTGTAAATCTTACTTATTTTCTCAAATAAAACCAATTAAGTTTTATTGTATTTTAATTTTATTTTATTATTTTATTGACTTCAGCCTGGGCTGGATTATTTTTTGCCGTTGACTCCTTTTGGGTATGATTTCTAACCTTTTTTGTTGTTGTTGTACTAGAGCTTTCACGTATAAAGCTAGGCCACTAATATGTGATTTCTATAATATTCTAGGTAGTGAGTACTAAGATCTTGCCTCTTAGAACTGTCTTCAGAATGCCATAAGTTTGGATATGCTGTGTTTTCATTTATTCAGTTCTAAAATCTTTTAAATTTCTTTTTTGACCTGTTTTTCATGAGTAGTGAGTTTTTCAGTTTTCATGATATTATAAGCTTTCTGTTTCTGTTGTTGGTAGGCAGCTTTAACCTGTGGTTGTTAGAATGGATTGAGGGTGTTTTTGTTTGTTGGTTGGTTTCATTTTTTTCATAGCATTATATCTGTTGCGACTGGTTTTTGTCCATGTATGTGTGTAATTTTGGAGAAAGCTACTTTCATTTTCACTATAGCTTAATATTTCTCATAGCTTTCTTAACCCCCTTTTCTCTTTGCTTCCTCCTTGGCCTTAAATGGTCATGATATTTGAATATTTTTCTGCATGTTTTAAAACTGAAATTCCACAAAAAAAATTTACCATAGAGATCATTTTGGGAACCATCTACCTGGAGTATGTCATGTATTTCATAGCAACTCTATTTACAACCTTGTGATTTGTCTGAGTTTTGTTTTGCTATATGATATGTCCCTTGGAGCACCAAGATTTTATTCCTGGTCTGTGTAGCACAGTGCCTGGCAGGGTTCAAGTGTTCAACAAATTAAAAATAGATTTTTAATCATACATTCCTCTAGGGAATAAAAGTATAAAATCAGACTACCAAGTTCAACTTCTTACTAGCCAAGAAGCCTTAAACAAATCTTAAAGCATTGATTCCTTCATTTTTAGCTACAAGGATTTGAGTATCCCAACCTGCTGAGCTCTTTTCAGGATTCAATGGACATACCTAGTAAGTGACCTCTGCATAAGGAGTGATTTCTGAGGATCCCCAGTAAAAGTCTGGAATCTGAAAGACATTTTAATTTCCCAATGAATTTATTTTTATTCTTTCTTGTGTGTGTGTGTGTGTGTGTGTGTGTGTTATGCAGCATGAATGTGCAGTGCCAATGTGGCCAGAAAATTACACTGGATCCCATGAATATGGAATTACAGTTGGTTATGGGCTGCCTCAGGTGGGTACTGGAAAATGAATTCTGGTCCATCTATGAAGCCACAAACACTCTTAAGGTCTATGCCATTTCATAGCCTCCAAGGTAATAGTAATCATCCAGAAAATCAATAACACGGAAACGATGTGAAATGCAAGACTGAAAATAGTCATTCACATTTATAAACTTGATGACACAGATGCAAGATATTCTTGTATTTGAAATAGCAATGAAGAAACAAATCCCCTTCTGCAATTTAAATTGTGTTGCTTATGACTCAGCAATTATTCTGTGAACTTCAGCAGACATAAACACACACACACACACACACACACACACACACGCACGCACGCACACACACACACAAATGCTTACCTTCACACATATAAGCACTTCAGAAAAGAATAAATATTTAATATATTTTATATAATGATATTAGTGCAAAGTTTCCCAGAAAAATAAAAATATCTGTATCCATATAAATTTTAAAAACAAATCCATGGAACGAGAAGAGACCCGAAAAGGCTAGCAGTCATGCAGAGAGAAACTGTGAGGAGTAAAAAGTGTGGTACAGTCAGCTTGGTTACTGCAGCTTCAAGTAGAGGACTGGATAGAAGGTAGGCACCTCATACCTCAATTATCCCAAACTTACAGATACATGTGAAAAGTATAACCACTATTCCAGAGAATAAAAGGGAAATCACATAAACTCTTCAAATAATCAGAAAAGAAAGAAAAGACTGTAAGTAATCAGGCTATCAAACAAAGATCACGAAACCCTTACTGGATTCTTCAGAAGCTTTGCAGTGCTAGGTGATTTCCCAGGGTCCAATAGAGAAATCATCTTGAGGGCTTGTTAGGAAGTAAAATAAGTAATATTTTGGTGGTGATATTCTTTCACAGGAATGCCATTTGAATCAGTTCTATATACTTCATTTATTTATAAAAAATATTTACTGGTAACCTTTTAAATTATCATACTCTTTTTTTTTGAGGAGGCATTGTTTTTCCATTTATTTTATTTTACAATACCATTTAGTTCTACATATCAGCCATAGATTCCCTTGTTCTCCCCGCTCCTGCCCCCCTCTTCTTCCCCCCAGCCCACCTCCCATTCCCATCTTCTCGAGAGCAAAGCCTCCCCCGAGGACTGAGATCAACCTGGTAGACTCAGTCCAGGCAGGTCCAATCCCCTCCTCCCAGACTGAGCCAAGCAACCCTGCATAAGCCCCAGGTTTCAAACAGCCAACTCACGCAATAAGCAAAGGACCCGGTACCACTGCCTAGATGCCTCCCAAACAGATCAAGCCAATCAACTGTCTCACCTATTCAGAGGGCCTGATCCAGTTGGGGGTCCCTCAGCCTTTGGTTCATAGTTCATGTGTTTCCATTCGTTTGGCTATTTGTCCCTGTGCTTTATCCAACCTTGGTTTCAACAATTCTTGCTCATATAAACCCTCCTCTTTCTCGCTAATTAGACTCCTGGAACTCTACCTAGGGCCTATCCGTGGATCTCTGCATCCAGATTCCTCAGTCCTTGGATGGGGTTTCTGGCACGACTATTAGGGTGTTTGGCTATCCCATCACCAGAGTAGGTCAGTTCCAGCTGTCTCTCGACCATTGCCAGCAGTCTATTGTAGGGGTATCTTTGTGGATTTCTGTGGGCCTCTCTAGCACTTTGCTTCTTCCTTTTATCATGTGGTCTTCATTTACCATGGTCTCCTATTCCTTGTTCTCCCTCTCTGTTCTTGATCCAGCTGGGATCTCCTGCTCCCACAGGCTCTCTTTCCCTAGACACTCGCCCTTCATTATCCCACTCATGTCCAGGTTGTTTATGTAGATCTCAGCCATTTCTTTGTCATTGGGCGATTGCCATGTCTTTCATGGGGTCCTGTTTTCCAGGTAGCCTCCCTGGTGATGTGAGTAGCAGTCGAGTCATACTTAATCAACATCTAGTATCCTCCTATGAGTGAGTACATACCATATTTATCTTTCTGAGTCTGGGTTACCTCACTCAGGATGATTTTTTCTAGATCCATCCATTTGCCTGCAAACCTCATGATGTAATTGTTTTTCTCTGATGAGTAGTATTCCATTGTGTATGTGTGCCACAATTTATTTATCCATTCTTCAGTTGAAGGACATCTAGGTTGTTTCCAGGTTTTGGCTATTACAAACAATGCTGATATACAAGAGCTGAGCAAGTGCTCTTGTGGTATGATTGAGCATTTCTTGGGTATATGCCCAAGAGTGGTATAGCTGGTTCTTGGGGGAGATTGATTCCCAATTTTATAAGAAAGCACCATATTGATATCCAAAGTGGTTGTACAAGCTTGCATTCCCGCCAGCAGTGGAAAGAGAGTTCCCCTAGTTCCACATCCTCTCCAGCATAAGGTGTCTTCAGTGTTTTTGATCTTAGCCATTCTGACAGGTGTAAGGTGGTATCTCAGATGCTCATGGATAGGCAGGACCAAGATAGTAAAAATGGCAATTTTACCAAAAGCAATCTACAGATTCAATGCAATCCCCATCAAAATACCAACACAATTCTTCACAGACCTGGAAAGAATAATACTCAATTTCATATGGAAAAACAAAAAACCCAGGATAGCCAAGAGAATCCTATACAATAAAACAACCTCTGGAGGCATCACAGTCCCTGACTTCAAGCTCTACTATAGAGCTACAGTAATAAAAGCAGCTTGGTATTGGCATAAAAACCGACATGTGGACCAATGGAATCAAATTGAAGACCCTGACATTAACCCAAACACATATGAACATATAATTTTTGACAAAGAAGCCAAAAGTGTACAGTGAAAAAAAAAAGAAAGCATCTTCAACAAATGGTGCTGGCATAACTGGATATCAACGTGTAGAAGGCTGCAAATAGATCCATATCTGTCACCGTGCACAAAACTTAAGTCCAAGTGGATCAAGAACCTCAACATAAATCCAGCTACTCTGAACCTGCTAGAAGAGAAAGTAGGAAGTAGTCTTGAATGCATCAGCCTATATAGGAGATCACTTCCTAAATATAACTCCAGTAGCACAGACACTAAGAGAAACAATCAACCAATGGGACCTCTTGAAACTGAGAAGCTTTTGTAGAGCAAAGGATATGGTCAACAAGGCAAAGCGACAGCCTACAGAATGGGAAAAGATCTTCACCAACCCCACATGTGACAGAGGACTGATATCCAGAATATATAAGGAACTCAAGAAAGTAGACATCAAAACGACCAACAGTCCAATTGAGAAATGGGCTTTAGAACTAAACAGAGAATTTTCAACAGAGGAAACTCAAATGGCTGAAAGTCATTTAAGGAATTGCTCAGCATCCCTAATCATCAGGGAAATGCAAATCAAATTATCACATTCTTAAAATTTTTTTCTTTGAAAATTTCACACATTTATGCAATGTATCTTTTTCATACCCAAACCCTACTCCCTTAAACTCCTTCAGGACCATCCACAATACATCTCCCACTTTCACATTCTTCATTTGTTTGCTTGTTTATTTAATTACTTCATTATTATAACCCACTTAGTCCAATTAATACTACCCATATGTACATGGGTGTGATATCATTCACTAGATCACAGGAAATCTGTCAGGGACAGAAAAGTGATCTTCAGAAATTCCCCATCCTCTATCCTGCAGTTTTTGACTTGTTTTATTATATACAGGTCTTGTGTAGGTAACCAGTTTGTGGCATGTTCATGTCTGCATTGGCCATGTCATGTCCAGAGTTAAGTTAATACTTAACTCTCTAAAGATCCTTAAGCCACGTCTGAGCACTTCTACCCACTCTGGACACAGAATATCCAGTTATGGATAAAAATGAGCTGATGAAGAAAGATAAACTGGCCCAGCATGTTGAACAAAATGATATGACTGTCCTCATGATACCTGTAATTGAACAAGGTGCTAACTTATCTAATGAGGAGGAAAATCTTCTCTCCAGAGCTTATAAAAATTCTGTGGGTACCTGACTATACAGCATCTTGGAGGGTGGTCTCAAGTGTCCAGTAAAAAAATAAAAAGTGGAAAGGGAAAGCAACAGATGGCTTGAGACTACAGAGAGGAAACTGATACTGAGATAGGAGACATCTGCAATGATGCATGGTCTTGTTTAGAGTAGTTCTTCCTCTATGCTTCACAAGCAGAGATCAAAGTCTTCCATTTGAAAATGAAGGGCGACTACTCCCATTACTTGGCTGAGGTTGCTGCTGTTGACGAGAAAGGAATTGCAGGCTGGTTACAGCCAAGCCAGTGTACCAAGAAATATAATCAGTAAAAACAAAATGTAACCAACACATCCTATCAGACGCTGGCCCTAAAGCCCTCTGTGTTCTATTATGAGATTCTGAAATCCCCAGAGAAGGGCTGCTTTCTTACAAAAATAGGTTTTGATGAAGACATTGCTGAACTTGACATATTATGTGAAGAATCGAACAAAGATAGCATGCTAACAATGCAGTTACTGAGAGACCACTTGACATTGAGGACATTAGATAGCCAAGTAAACAAAGCAGAAGCCAGAGAAGGCCTTCTTACTTTTGCCTGCCTCATTCTAAAATGCACAGGGTAGACCATTTGTCGTCCATATTGTTCCGCAAATAGGTTTTTGTTTGTGCGGGTTTGATTTGTTACTTCTATTTTATTATCTATATTTCCCATGTGGTTTTTATGTTTTAATGTTAACAGAGTAGAGCAAATTAACTTTAGGGAGTTATTCATTTTCATCTTGATGTGGCCAATATAAGAATGTGGAAATTTTATAAGAGTTATACATGTTTGGCATAGTACTTTTGGTACATTGTGGCTTCAGAAGGGCTATGTTAAAGCTGTTCCATGTCCAAGCAAACAAACTACCTGCATATTGATTTGTGATGCTGGGTAACAAAAGGGATAATTAGTTCCAGTTAGTGTAGTAAATGTGGGTATTTCAAGGTTTGGAGCACTTTCAAGGATCTGGTACAAACAGACATCCCATGGATGCCCATTGGAATCCTGTTGTAACATTCATATCCTTGAGAGCAGTCTCAGAGGCCATCATTACACAAAATTATGATCCAATTTACTACAGTTAGGGAAAAATGTATCATAATATATTATTTGTAATTTTATCTGCTATTTAGCTTCATTGTTTTTGCTACATATTATATATATGTACATATATGTGTACAAACATTTTTAAGGAAATCTAAGAACACATGTAATAGTAAAGATGCAATAACAATGAATTGTTTAGTGTTCACTGCTCCATGTGTATCAGGCTTAGTAGTAAAACATAATCCTAGATATTTAATTTTTTTCTGTTTCGTTTTTGCTTTTGCAATCTTTTTTCCTTTTTCTCTGATACCTGCCTAACATTCATGTGCTGTAAAAGTTAGTTAACAAGGAAATAGTTTGAGACAATGGCTAGCTTTGTTCGATGTCTTATGAAATTTTCATGAATAAGCATAATTAGTAAGAACACATGTATTGTATTAAGTTTGTATTAAGTGCAGTACATGTAAGTGAAATAAAAGGTTTAGGAATGGACTTTTCAGTGACTTTCTCTACATCTTTTTATATAAATTAGTTTTTGATGAAGAGAATTGTATATTCTTGGAAGCATATTCCTTATTTCCTCTTGGCAGCTAATGGGCTTTTACCAATTTTGAGCACACACTTTACCATAACAAAAAAATGCTATCACACCTACCTTTCTCAAAAAGTCCACACACCTCCTGCTTATGCCCTCCAACTCAAGAATTGAAGTGGATTTTCTTTTATGAGTGGGGGAAAGATTGAGCAAAGACAATTTTGGTCTGTTCTTGTTCCATCATGCCATTGGGTAGCAGTAAATGTTAAGTTCTTTGCTACCCAATTGCTCTTGGATTTTAAGCATTTCTTGGTGCTCTGGCAGCCTGCTCTGACTTCTTTCCCTTATTTCTGTTTGTCAGGTGCATAGGGTCACCTTTGTCACTTTCTGTCTTGTCAATAAGTATTCCTTCTTGGTGACTGTGTATTTGGGAAAAGGCCACAGGATTTTTTCTTGCTCCACTGTGTCTAAGATCCCCTGTTTCCTCTGCTTGCACTCCACAGACACCCATCATCCTCTCCTGCAGTACAGATCTATGCTGTTGAACTTATGTTTAACTCCCTGGAAATCCTACCCTGACTGGTCTATAACAGTCTCCCTTTAAAGTACTTCTTCCTCTCAAATAACAGTAGGGCAAGTCACACCCAAAGCTCACACCCTGTGGAGTGTGCTTTATTGAAGACACCAAACAACAAGGAGTTGCATGTTTGTTTGTTTTTGTTTTTGTTTTTTCCTTTTAGAATGTAAGTTCCTAAAAAACAGGGGCAATGTTTTCTGTATGTTCTATTGTGCAGAGTACACTGTAAATGATTTATAAATGTTGATGATGGGAGGCAATGAGTCTAGATGAGAGTGAGAAACAAATCCCAATCACTGATCTATGGCTCCTTTCCTTGTGATCTGATTACACTGGGAAATACCAGTCCTTTTGGACAAGTCTCAAACATTGCATTTATTTAAAAGTGCAGTGGTAATGGTGGTTGTGAATGCTTCCTGAAGAAATGATATTGAGTTTATTCGTAATGTTACATCTTCATTCACAACACATTTCCTTTGAATTTGCCTGAGTCCCTAGGTCAAGGAGAATAAAACTATGGAGAGCAAGATGTCATCTCTTTCTTTCTTTCTTTTTTTTTATTTTTAAGATGTCATCTCTTTCACATAAACTATAAATAATATCTGAAAGCTGTCATATTTGTCTAGTTGGCTACTCATCGGCATTTGACATTGCTGAACTTGCTTGTTTGATTTGGAAATTGGGATACTTGTGATACTTACCTGCTATTAGCTATTGAGTTCTTTTTTTTTTAATGAATAGTACCCAAAGATGAAGAGAGATTTACAAACAAACAACACCTTGAACATTTTACTATGTACATTCCTATTCAATTTACTCTCTCACTATTGAGGGTAGATATTTGAAAACTTCACAGCTTCTTCACTGACAGCTTTTAATGGTTTCTGCTCTTGTGGTTTCCAAGTATACTTTATTCTTTCTTTGTCATTTAATTCTCCATGCAGTCCTAATTACTGCATCCACCTGTCTGTCAAATTTCATTTTCCTCTGCACTGATTTGTTTACTGCTGTGAAATTTCATCTGGATATCCTACAGGCAACAATCCCTGAAAGCCTTCTAGTCTTTGTTGTCTAAACATTGGATGGTGTCACTTTTCCCCATCTTTAGAAGCCAGGCTTTCCCATTTTTACTCTTATCTTCCTCACAGACTCACATGTGAGTATACTCAAACTGAGCCCTTCAGTTGGACCATTTCCCAAGTTTACCACTCCATTGCCTGTAATGTTCCTTTACCTATATCCTGTCACTAAATTGTTTCAAATGTTTGATGCATGTGATAGGGCCATAATAAACTTTCAAAAATATAAACCTAGTACAAGTACAGCTGGTTTAAGTCCTTCCCATGCTTTGTTCTGTTAAAAAACTAGAGAGAACTCTTTTGCTAATTTTTAAAAAAAAAAAAAGGTCTTTTTCTTTTTACCTCAAATCATGATCTTCAGTGGAAATTAGCTTTGTAGACCAGGCTGGGCTCAAACTCACAGAGATCTTGCTGCCTAATGTTGGTTTTAAGAGATTAAGAGTTTTGTCAATATTACAATAGTGTGACATGTAGAATAATCAAATGATATATATATAATCATTGAGGTTCTCTGTAATATCTTTCTTCTGAGAATTTTTGCCTCAATTTTCATCTGCCTAGTATCTTTATGTTTTGATAGCATAAGAGAAAGAAAAATTAGATATCCTTCTATGTGATTGTCATTTAAGGAGCTGTGCAAAATGTCTTAGACCTTTAATACTTTCTTCAGTCATTTCTCTTCGGAATACTTTCATATTAAAAATCAAATTGTAATTATAGTTTTATTTAACTTTCTTTAACATTAAATTTGTTTATTAAAAAGGAGTAACTAGGTTTAATATTTTATACCTACTCAAATAGCGAATGTTAAAAGAATACAGCTGCTTAATTCTTTAATAACTTTGTAAATTTTGTATAAAATATTAATTTGACATTCATATTATGTGTTAGAAGAACTGTAGGCACAAACATAATGGATGTTTCTCCCTTAGTTTTCATCAAACAGAAATTAAAACTAGAAACTTTAGTTTCCTAACTTCAAGGTTGATGCAATTTCCATTAAATTTTATCTTATAAATCAACTCAAGCCTGGATTCCTGTGATAAATAATTTCAGTTTCAAATGTCGTAGCTTTGACAGGTAAGTTACTTCAGACAAGCATCCATTATTCAAATATTAATTCAAATGTATTATGGATATGAAAAGGAAATAGATAAAAATCACAAATATATATAAATCTACTCAAAATCTTATATTAGGAGCACAGTGGTAGCTCAGTAATTTATATCAAATGCTTTTCAATTGAAAATTGTGTTCTGATGCTTAATAATTTAAATTTATTTTAAAATGACTTGTGACATGCATATCAAATATTAGTCTTCTACTTTACTTAGTTTCCCACTTTTTTATTTTGTTTTGATCAGAACCTTTTCTTTGGAAGCTCTGACATTAAGCTGATTTTGAAATTCCTTTTATAAGTAGCAGGTACTCCAATGAAAGGTCATTACCCACTGTAATGATTTAATGAGTGCACAGTAAAGAAATAGCTTTCCTTAAGGCCCAGTGAGACTTCCTCCTATTGTCCTTGTTTTCACATAGTTACTAAGCATGAAACCACTACTGTGTGTTTGCTTCTAATGAGATTCTCCAATAGCTAGTCCATACATGGAATTAATTAACCTGTCTTAATTAATCTCTAAAATAAGTTGGTTTTAAGAGATTAAGAGTTTTGTCAATATTACAATAGTGTGACATGTAGAATAATCAAATATAAAAATAAACATATACCATTTGTTACTCTGGTTAACACATAAAGGTGGTTGCAGCTAAAAATAAGAATTGTTTTCTTAGGTTTATACCATACCTACCACTATAAAGTATTTTAGTCAGTGTTAAGTTCTATAATCTAAGTAAGACCACAGGGTTTGCTTGGTGTTTCCTGGTGAACTTTACATACATCATGAAGGGGTATCATAGAGATTACCTACAAGTCACCCAAAAAATTTTATCTAACATGAGATTGCTTAGTACCTGATTTATGCTTGAACTTTCAGTTTCCTTCCTTTGTAGCTAGTATGTTAGTTGTGTTTTTTGCAATGTAAGCAAGCGTTGTGATTTTCTTTAACATGCTACTTATTTTTAAGACATTTATTAGTTTGTACTGTCTGAAATTTTATTTTTCTATCTGCTGTCTGCTTGTCCATTTGTTACTATGTTTGTCCACTTTAGAAGAGTTTCAATATGGAACCTAGAGTGTCAAGAACTTGAGTTTCCTGCCTCAGTTTCCTGAGTGTAGTGGTTACATATGTAGACAATGAGTATTTTCTCATTTTTCTTTAGTTTCATTTTAAATTCACTCTTAATTTTAGGAAGTCTACATTTTCACATTATTCCCATCTCTGGCTAATGTCTACTAAGGGCATGTTCTCTTTGATAAAAGTTTTTCAGTTTTCATACCAGTGTATTCTGTTTCTCTTTGGGTACATAGATCCCAAAATTTCTAATCACTCTTCCCTGTGATGAATGTCAAGATCACAAACTCCTCTTATTGTCTCTGGATTTTGAACAAGAAACTGAAAAACCATAAGATACACAGGGCAAGATATCAAGCCAATACTCACTTATATGTGTGTGTTTTCTAATGACTACTGAAAGAAGATAATCTTGAGGAAGACAGACTACAAAAGAATAGTCTTTTGAAGTCCAAACTGAGTTCCCCTTTCATGAATGGAAGATACTTTTCTCCACTTGAAAATATTCTCATATAATTATTGCTGCATGCTGATCAAGCCTTTTCTAAAAAGAAAGTATTTTGACAATGAAGAATAATTAATTGCATTCATGAAAATAAGAGATAAAGAGAGGTAACTTGCCCACTTAAGATTCTTTCCTCTTTTAATCATGTACAACAAAAGGCTGTTTCCAACAGTTAGAAATTGAAATTGGCCTTAAGCAGGCTTATTCCTGACTGTAAACCAATTGCTGAAAAATCATTGCTCATATAGGCTGTTTTAAATGAATCAGATTTGCAAAGGAGATAGAGCAGGATCTGAGTTTGCAAACATTAGATATGCTAAGACATTCACACAAAAAGGAAGAAATTTATACCAGAATTATTGGACACCACGGACAGTCCCAAAAAATGCTGTTCCATGCAATAGAAAACACATTTTCTGAAACTAAAGTGGTCAAAGATGAGTCATACTGAGGAGACTTTGGAGAGAGTCAATTCTCTGTCAAAGGGCTTGAAGATGGGGACTTAGGAAGTCTTGACTGAAACTAAAGAAAGATTTCAAAAGACGTGTAGAAGTTTCAAGTCAGAGGAATGATTTCTATTAGAAACTTGACTACACTTTATTTTTCTATGCTTTGGAAGTAAAGTATTAACCCACTTTTGTGACTTTGATGAAATGAAAACAGCATAAGATGTACTTTGCACATATTATATAAGATGTTAATTTAGTCTAGTATAAACATACAAAATAGGATTTCTCACTGAAAAAATAAAAAAAAAAAATTATTAACCAAATGACATGTACCGAGTCAGCTCTGTTAGCAAAGTACAGTCCTTCCAAAGACACAAGGCACATTTTTTCCTGTTGCTTCATCCATTATGATCATTAATGGCTTTTTAGACTCAGAGTGCTGAATAGCAAAATTCTCCTTAACTGTGTCTTTCACCTCTAAGCTAGATTAGACTATATATCACAGGAAACATAAAGTAGATGAGTGGCCTTAAGAAATTCAGCAATGGTGAGATCTTTGATTTTCAAAATAGATTAAAAGTAGGATGACTTCTGATGGTCCTGTAGAACAACCCCCCTGGGACATTACCCAGTGGCTGTCAGTGTGATTCTTGTACTACCGAGAGGCTGTCAATTGCCGTGCAGAATAGGCACTGCAGAAAATTACCTCTTCTATACACTTAATAACATATAATTTTAAAATAAAATTAGAATACTTGAATATGATATCAAATTTTAATACAGATAATAATACTACTCTGAAATAACCATGTATAAAGCCAATGTAACAGGCACATATTGTAAATTTTTTATATAAATTTTATTTTTATATGAATTGGGTGATTTTCCATTTAGTGTGTTATTTAATTATTCTAAAAGATATGTTTCCTGAAAATATCTAAATGTTAGTGTATTCTTGCAATTTATATTCTGGAAGCTAGTATCTAACGTTATGGCATTAGGAAATCAACATTTTTAAAGTATTTTCTGCAGCCTAGGCTTGTCTCAAGTTTATATATATATATATAATATTTAGGCTGACCTTGAACCCTTCATCTTCCTGCCTCAACCTTCTAAGTGTTTATATTAAAGATATTGGTCACTAACCTGGTCACAGATGGTCCTTCATTAAGTGTTTATGTTCTGAGGACCTATGTCCTGAATGAGATTTGTATCATCATAAATGATTTGTGGTGGATACATTTTCACTGCCATGATGACAACACAGTAGATTCTTGGCGATGTGTTGTACAACATCAAAATGCCAGACAAACTACAACCTCTGATGCTATAGTGGTTCACCCAGACAGACTTCACTTTCTATTTTAGCTTCCATCTGCAAACCAGGAGCTTCTGTTTATCATGCTTACCACAATAATCTGTAGAATAGGTGGGTTCTGTAGAATTGGTGGTGAATATTCCAGCTATAAGTATCTATCAAATGCATTAGGAGTAGTGAAGGAAACCATAGCACTGAGACCTGTCTCCATAATTCCAAAATATGCTAACCATTGGACATTCTGATGGAGTGAGAAAACTGTACTTACCAAGCACCTTTATGATTGGACTTTCAGAGTCTCTACAGCAGTGTGCCTAGTAGCAGACAAAATTCTTCAGAGACTGCACCTTCTCATTGGCCCCCAAATCAGGTTTATCCTGCCTCGCAATTATCCTCAGAAAATGAGGCTAGATCTCATCTGCCCAGAACAGGATTATCTCTCTCTTGATCATACAGCAGCCTGAGCTAAGCCTCCTGTTCTCAGATATTTTAGATTTTTCCTTATCTACCCCTCTCTTCTATAGCTGCTTTTTATTATGGGTCTGTGGCATGTTTACTTCCAGATAGATCTCTGTCTTTAGATCTCCATGAGGTTCCCTTTTAGTCACAGAGGAATGTTGATAAAATATGTTCTTCGTTTTTTAAACTTAAAGTACAGATAATAAGTAAATTATATTTTTCAAACTCACAAGACTGTTGTCCTGTTTTAACAAGAGGTCATAGGACTGCTAGTACTCTGCTGAAGGGACCTAGCAATAAATCAGTTCCCAACAACTTTTCACATCTATAGCTCAGTGCATCTCTCAAACCTCAACAGTACAGCTTTACATTTCAGTGGATGGTAGTTAACACACAGACCTATAGCTGTTCAAGATACAGCTAATAAGTGACTATGGAAAGCTCATCCGTGAATGAGACAACTTTATTGAGTGTACACTTGTACACACACACACACACACACACACACACACACACACACACACACACATCCTCCCAAGGCCCAGGGTTCATTGTGGAAATTGTGCAGAAGACTGTAAGAATCAGAAGCACAGGATGCTAACAAGGAAAAAAATGTTTTCTAGATACAACAGAGCAGTTATACAAATGAACTCTTAGAAATTGGGACAATATGTACAAGACCTGTATAAGACCAAGCCCAAACAAACTCAGTGGAGGGAAAAAGCTAGCACACGCCCCACTCCTAGCTTAGGAGCAATTGGTAATTGATAGCTGCCTACTTCACTTCCCTTAATTGTATGGCCTCTGCTATGTCTAATATCCACCATTGGATGGACACACATCTAAGAGTACAGAGGAAATACTGATGGAAATCTCTGGGTTTAAGAAAATGAGAACACAAAGTTAGGTGGGTATGTGAGGAGAAGGGAGAGCTGCTGAATATGATCAAAATAACAATATATGAAATTTCTCAAATAATTAAAAAAATAAAAAACATAAAAGGACATAGATTCCTTCTTTAGTAAGCATGATAAAATACTTGAAAAATGAGGGAGTATCTGCTAAGAGTCAATAATTCTTGTCTACTTGGAGATGGGTTAAGAATAATGATCTACATGCAGCTGTATTTTTACATGTGCTGAATGCAAAACTTTATTCTTGTGTTTTTTCCATTCACTTGAAAGTATTATCTTTGGATGAAGATTATAATGCTGTGAAGGACTATTAAGGCAAAATGAAATCCTACAGTATATCACCACAAATAATCAAAATGAATACTGTTGATGTATTCTAGAGAAAAGATTTTTGTGGAAGTTTTTTTTTTTTTTTTGAGTAAGTGCAAAGTATAAAGTGATGTTATTGCTTAAAAATAACTAATTTTCCAGGCAAATATTACCACACCTTTAAATAACTCACTTATTATTGTCTTCTGCTAGTTTATGTCTGTTGTCTTTGGAGAAAACATGACAATCTATGGATTAGTTTTTTTAAAAGTTTACATGGAAGGTAAGCTTGTAAAGACAATAGATATTTTAAGCCAGGTTTAGGACACTTTCTTCAAAACCAGGTTATAATCCCTATATAAATCCCTATATATTTAAAGTGTGACACTTAAAAATGAAATGAATAAATACCAGACACCCAAATCACAGCCTCTTGTAGCATCTTAGTGTTTAACAGAGAATTCTATAACAGAGAATACTAGATCACAAGCTCTCTTGTTTTACCTTATTTTCTGAGAGGGTATAGCTCCTCACTTGGAGATATCCAATTCTAATTCAAGTCAGTGAATGAAGGATTTTTATTTTTTAGTTCTTTTATAGTTTCCTTTACTAATATTCATTGATGGTATCTATCATCCATAAGGCCCTGGCACGTCATAGCCCTCATGCACCTTCTCACTGTTACATGCATGAAGATTGTAATGCTTTCTGAATGATATATGGCTTAGAAAAGTATAAGAGCCATTGGAAACAGTAAAAAGAAGCGAGGCACAGATATAGAGGATAAGGTAACAGGATGAAAACAGAATGAATTTCAATAAATGTGGGACTAATTGGTTAGGTCTTGAAGAATATTTAGATCTTGACTTCTGAAGCTATGACAACCCCTAGAGTCCTGAAACTGAATATGGGGATTATAAAAATTTAGAGAACACAGAGAGGTTTTGATGAATGAAAAGCATTTTTCAAAATCAAACACAGTGAATTACAGCCATTATCCTTTTGCTTCATGGGACTTTACTTAAGCCATGGTTCTTAACAGCTAGCATACTCATGTTATATTTTGCAGCACACACACACACACACACACACACACACACACACACACACACCCCAGTATTTTCTATTTATTCTTATCTTATATAATACATCCTGATGGTAGTTTTCCCTCCCTCCACTCCTCCCAATACCCCCATCTCCACTCTTACCCAGCACCACTCCTCCTCCATTTTCCTTTAGAAAAGAGCAGTCATCTCAGAGATATCAGCTCAATACAGCATAACAAGATACAATAAGACTAGGCACAAACCCTCATATAAGGCAAGGCAACCCCCACTCCCACTGTTAGGAGTTCCACAAGAATCCTGGACTAATACATTGTAACATATATACGGAGGACCTAGCACAGACCAATGTGGGCTCTGTGATTGCCGCTTCCGTCTCTGTCCACCCTTATGTGCCCTGCTTATTTGATTCTGTGTTCTCCTGATGTCCTCTACCCTTCTATCTACTACCCATTTTCAATGAAAATGATTAAAAACAAATATGAGCCTAAGAATTATTTTATTCTTTGCCTATGCTGTTGATTTGTTTTGGTTTTGTGCAGATATATTTGATTTGAAATTATTTTATACTCTATGGAAATTTGAACAAATAATTTTGATCTTTCAATAAATCACTTTAATACATTTATTTGTGCTACATTATACACACATGTATATGTGTATATATATATATGTATATATATATATATAGTTAATATTTTGGTGGTTATAGTCATTTTAACTTTTTTTCACTACCTCATCTCTTATAAGTCTCCACAATGTATCTCTTGTCATATAGACAATAGATAGCTTCCAAATATTATAATTACACATAATTTCCTGTCTTTAAAACTCTACTAAATTTTAATTCCCCTTGTCATTTACTCTATTCCACTTTATAACTTTCATGGTTATTGTTCATATTCAGTTAAAAATTATTAGAGACTGTCAACCAGACGATTAAAACATCCCCATAATATTTACAAGTGTTGAATATGTATTTGCTAAACAAAGAGCTGTAGTTTAAACCCCACTCTAATAAGTATTTTATTAAAGCATTTTCAATTGTACAAAACAAGTCACATTATTTCATTAGCAGATACCAGTATTCTTAGAACTTGTGATCTAATACAAGCCAAACTTACACAGAATAAAGAATGTCTGTGAACAGCATTTTCAAACAAGCGAAGAATTTGTTTTTGAATGCTTGTAAAACCAACCTTCTGTGTCATCTCAAAGATGGTTGCTTCCTGTATACCTTACTGTCATAATGGATAGGAATGACATGTACAGCATACCTATATTGTGCCAAGATTGCTAATAAGATTCTGTGCCTCACCTTCCTCAGATGCTTATGCTGGGGGAAGTTGCTCAATAGTCTATGAGACCATTGGGTGACTGGCATGAAAAATTCCAGGCTGAAAGAGAGGAAGTGAACCTTATGTTAAGAGTCAGGAAACCCACCCACTATGCCAGAAGCAAGAGTATGCTGTTCTAGAAAGCAATTCCATCAAGTGCCAATCAAATCTCCAAATGACTGCATCCACAGCCAGCATTTTGAAGGGGGCTGTCACCTTTCATCCACTTCTCTAAGGATCCCTGATCCTTAGAAGTTGCATGAGAAAGAGTTTGGTACACTGAGGTCATATTTTTAGAGGCTGGGGAGATGGCTCAGTGAGTAAAGGGCTTCGTGCACAAGCTTTGGATCCCAGTTCAAATTTCGAGCACCCAGAGTAAAAATCTAGATTTGTCAGCATCTGACTGTAAGTCCAGTGCATTCATAACAGAAAGAGGAAGCTCTCTGGGACTTGGCTGCTGCTCACCTAGCTTCAGGTTCACTAAAATCCATATATTGAGAGTGTAAATTGGAGAGTGATGGAACAGGACACTCAGTGTTTTCCTCTGCCCTCTGCATGCATGAATGCAGACCTGTGTACCTGTAAGAAAACATTCTCTCTCTCTCTCTCTCTCTCTCTCTCTCTCTCTCTCTCTCTCTCTCTCTCTCTCTCTCTCTCTCCTCTCTCTCTCCTCTCTCTTTCACTCTCCTCTCTCTTTTTCTCTCCCCCCTCTCTCTCTCCTCTTTCCTTTCTCTCTCTCTCTCTCTCTCTCTCTCTCTCTCTCTCACACACACACACACACACACACACACACACACACACACATACACACCACATACTCATACACACTTATGAGAAATCTCAGAATAATTTCTTGTATTTCACTCAAGTGTTATTGACATATTTAATAGACCAGCAAATGAACATATTTATGAAGTGAACCCAGTCAGAGAACAGCAAAGCTAAGGACATTCTTTTATGGTGGTATTTTATTTGTACTGAAATGTGATTTTCATTGTATGTTAATAAATAAAGTTGCCCGGGGGTCAGAGCTATTAGAGCCACAGCAAGAGCCTGGTGGTGGTGGTGCACATCTTTAATCCCAGCACTTGGTAGAAGAGCTAGGTAGATCTCTGTGTGTTCAGGGATACAGCCAGCATTGGAGACATACACCTTTAAGACCTGGAGGGCTGTACTTACAGGCAGTGATGAGGCAGTCATGTGTTTGGGATTACAACCAATGAGAAGGCAGAACAGAAAGACTATTTAAAGACAGACACACAGGAAGTAGCTCTTTTTCAGGGAGGTAGGAGCACTGTAGGAGGTAAGATTTTAGCTCTGAGCTCTGACCTCTGAGCTTTCTCTTTTACATTGGTTCTGTGTTTCTTATTTTAATAAGATGGTTGGTTACATCTACATTCTTTGCCTTGTGTCACTTATCCATCAGAAAAGCCTCATCTAGTATTAATAAAGTTTAATAGGTTTAATAGTGTAGAACCTTATAATTTTGCCACAAAACAGTACTAAATCATGGAGCTAAAAAATCTAAATATAATATAATAATTTCTCACTTCTGTTTGAGACGATCCATGGTTAAAAGGCTTACATTCTGCTATTGTTGACATAAATTTACAACCTATTGAGAGGGTAAAGTTTTTTTACTAAAATATAGTGGATAAAATGAACAGTTGGATTGATAAGAAATCACAACAATAAGAAATCAACATGTGTTGAAGATGCTAGTGAAATTCCATGAGTTAGAAAAACAATGAGCTAAATCTTTGTAGCTGGGATAAAATAAGACAGTGGATGACCTAGAAGTCCATTTTGCAAGTAAGTGCTTTTCATAATGTCAAAAATGTGAAATATCTATGGTATAGATGTTTCTATATACTGTACATGAAAAAAAATGGTAGAAAAGAGAATGAAAAGCATAGTTTGATATAAAAACCATAAAACAAAGAATAACTAATATTTCATTTTTCACTAACAAATTGTTAAATTTTTTGGTAAAAGTAATTTTGAATATTTAAAAGAAGTCACTATAAATATCCTAATGAATATTCAGAAATAATTAAGCCAGAGAGTAAGCACAGAAATATATATTAAAATGCTAAAAATTATTCTCTAAGGAGTTATCAAGCAGAAAGAAAATAAAATGTAAGTAATGCATAAATATTTTAAAATATCATTACAATTATTTAAAGTCCTAAAAATGTAACCTGTGAGTTTGGTCATTCTTGGACATAACAGGAAGGGGTTATCCCCACTTCTTATAGACTTTTAAAAATAAACAATGTTAAATCCTGCAAAACCACTGGAAAATTGGGCACAATGAAGACGATTTAAAAATTCAGAACACATTATGTTGTTTTTTTCTTATAGAGGTACACACCACTTTAATCATACATATAAAACTTTCATTAATTTCAGTAGTACAATTTTCAAATGTGTCCATGCAGAACATTCTTTTCATATAAAATGTCTTCAACACTATGTTGAATGTATTCTTTCCAGTTAGGTTACCAATGAGTTTGTGTATGGAATTAACTCTTTGTTGCAATTCTTGGAATTAGGAAATACTACATATGTGTGTATGAACATGATTAGAAGAAATGCATCTTCAGCTATTGCAGGGAATCAGGTTAATATCTTACTGAATAATACAATACTTTGAAAGTCTAATATTACTTTGACTATAATATTTCTGTAATGTTTTATAGAACTAAATATCTTTGGGTTTTTTTGCCTACATTTTCTTAAAGATAAAATTGTTAATTTATGCTTCTTCACTCTTAGAACAAGATACAATCATGAACGTATAAAGCATTCCATTGAACTGTAAGTTCAGACTTCCTCCTGGCCACTTTGGGCTTTTAATGCCCTTAAACCAACAGGATAAGAAAGGAATAACAGTGTTAGGAGGGGTGATTGATTCAGATTACCATGAGGAAATTGGATTGCTTCTCCAGAATGGAAGTGAGAAAGATTCTGTCTGGAGTGCAGGAAATTCTTTAGGACATTTCTTGGTGCTATCATGATCTGTGATTAAAGTCGGTGGAAAACTACAACAACTCAATCCAAGTAGGATGACAAAAAGTATAGATCTATTAGAATGAAGATATGGGTCACTCCTTCAGGAAAAGAACCAAGACCTGCTGAGGTACTTGCTGAGGATGGAGGAAATACAGAATCAGAAGTACAGGGAGGTATTTACAAATACCAGCTAAGGTCACATGACCAGTTGCAGAAAGAGGAGTATAATTGAGATGAATATTTCTGTCATATTTTTTTAAAGATTTATTTATTTATTATGTATACAGCATGTATGACTGCAGGCCAGAAGAGGGCACCAGATCTCATTACAGATGGTTGTGAGCCACCATGTGGTTGCTGGGAATTGAACTCAGAACCTCTGGAAGAGCAGTCAGTGCTCTTAACCTCTGAGCCATCTCTCCAGCCCTTCTGTCATATTTTGTTAAGAATATTTTTTGCACAGATATTTCTTGAAGGGAAACCATAGACTTGGCCTGGTCTAGCTGCCTTTGCAAGCACGTGTCATGGTTAGCTCCTGGCTCACTGTGTACCTTTCAGTTCTTGAGAAACTCAGGAAGTGAAGGGTTCAGGCCACTTGGTGTTACTCTGTATGCTCCCTTAGAAGTCAAGAAAGCATAGAAGCCTCACAGGACAATTAGCCTTGGATATTAATCTTATGTACCCTGTATAGCTTGCAAACGTCATTGTATCCTGGCAGCTACAACTCTATCAATCCTGGGAATTGCCACTATGTTCTGTTTCTGATAGTGGTATATAAAGTCTGATTGATCTCAACAAAATTCCACAGCCTCAGGCTTGCTGTGGTCTCTCCAATCTGAGCCTGGTTTAATTCCTCAACTGGTTGTATCAGATAACCTTGCTTCTAATTTGTTTTTTCTTTCCTCAATTTCTTTATCCTGTAATGTGACAGAAATTAAATTTATAGTGTATTCAAGGTTATACATGGGAGAGTTATATCATGTTTAGGCACTATGACCTGGTTATTGTTTTAATTTGCAAATTAATCATGACATAAAGAATTATCAAGTCTGACAAGGGGTGGACTTGTGATGATTATTCTTTGTTATCAGTTTGACTACATCTGAAAATACCCAAAAGTGGAGGGCACACCTGTGAGGGATATTTTCGTAATTAGATGTAGGAAGATGCAATTCTAATCTAGATCTTTGCAGTAGGAAGGCAATCTTTAATCTAGATCTTTTTTTTTTTTTTTTTTTTTTTTTTTTTTTTTTTTTTTTTTTTTTTTTTTTTTTTGAGACGGGTTTCCTCTGTGTAGCTTTGTGCCTATCCTGGAACTCACTTTGTAGACCAGGCTGGCCTCGAACTCACAAAGATCCACCTGCTTCTGCCTCCCAAGTGCTGGGATTAAAGGCGTGTGCCACCATCACCCGGCTAATTTAGCTCTTTTTAGCTTTTAAAAGACAAAGCTTTTATCCAGATCTAGTCTGTGCCATACCTTTTGTTGGAAGCCTGAAAAGGGAAGCTTTTGCTCTTTGCTTGCCCTCACCTTGCTAGAAAGTCCATTTTTTTTTACTGTCATTAGAGCATATTTCTTCATGATTCCAGCATATACTGAAGACAAACTGAGACATTAAGACTTGAGGAAAGAGAAACTACTGATTTCTTGGACTTTCCATTCATAGCCAGCCATTGTGAATTAGCTAGGTATGACCTATAAGTCATTCTAATAAACCCATCTCTCTCTCTCAACAAACACACACACACACACACACACACACACACACACACACACACACATATATATAATCTCTTTTCTTAGTTCTCCATATATATATATATATATATATATATATATATATATATATATATATATATGTATGTATGTATAGAGAGAGAGAAGGAGAGAAAGAAAGAGAGGATGTGAGAGAAAGATTCATTCTATAAGTAATGTTACTTCAGAGAATCCCGGTTAATACAAAATCCAACAAAAATATAAGGGCCTTCTACCTTAGTAAAATCCCTGGGAGTTTAGTGCTGTGGGGTACATGGAGCTATTCTTTGTAAGGTGAAGGATATGTTACTGCACCTGACCCCTCCCCCTACCAAGAAAGAAGCACAGCATTTAGTGGACCTCTTTGGATTCTGGAGACAACACATTCCTCACTTGGGTGTTTTCCTTCAGCCCATATAAAAACTACTCAGGCCGGGCGGTGGTGGCACACGCCTTTAATCCCAGCACCCGGGAAGCAGAGCCAGGCAGATCTCTGTGAGTTCGAGGCCAGCCTGGGCTACCAAGTGAGTTCCAGGAAAGGCGCAAAGCTACGCTGAGAAACCCTGTCTCGAAAAACCAAAAAAAAAAAAAAAAAAAAAAAAAAAAAAAAAAAAAAAAAAAACTACTCAGCATGGTGGTAGATTTGTGTGGGGTTTGAGACAGGAGAAGGCTCTGCAACAGGTCCAGGCTGCTATGCTCGCTGCTCTACCACTTGAATGATATGACCCAGCAGACCTGATTGTACTTGAGATGCCGGTGGCAGACAGGGATGCTGTTTAGAGCCTTCAGCAGGCATCTTTAGGTGAATCACAGAAAAAATCTTTGGGATTTTGGAGCAAGTCAGTAAACAGCACCCTTTCATAGTCTCTGTATCAGTTTTCTACCTCCAAGTTTCAGCACTATTTGAGTATCTATTCTAACTTCCTTCAATGATAGACTACCATTTGGAAGTATAAACCAAGTAAATCTTTTTCTTCCAAACTTGCTTTTTGGTTGTGGTGTTTCATCACCATATTAGAAACCCTAAAACAGATTTTTTTTCCCTGTCCTCCAATGTGAATATATGTCACCAATGAGTTCAATGTAGTTCCTAACTCCTTCTCACTTGGTCCAATTAGCATATTGTTCTCAATATAGTTCTCCAATGTGATATTTTGTGGACAAGAGAGACAATCATGATCCCTTCTTAAGTACTGAAGAGTTAATATATTCTTGAGGCAAAACTGTAAAGGCATATTGCTGGCCTTGCCAGCTGAAAGCAAATTGTTTATGGTTATTCTAATCGATAGGTATTGAGAAAAAAGCATTTGCTAGATAAATATCTGCATACCATGTACCATGAGATGTTAATTTGCTCAAGTAAAGACACCACATCTGGTACAGTAGCTGCAAATTGGAGTCACTACCTAATAGAGTTTTCTATAGTCAACTTTCATTCTGCACAATCTATCTGTCTTTTGCACCAGCAGATAGGAGAGTTAAAGAAGGATGTGGTGGAAACCACTACTCTTGTATCTTTCAAAATTTTGACGGTGGCACTAATTTTTGCAAATCATCCAGGGATGTAATACTGTTTTGATTCACTAATTTTCTTGGCAGAAGAAACTCTAAAGACTTACCTTTAGTCATTCCAACCATAATATCCCTCACTTCACAAGTTAGGGAACCAACATGAAAAGTCTACCAACTTCTAAGTCTACCTATCCCCATTATACATTCTGGGACTGGTGAAATAACCAGAGGATAAATTTGGGGACCCACTAGCCCTACTGTGAGTCAGACTTCAGCCATAACTCCATGAATCACCTGGCTAACACAAGCCCCTACTTTAGCTGGATGGCCACAACATTTCTTCAGATTTTATGGAATCAGCATTAAATCAGAACGAATATCCAATAGACCCTGGAAATTCTGATTGTTTCTTTCCCCTCAGTGTACAGTCATACTTGTAAAAGGTCATATCCTCTGAGGAAGGATTAGAGAAAGGCTAATAGTAAAACTTCTATGTGTTTCAAGCATTACCAGTGGCTGCTTACTCTTCTTTCTCTAGTCTCATCTTTTTAAGTTTACATGATGCCATCCTCTGAGATTAGGATGTGAGCTCTTGGCTATTATTAATAGTTCTATGCAAAAGATATAATAGGGAAAATATCTTTTAATTAAAAGTTAATAATTATCACTCTCACTCCTGGTAATATCTGTAATAATTTCAGCCTGTTTAATATGTTTCTTTTCAAGTTTTTGTTCATATCAATGAAAAAGGAACTAACACATTCTAATTCCTTAGTGATTTCTACATAAGATTGAAGTCTCATTTATGTGATAAAGATCTATGCAGCTTTTAGTTTTCTAACTATTTCTATGAAGATATTATTTATGTATGAAATTTACTATACCTAGTTGTACAATTCTTTGTAGACTGACATATCTGGATTTTATACTGACTTTGTGCTGGTTTTAAAAATATGCTTTTATTACTTTTGTTTATGTACTGGGGTGAGAGTGCATTCTTCCTATTGCAGACAAGTTGGAATTAGAGTCTCACTAACTGGAGTTAGTTCCCTTCCTTCCATGGTCCTGATAATCAAACATACATGGTCAGCCTTAATGGCAAGTACCTTCACTATCTGAACCAATTCATCATCGTTATATTAATTTTTATTCTAAGTCTTCACATGACTCTGGTTCAGTACTTCAAGTTATAGATGGATATATCAGATGACCTCTTCTCTCCCAGGTGAGCTCTGCATTTAGTCCTTCTTCTTTGTTTAATGAATAATTAGAAGCAAAGTAAGGCACTAGTATTAAAATGGAAGTGACTTGCAGTAGTGGCATGACATGGAAATGTCTATCAAGGACTAGAAATGAATGTGTGGTTGAATGTTGAAGATCTCCAGAGAATTTCCCACTGGCCTTTTGCTGTTTTGTTGTCTATGTGTAATTCATTACTCTTGAGAGCACAGAATATTTACTGAGCTAGTTCTAATGAATAAATATATTGCAAGTTGCTCTCTCTCTTTTTTCTCTCTCTTTCTCCTTAGCAGCTCACATATTGTGATGAGTTGTAAGAGATATCTAATAAGTTGTAGGCCTTCTGAAGGACTCTTCCTCCGCCTTCGCAACAAACTGAATCAGACCAAATTGGAAGGCCCATGTTTAATGGGTGAAGTGTTCCTGGGTGATTCCCCAGCCCTCAGAGAGAAGACAGAGACTGCCAGACCAGAAAAACTGAGTCTGTTTTCCGGGATGCTGCTTATATATCCATTGTGGGAATCATCCTGAGCCTCTCTTGGGGAGGAGTTGTGTTTGGTCAGCTTTGAAGGGGCAGGATTGGGGAAGAGCTATGTTTGGCAGGCTAAAAGGGGCAGATTTAGGGAGAGAGATAGGGGAGGGGAGTTGAGGTGGATCTTCCACCAGACTCCTTCCAAGCATTCCAGTCTCTTTAGATATAGGAATGACAGGTTTCAGGGGTTGAGATGGAGCTCCCACCCAAAAAATATCTAAGTGGGGATTAAAAGATGTCTACTCACAGACATTTACAACCTGAGAACTATCAATAGACATACAAGTGAATTTAGAAGTGAATCTTCTGAAAATGCCAAGTGTTATGAGTGAGCTTCAAAATGTACTTACCACAAACTGGTTCTGCTATGATTGCAGCCTTGGACAATATCTTGAAAAGTACATGTGAGAAACATCGTCTATACAGCCAGTCTCAACTTTATTTTCATCCATGGAAATAAAATATATGATTTAAGATTTGAAAGATTTTTATGATGTGTATGTGTGCACTGTAACCTACACTGGTACATTAATAGATGTGTCTGCTACTACAGTTTGGTTCCATGCTTCATTGCATGTCTTCAGGCATTCATAGGTCAATGTTACCTATACTGGAGGAATTTCCTTTTCATAGTGTTTGGGTGTTAAAAACATTCTGCAAGTACTTCAACAATGTTTGCATGTCAATCAGAAAAATCAATAATATAATTCCAAACATTTATATTAACCCAAAAAGTAAAACAGCGTATCAAAAAAGATAATATCTAAAAAAAGCAGGGGTTGAGATTATTGGTGTTTTTATTAAATTATATATTTGAGGGACCTAAATATCCCCATTATATTATTTCATTAATAGAGACAGCCTGGATAATATAGTTTTTATTCTAATTCCATGAACTTTATAACAATTAAAGGAGACAATGGAAAAACATCATTGTCCACATATGGAAAAGAATGTAAGCAATCCACTTCCCAACAATAAGCAAAGAGAATGTTCTTTTTTGTGTGTATTCTAATCAAATACATAAAGGAAATAAAACTGTCTTATTTATAAAAAGAAAAAAAACAAACATGAATATAAATATAAATTTGGGAGTATATAAAACCCGGTATGGATTGTGAAACTTATGGAATTAAGCTGGAGTTACAAGGATCCCGTTACTACTACCTTAGTCCTACAAGACCTCACGGGACAAAGGCAGCACAGAAATCCCTAATATAAATTACATTTTCAGTTCTCCATCTCATGAGCATATATTAGTTTTATACTTATAGTAAATCTCTTTTCTCAGAACATTTCATATAACATCCATCATGCCTGTACCATAAGGAGATGCAGAAATATTATTGTCTTGGGCTATTTGTATGTGTGTGTATGTGTGTCTAAATGATTGTGATCAAATAGAACATTTGAAAGAAAAGAAGCAAATATTGCATCATGAAGAAAAATAATGCTCTTATAAGTAATACATGAACTGAGGACAGAGGTCAACAAAATAAAAAGGCACAAGAACAGCTATTTTAACTAGACACATGGTATTCTTTTATATTGTATACTTCTTTCCCTAGATGGTGTTTAAATGAAAAATAAAATTCTGTATTTATACAATAACTAGCCAAATGTTTAACTAATGGCACACAAATTTCAAACCATTCCTGGAGAAAGGTAATTTTATTAACATAAGCATTCATAATAATCTTAAAATAGCTTTTAAAAACTTTCCAAAATGCAAAAAAATACCTTTTATTGTTTAAGTGAGCAATAATAATATTATTAAATTTCCTAGGTTGTGCACTATGTTAAAGAAGCAATGGCAAGCCACTTCAGAAACTGCAGAGATTATTGACCAGGGTTTTTGATACGGGATTAAAGCAAAGGTGCCTGGAGTCAGCAAGCCTGGGAGATAAGTAATGAAATCAATAATGAATCAAGCAAGGTGCCAACACATGTGAAGAGTTACTTTGGTTCAGCCAGGTGCTACTAGAAGCCATCAAAACTAATCTGATGAAACCAGCTGAAAACACCACAAAAATGAGGAGAGCCTTGTGAGGTGAGCACATGCTTTGGCTGCTCAATCTGTCATTCCAATTCATCTGGTTTTACAAGATCACAGTCAATGGAGTAGATAGGGCACAACCATTGGTGAGGATTTTAAGTGCACACTTTTACTCCGGCATGACTTAAGCAATGATAGAGGAAATTTTAGAAGTTAAAGCATATTCTTGTTTTGAGAAACTTGTCAGTAAGGGTTTAATTTAATTTTACATATCAGCCATGGATTCCCCTGTCCTCCCTCTCCTCCCCACCTTGCTCCCCTGCCTTCCTCCCAGCCCACCCCCCATTCCCATCTCCTCCAGGGCAAAGATTCCCCTGGGGGTTCAGCTCAACCTGGTAGATTCAGTCCAGGCAGGTCCAGTTCCCTACTCCCAGGCTGAGCGATGTGTCCCTGCATAAGGCCCAGGTTTCAAACAGCCAGCTCATGCACTAAGGACAGGTCACTAAGGACAGGTCATGGTCCCACTGCCTGGGTGCCTCCCAAACAGTTCAGGCTAATTAACTGTCTCCCTTATCCAGAGGGCCTGATCCAGTTGGGAGCTCCTCAGCTATTGGTTGATAGTTCATGAACTTGTCAGTAAGAGTTTTTTTAATTGAGCAATGTAGCCAGAAATTTCTCCAATCCTTCCTGGCCCAAGGTCGGGTCAAATCTCTCCCACAAGCATCCTGTAGCCGCTTAGTTCCAAGAAAACACACAGAAGTTTATATTACTAACAAACTGTATGAACTATGGGACAGGCTTCTTGCTAGCTACCTCTTATAACTTAACTCAACCCACTTCTATTAATCTATATGTTGCCACCTGGCCATGGTGTTACTGGCCTATTGGTATGTGGCTCCTTTGGTGGTAAGCTGGCATTTTCCCAGACTCGACCATTCTTCATCTTGTCTTCAGTTCAAATGTACCACCTAACCTTATCATACCCTGCAGTTGTATTTATCAATCAGAGCAACACATATTCACAGCACAATACAGAAAGGCATCCCACAGCAGAGGACTAAACTTTTAAGAATAATTCAAGCATTTTCTAAATTATTTAGAGTAATGTGTTATTAAAATATGGATGGAAAAATTCTCGCAAGGCTCCTTTCCCTAGATGAAGAGCCAGAGACAATTAATAGTTGTTGAAAGATGGAAAAACAGTCATCTCCAGGAACGGCCCACTGATAGGATTTCCAGTACCAAGATGTCAGTGCTAAACTCATATGGAGCAAACACCACCAAATGAACTCAGCAGGATTCATTTATAAATTCATACGTGTGTGTGTGTGTGTGTGTGTGTGTGTGTGTGTGTGTGTGTGTATACACACAATAATTAAACAATAAGAGGTCTTGAACTTGAACAGTTGGGGGACATGGCAGGAGTTGGATAGCTGGTGGGATGTTGTAAATACAGAACTCATGAAATTCTCAAAAATATAAAATTTAAAATATAATTGATATATTTTATATGATTAGAATATAGAATTACATAAGCAACTGTTTAGCATTATATGTTTTTCTAGTATATAAATATATTGAGCATTTTATATTATTTGTTTTACATATATAATTATTTTGTGAGTTTATCTCATATATTAATTGTATTTGTATAGAAAAAGTAAATAAAAACTTAAATGCATAATTGCAGAATTATAAGAAATTATTGACTAAACATCACTTAAAGCAAATTTGAAGATGAATAGAGATACATTTTATAACTTAAATTACCTATTTCTGTCTAACATTTTGGAAGACATTCTATAATATGATAACATAAAAAAGTAGCTATTTGTGTAAAGTATATGAGTTTTTTTATAAACAAGTTGAACTATCATTTTGTGCATTGTTATCTATAGATAAAACATTATCTATATATAAAAATATTCTAACTCATGAATTTTTAGATGATGTAACATATATTTTTGAAATTTTGCCCTGGTTCTAAACTTCTCAATTTATTCTTCAGCAAAGAAACTAAAGTTCTCTTCACATTAATTAGTTTTAAAATGACTCTCATCTCTGCCTATGCTAAGCAAAAGATCTTAACATTCTGACCATTCAAGGGCCCTAGATAACATAACATTCTTTACTTGGTGAAAATTGTAGTTTTCTATTTTGTCTTTTCATTGGACATCTGTTTTTCTCTTTTCATGGCAGTCCAATTTAATTTCTCTCTTTTAGCTTCTTGCAATGTCTTTCAATAGTGATTAACTCTTCACCAATGGAAGATACCATCTTACTTACAAAGGCAAACAGTGATGTGAGCATGGATTTGAAGCTAACTGAAGAACAAATCACCAGTGGTTATGTCACTGAATACAATGATTCCCTCTCTCTTCTGAGACCTGGATTGTCATTAGTTCTCCTGGGAGATACCAACTACATTCTGATTGAGTTTAAGGCCCACTCCACAAGATGCTATCCTTAATTGCTATTGCTCTTAGGCTTAGAACATAGAATTAAACATGTCATAGGCCCTAGGGAAGAAACTAATACTATTATTCTGATAAATAGACATACTATTAAAATAATTATAAAAAAAACTTTATACTACATGTAGAGATTAGTGCTTCTCTCAAACCTCATCAGAGAAACTTCTGTTTGTACTAGATGATGATTATCACAATTTCCACAACTGAATATCAGCCCTCAATAGCATTTCTAAATTACATGACACCCCCCGCCACCTTTAACTCAATGATCATTGCATAAACGAGGTTAGAAACACAGGAGGAGTCATAGGTGGTAGATAACTAAAGAAAACACTTTACTGGACACTAGAGGGCAATCAGATGTGAATTCACGATGGTAACAGCATGCTCAAAACCTGTGTATTCTCAACCCAGACCAAATCCCATTATAGAGAGGGAAGTTAGGCATAAAGTCCCACCACATGATGAGGACCTATTGATAGTTGATAGCTGCTGGCAGAGGGAGAATTGGTTATAAAGAGTATAATTTTTGGTAGATCAACTAACTACATGTCAGTGGCAAGACGATCACAGATAGAAGCCAAGCATTAGATGGAGAGAGTCCCCCAAATGGAAGATCTCCATAGTGCCCCTCCTTTTGGAGCCTGGGGAACTCTGTGAAAAAGGGGGAACAAGAAATGTAGGAATCAGACAGGTCGAGGATACCAGGAGAACATGACTTACAGACTTCAAGTAAGTGGGGCTTCACAAATCCTGTATGGGTCTGTGTTAGGTATTCCGCATATATGTTATAATTGTTAGCTGGTGTCTTTGTGGGACTCCTAACAATCTGAGTAGGGGGGTGTCTCTGATTCATTGGTCTGTGCTTGGAACTCTTTTTCTCCTACTGGGTTGCCTCATACAGCTTTGATATGAGGGTTTGTGCCTAGTCTTATTGTATCTTTCTATTCTGTGTTCAGTGGATGTTCCTGGGAATGCTGCTCTTTTCTGAAGGGAAAAGGAGGAGGGATGGATCTTGGAAAAAGGAGAGGTGGGAAGGCTGGGAAGAGTTGGGAGGAATTTCAGTCAGTATGAAATGAAAACAAAGCAGAAAAATAGAATATATGGACAGCACAAAGTGAATTCATTTTTTTAAGAGGACACAAAATTGAGTATATTGGGAAAATGGTGTATCTGGAAGGAGTTTGGGTACAGAAGTGAATATGATCAAAATGTATTGTGTAAAATTCTCAAAACTAATGAAAAAATCAAAATTTATTCCATTAAAATGTTAAATCAACATTTCCTTTTTGTGGGTTAAGGTTTTATATACCAGTAATCCCAGTTATTAGGAGATGCGTCAGGGGAGGATCAGGGATGCAAACACATAATTGAGAAGGCTGAGCACTCTCCGTTTCAGCACCATTTCTGCCTGCACGCCCCCATGCTCCCGTCATGATAATGGACTGAACCTCTGGAACTGAATCCTGATGTGCAGCCTATTGCTATTTCCATCACATCGACGGGGAAAGAACAACAGGTATGGAAAGGTCAGCTCCTAAGCCAAGGTCACACAGCCAGGAGCTCCACAGGCCGGACGGCAGGCCAGGCTTCAGGGTGCCAGCATGAGGAGAGGACTGGCTGGGACAGCTGGACCGCTTGCTCCCTGTGCTAGGCACAGGGCAGAGCATTTCCCACACCTCAGAGAAAAGCATGGCAGCGCTCTCTCCTTTTGAATTCAGCAGCACAGAATGAAGGCTTTCGTCACAGCATGTAGTAAGAACCACAAGTATGGCTGGAATGAGCTCAGATGGTAAGAAATGTAATTTCTGTCATAGTTAGCTGTGGGGGTCTGTGACCCTCCATGTCCCCAGGGCTGCGCTAGCATTCACCAGGATGAGAAAATTCACTGCAAGATGGGAATGGTAGCATCCCTGCAAACCCAGCACCCGAGAACCAGAAACAGGAGGGCTGCCCTGAGGCCAGCCTGGGCTATAGACTGAGACCTGGCCATGACAACAAAATTCAACCCAAAGAGAAACAGTCCAGGCTTTACATGTTATCACACTGCTTCCTATCCTATCCCAGGGCCAGTTAGCCAGCCAGGCATTGGTCTTGCTATACATCCTAAGTTCAGTGTAAAAGGGCCGAATTTACAAAGCATACATACCAAGTGTCCCAGAAATGATGTCCATTTTTGCCATGACTCCATCCCGATCACCGATCCCTCCACCTCGAGCCCCATACAGCCCCACCGCATGGACCTCATCCACAAACGTGATTGCTCCAAACTCATGGGCCACATCACACAGCTCTTCCAGCGGGCACACTACTCCTAAAGAGTCAAGGAAAACGTTAGTAATCGTGATTAGAGCCAAAGCGAAGCACTTACATTCTGTTTTTGG
Source organism: Peromyscus maniculatus bairdii (assembly GCF_049852395.1). NCBI lineage: Eukaryota > Metazoa > Chordata > Mammalia > Rodentia > Cricetidae > Peromyscus > Peromyscus maniculatus. Next base: position 96,764,442 of record NC_134854.1, read on the forward strand.
TTTTTTGAGACAGGGTTTCTCTGTGTAGCTCTGGCTGCCCTGGAACTTGATCTGTAGACCAGGCTGGCTTTGAATTCAGTTCCATCTGTCTCCGCCTCCCAAGTGCTGGGATTAAAGGTGTGCGTCACCACTGTGCAGCAAACCTTACATTCTGTGGGGTCATTTTTAGCACTGGAGGGAAAATGAGCTTCCCCCAGTTCTCGTTTGCCTTGAGGTCATAGTCTAGCAACAGCCAGAGCAGAAAACCCAGTTACCCCATCCATATAACGTTTTCCAATTACAGAATCCCAGTAGAGAAAAATGCAAAACCAAAAGGAAACAGATCATATTTTTGTTTGTTTCTGGAGTGAAGTGCAGGACCTTATACACAGTTAAGCAGAAGCTTGACAACCTGCAGCTATATCCCCAGGGCCCACACACCATACTCTTGAAACAGTTCAAGTCTGGTTCTATATCTCAGGCTTCAGGTTAGTCTCAGCGTAGACTTACCGTCCATTGAATGAACAGTTTCAAATGCTACAATCTTGGGGACTGAGGGGTCAGATCTTTGCAGCAGCTCTCTGAGATGATTGACATCATTGTGGCGGAAGATATACTTTGGCACTCGACTGTTGCGAATCCCTTGGATCATGGAGGCATGGTTTCCAGAATCAGAGTAAATTTCACAGCCTAACATGAGAAAAATGCTACTTAGTGACAGAGGCAACATCCTGGACAGATACAACAGACCTTTTCCTGCTGACAATGCCTTGAAAATGTTCACTATGGAAAGTACCGGGGAGCCAGTATTTGTCCTGACACAAAACTAGCTACGGCCTCTCTTCTGGGAAAATGCCGAGGCAGAGATCCCCATGGCTGCTAGGATGGAGCTCAGCAGCTGAGCACAAGATTCACATGAGCTGACACTCTGGGCTCCATCCCAGCACCATGAACCATAAAACACAAAAACCACAGAGAACAATCCTTAAAGCCACAATGCCATACACTCAGAAGCCCAGCATTCTGAGGTGGGAGAACCAAGAGTCTGAGGGCAGCCTAGGTTATACAGTGAGATTATGTCCAAAACAAAAACTGTCTCAAAAAAAAAATATGGGTACCTCACTTCAAACTCAGTGAGGCTATGACTAAATGCATGAAGCGTGTGCTAAAGGGACTTCCTAGAATACGAAGGACACTCGAGTCAGGAGCTTAAGGACGGGACCTTCCGTGTTTCGGTCATCACTGATCACGTTCTGCTGGAACCCCGAGCACACAGTCAGCGACCTGGGCACTGATACAGGGCTGCCAGGCTGACCTGGAGTGGGCCTGCTGAGTAGCCAATGTTCTCGTCATCATGCAGAACCCTCAAATGTGCCAGGGCACTGCCACTGGGCTTGCTTACCTGGCATCATCTTGACCAGGGTGAAGAGGGTGGAGTCGTTGGCTACAAAGCAGGAGGAAAACAAGAGTGCTGCATCTTTGCCATGGAGGTCGGCCAGCTCCTGCTCCAGGTCCACGTGGAACTTGCTGGTGCCAGAAATATTCCTGGTTCCACCAGCTCCGGCCCCGTGCTGCTTCACGGTCTCCCTGTTGAAAATAAAATACCAATAACTCCAGGAAAAAAAAAAAAAGACATAATTGAGTTCACAGTTAACTGTGGACTAGCTTGCACTATGTGGCAACCTATCTCACAAAAGCAAACAAAGATGAAAAAAACTATTCTATCATTGAAAAATCAAACATTACCACATTTCAATTGTGTTCCATTTGGTAACATTGAAAGAAATGCCCATCTTATTGTCAGTGTCAACCCTATGGGGAGCATCACTTCAAGCATCTTCTGTTATAAGGATTTTAATTGGCTAGTGGTTGACATTAAGATAACATCTAGCAGGAATGTTCATGATGCCATACTCAGATATTACACTGGATAAATCTCATTTTCTATCTTTTAATTCAGAAATGAATATAGTTCAATTGTGGCTATTGTCAGTTCAGTGGGTATTATCAACCTTCTGTGGAGTCAGGCAATTCGATCACTAAGGTCCTAGTTTGCAGATTAATTTCAATTATTTTACTCTATCATTTATGTTGTTTTTTTATCTAGCATATAATGAGTCAATAAACTTTATATTCTCAATAAGACAACTACAATTGCACGCTGCCAAGCCTCTAAAACAGAAAGTCTGCACACTTCTCAGAGTTGCCTGTCTATGTGCTTAGAGGAATGTGTGTTACCCACAAGATGGGTATCCATTTGTCATAAAATGTAAGTTCTTGCATAAATGTGGAATACAACAAGGAGAGAAGATAGGGAAGTGACATGCTCTTTTCAGTGGCCCTGGGGATCTGTAAGTAATATTGCAGCAGCTGATTAATGTCCAGGAAATAGCATGGAGTCCTATAATTGCCTATGTTTTGATGTGAAATCTAACTCTGTAGTGGATCTCCAGGAAGGAAACAGAGAATAAAGTCTCCATTCTTACTTTTCCACAAAAATACAAATTCCAATGAGAATGTACTGACCGAGGTTTCTTATGTGAATTCCAGGACACAGTTATGTACTTGCTTTGTATGCAGAGGGTCTGGTCGTTTTGTGTGTGTGTGTGTGTGTGTGTGTGTGTGTGTGTGTGTGTCCTAATAATGGGAGCAGGTGTGTGTGTGTGTGTGTGTGTGTGTGTGTGTGTGTGTGTATGTATGTGTCCTAATAATAGGAACAGGGGCTGTTTCTGACTCTTTTGCCTGTGACCCTTTTCTGCCTACTGAGTTGCCACCTCCAGCCTTGATATGAGAGTTTGTGCCTAGTCTTATTGCATCATGTTACTCCATGTTCAATAAATATCACTGGGAGGCCTTATCTTTTCTGAAGGTGAAAAGAAGAGCAGCAGATCTGGGGTAGAGGGCATGGTGGTCAGGATGTATTGCATGAAAGTAGAATTTAAAAAAATGATTTTTTTGTTTTGTTTGTTTGTTTGTTTTTTGCTTTGTCCAAACAGCAGAAAACCTGGAATGGAAATACTGACAACAGGAAAACTTTTAATGTCCCCCTATCATCTGAACCCTCACACATGCATGGATGAGGGCTGAGAGTTCATCTGCCCTAACTTCAGTCAGAAAGGAGGGAAGGAGAGGGAATATATTCTTGGATTCTTGTCCCTTGGCATGCTTGCTAAATGCCTTGTATCATTGCTGCCTTGCCTTTCACAGCCATGAAGGAGGCAGAAGAGAATACATGCCTCTGACACCCATGAACAACCATAAATGTGAGTGGTTTCTCTACTAGTGGTATGGCTCTGGGGAATTATGAATGGATAGAGAATTAAGTCTTCCAGGAGCATGAGGGACATACCTATGTAATCTGCAAACACCCAGAGCTTTACACTTACACTGGTTGCAGTTTATGTAGTACATCACAGTGATTACTCAAGGAACCAGCACCTCTGAACAGTAATTCTAACAAGAATATTCATATTTATGATATATAGGCATATATTTATGTACACATATTACATCCATGTTTTCGAGTTGTAAAATTGACAATACTTTGATGTAAAAATCATGATTTGGAGGTGAACTCCAGAACAGTGACAGGATAACAAATCACTGAGGAAATAAAGGCCACCAGTGAGGAGGGACATAAGCAGGTAATCTATGAACACATCAATGTAAATCATAATTCTGTACATTGAGAAAATATAATTAAAAACATCATCTTTAATGCTATTGAAAATGATAGAAATATCAAGAAGATTAAAATGTTCAAGCTCAAAGTATGGAGTAAGAGTAATATTTAGCTTTATATTTGCTATTTAAGTTCCATTACATTAAATACTCACTATAGTATGAGTGTTCCTGTGGCATACTCCAGGGTTGGTGCTTTCAGACATATCCACAGTACATTTATTATGGCTGATATTTAAAACTATGTCTGCTTGACAACTGCTAATGCTGAGTAAATTCTCCCGTATTGTTGTTGATTATTTTTACTCTTAGCTCTTTTGGGGGGCCTGCCACCCAGCTGCCAAATAAATCACGTGTGTGGAGGCTTATTTTTACTAATAAATGCCAGCCTTAGCTTGGCTTATTTTTTGCCAGCTTCTCTTAACTTAAATTATCCTGCCTATCTTTTATCTTTGGGTTTAACTTTTCTTGCTTCTTTATGTGTTACTTTCACTCTTACTCCATGGTCGGCTGTGTGGCTGGTTGCCTGGTCCCAGGAGTCTTCCTCCTTCTCTCCATCCTCAATCTCTCTTTTTCTCCTTCTATTTATTCTCTCTGCCTACCAGCCCCTCCTATCCTTTCTCCTGCCTTGCTATTGGCCATTCAGCTCTTTAGTAGACCAATCAGGTGTTTTAAACAGCCACATAGCACAGCTTCACAGAGTTAATCAAATGCAACATAAAGGAATGGAACACATCCTTGCCTCATTAACCAAATGTTCCACAGCATCCAAAAATGTGACACATTTTAAATTAACATTCAACAACAGAAATTTATACTGCTTAACTCCAGTCGTGTTCTTCATGGGAATTTTTTCAGTGTCATAAAAATGGTAGTTGAGCCGGGCGTCGGTGGCGCACGCCTTTAATCCCAGTACTAGGGAGGCAGAGCCAGTCGGATCTCTGTGAGTTCGAGGCCAGCCTGGGCTACCAAGTGAGCTCCAAGAAAGGCGCAAAGCTACGCAGAGAAGCCCTGTCTCAAAAAACAAAAAACAAAAAAAAAAGAAAAGAAAGAAAGAAAAAAATGGTAGTTGAAGGAGACTACCCAACCATGTTAGTCAATTTCCCTCTTACAAGAAGATAAGATGATGACCTACAGAAAACATCACCATTGTCCTTTTCTTTTATTACCATTCTTTTTCTCTCTTATGTGTACACTCGTGGGTGTGTTTATGTGTATCCAGGCAAATATTTAAGTGTGTGTGTACATGTGAGGTAGAATGTGTGGAAGACAGAGCTAGCTAAATGTCATTGTCTTCAATCTTCACAGTGGTTTCTGAAAAATGGAGAAACCTGGAGGTCGCTGGTCTCATTAGCCTCCCTAGCCAGCAACCTCTAGAGGTGCTAACATCTCACCACAGCCAGACCCACAGGTTTGTGCTCTCATGCCTGGCTTTTTATGTGAGTGCTGAGCATATAACCTTAGGTTCTCATGACTACTCAGCCCTATCCCCTGTTTATTATTTTCTAATTTTATATATGCCATTTAGGGTTCTTGCTTTTAATTCTTTTAAATATTTTTATTCTAAATATTGACAATTTGCCAATCAATAAGTTTCATTGACTTGGATTGAAAATTTCAGCACTCATGGAAGTAGAAATATTCAAAAACAATCTAAACATGATTGTTATTTTAATATTAATATTGCCAACCCACCACTTAAACTACTTAAGTAGGAATTTGTTTCCTGGCCTTCAAACTACATCACTTAGGCAGCCTTCCACACAACTGTTCATTCTTCAAATTACGGCATATGCCTGACAAGCATCAGTAAAGAGTTTGAATAGTCATTGTGTTGAGTTTTTTTTTCCTTTGAAACTTCAAGCTACATCACATTTATTTACCATGTTATTTCAGCTTGGGGAACCATTTTAAGAACTAGAAATAGGAACATAAATGACATGTAAAAATTTCATCAGCCAGTCAGAGAAGTGTTTTCCTATTTTCACATCATACCATGTAATGAAACATAACAGTGTGAAACCACTAAGTTGAAAGAAACTGTGTGTGGCCTGCCTGAAAGGAGAATTGGCCTTTTACAATATGTCAATCATAGTTAAAAGGTAATGCTTTGTGTGGGAATTACTTTACCACAAGCTTCACAGGAAGATTTGTATCTTTGATACTTTGATTATTAAATAAGTATCTGGACATATTCTCAATTAGTCTTTTATTTTTACTATGGAGAAAAAAATGAGATTTGTTAGTGAAAAACTTAGTTAAATTAAAATGATTGTTTTGATGATCTCTTACTAAAAATTGCATCATTGACAAATCCACATTTCCCCAAAGCTTTACTGAGTGATTTGCATATACTATACTATTTTATTGACAAAAGTATATGACTGTACTGTCTTTTTTGTTTTGTTTTCTTAACGAACAAACTAAGACTTTAAGGATGTTAGGTGATTTTTTTTTGTTTAGGAACACAAAATGAATTATTGAGCTGGAACCCAGCATACTCCTATTTACCATGACAAACATAAAACAGTCTCTATATTAACAAGATCAAGTAAATCATTAAGTTTGAAAAAATATTACTAATAAATTAAATTTCTAGGAAAGTAGTCCAGTATTTAAAAAACAAGGGAGAGAAATAACTTTTTTTATAAAAAGATTTGTGAGGAGTATGGCATTTCAGATGAGGGCTAAATATAGGTTTAAAATAATATGAATAAGAATTAGTGAATGAATAAGTAAATGAAGAGAATTGAATGGTGAATAGATAGTGTGACCTCATAGCAGCTTTCTCCATTGTCCTGTCAGAAACATCTGAATCCCATTTCATTGTTGTAATCTGATGAAATCAATGTAGTTTTCATACCCTGAATTGTGTATAAATTGCTAGCCTCAGGCATCCTGAATACCAAGATCATCCTCCTTCCATATCTGACTCCTTTGTTTCAACAACAAATATCAACTTTACAATGCTTCTTAGTCAATATTTAGTCTCAGGATCAGTAGTATCTGTTTTCTTAAAGTCTAAGAAGGAAAGCACTTGAGTGTCAGATCCTGTATATGTATTGGTCTTCCAATTAATCTGTATTCAGAGATGTGGTTAGGACCCTTTACATCAAATTATTAAACAGAGTAAGGTGCTTTGCTCATGTGCTTCTGGTTCTGAGGTTTGGTTTAAAGCAGCACCAGAATATGATTGATTCTGGAAGACCTCAGAGAATACTGCTCTGAATAACATTATCTTAAAGCAAACCTCTGAGACTCTTGAAAAAAATGACTGCCCATGGCAGCTTCATTCCAACCAAACCTGGAATCTGAATGTTCCAGTCAAAGGTGGTCTTACGCCAGCTTAGAAGATGTTGCCCTCATCTTTAGGTGCCTCTCTTGCCAACCTGGTTGGTTCCTTGCTTATAGATGTCTTCCTGCCATTTAACATCCATTGAGCAGAACAATTTTCAAGACAGCATTGGATGAGCCTAGAAGTCACTTGATTGAAGGCATGAGATCATTGCATATAAATAAGGCAAATGCAGCTGGTTGGCTCATTAAATTAATCATGACTGGTTCACCAATTAATCAACAATAAATTTCACATATTTTTAATTTAAATTTTATGAGATTTTTGCAAATACAAGAGATGGAGTGTTAATAGTTACTACATGTCAAATCAGACAAGGAAATATCCTAGATTCTGACAAATTTTCCTTGTCACAAAGCATTTTTCTCAACTTTTCTCAACAGTATTTTTCAGTTGTGAAAAACAGGAAAACAAGGAGTAAATGAGGGACAGCTAGGTCGTTCTAATCTGAGCACTCTTCACTATAACAAGGTTGAGCACTTTCTTGATTTACAAAATATTGGGTTTGCTAGGGAGAAAAATCTTCACAGTTAAAGCCAATCAATCCAGTCAATATTCTAGCAAAGAGCAGGAAAGTACTCACAAACCAAAACCTCCAACAAAAGAGCTATGGCTTTTATGGTAGGGAGATCCAGTTTTCTTTATGTGTGAAAATTTTCATAGGTCAGCTGCATTCTAGTGTGTAGCCACACTTCCAGGAGTATTTGAACAACACAAATTGGGATAAATTTGTAATTAAAAATAAAAAGGAGGACAAAACATTGGGTGTACGGGAGTTGAGTAGATTGGGGAGGAGTCTAAGAAGAAAGTAAATATCATCAAAGCATAGTATATGAAATTCTCAAAATTAATAAAGTGGGAATGGGGGGTGGGGTGGGGGGAAGGAGGGGGGGCAGGAGGGGGGAGAACAAGGGACCCATGGCTGATGTGTAGAACTGAATGGTATTGTAAAATAAAATAAAAGGGAAAAAAAGAACAAAAAATTTTCAAATATATATTTTTTGTTCTCATTTGTTTAACCATGTAGACTTGGGTGTCTCTTTATTCTTGTGGGGAAGTATTGACAAAAAACTAATATTCAATATATATAAAGTACTCATGGATCTCAATATCACAAAACCATTAACTTAAAATGAAGAAAAGAGAATTCTCAATAGAGGCCTCTCAAATGGCTGAGAAACACTTAAAGAAATGTTCAACATCCTTAGCCATCAGAGAAATTCCTACCAAAATGACTCTGAGATTCCATATTACACCTGTTAGAATGGCTAAGATCAAAAACACAAGTGACAGCTCATGCTGGAAAGGATGTGGATCAAGGGGAACACTCCCCCATTGATGGTGGTAGTGCAAACTTTTACAGCAGCATTAGAAATCAGTTCAGACAATTGAAACTTGATCTACCCCAAGGCCCAGCTATATCACTCTTGGTCATCAACCCAAAGGATTCTCAATCATGCCACAAGGACATTTGCTCAACTTTGTTCATAGCAGCTTTTTTTTTAAATAGCCAGGACCTGGAAACAACCAAGATTTCCCTCAACCAAAGAATGGATAAAGAAAATGGGATACATTTACAGAATGGAGTATTACTAAGCTGCTAAAAACAACAACATTGTGAAATTCACAGCAAGTGGATGGGATAGAAAAAAATCATAGTGAGGTAACACATACCTAGAAAAAAAGAACATGGTATGTACTCACTTCTAAGTAGATATTAGCTGTAATGTGAAGGATAATCATGGCACAACCCAGAGGTTACATAAGAAGGAGGGCTCAAACTATATCCCTGGGGAAGGGAAATAGAAGAGATCTTGTGGGTGGACTGGGCACAGGTGGGGATGGGAACAAGAGATGGGAACAGGTTGAGGAGTGGATGGAGTGGGAGAGTACTGAAGGAGATGGCTAGAAAGGGGGGATTTCAGGTCAGGTAGAAACCTGGTACAAAGGAAACTCCTAGTAATCTAAAAGGATGATCCTAGCTAAGACTCCCAGCCATAGTGGCTACATAACCTGAACTGACCATCCCCTGTGACCAAGTAAGACTTCCAGTGGAGGGATAGGAACAATAACCCAGCCATAAAACCTTTGACCTACTGTTTGCCCTGCCTATGAGATGTGCCGGGGTAAGGGTGGCTCAGAGATTGTGGGAGTAGTCAACCAATGGCTGGTCCATACTGAGAGCAATGTCAGGAAAGTCAGTCCATCCTTAACACTGCCTGAAATGCCAGAACCCAAAGACTGGATGGCCCAGAGACCTGGGGTAGAATCAAACACAACTGGAGAAAAAAATGTCAGTGCAATGATACCTAATGATATTCTATTGTACTCATAGATGCATGCCTACACCAATTGTCATCAGAGAGGCTTCATCCAGTAACTGGTGGATGGCCCAGAGACCTGGGGTAGAATCAAACACAACTGGAGAAAAAAATGTCAGTGCAATGATACCTAATGATATTCTATTGTACTCATAGATGCATGCCTACACCAATTGTCATCAGAGAGGCTTCATCCAGTAACTGGTGGATGCTGATGTAGAGACCCACAACCAAACATTAGCCTGAGATCGGGGAATCCTGATAAAGAGAGGGAAAAAGGATTGTAGCAGCCAGGGGGTGAAGAAAATCACAAGAAAACCCACAGTATCAACTAACCTAGGCTTGTAGGAGCTCAGAAAGTCTGAAACAACAATCAGGAAGGCTGCATGGGATCGACCTAGGGCCTCTGAATATATGTGACAGTAGTATAGCTCAGTCTACTTGCAGCACTCCTAATAGTGGAAGCAGGGGCTGCCTCTAACACTTTAGCTGGCTTTTGGGAACTTATTCCTCATACTGGGTTGGCTTGTCCAGTCTTAATACAAGGGGAGGTGCTTAGTCATACTGCAACTTGATAAGTCTATGTTTTGTTGATGACCATGGAAGGCCTACCTCTTTCTGAACAAAAAGGGAGGAAAGGGGATTTAAAGGGAAGGTCAAAGGGGAGGAAACAGGTAGAGAAGAAAAAGGGAAAACTGTGATTGGGATGTAAATTAAATAAGTAAATTTAATTAATAAAAGTTTTAAAAAGAAAAAAAAAAGGACAAGACTTCCTTCTTCTTCCAGACAAAGTGCCTTTTATAAGTTTGGTTATTAAAATTGATTGTACAATGGTCATACATAAAATATAAAGAGAGAATTTCAAAAAATATTTAATAATTATGTCAAGAGGAAATTGAGAAAATTGTGGTTAGTTATTTAAATTCTATAATGAAAAAAGAAGAAATGATGGAAACATATAAAAATCAAATTATTATAGGTGCAGATTTTATCTCTTGTTTTTGATGAAGCTTATTTAAGACCTAGAAAGATAGTTTCTCAATAGCACTTACTATAGTAGTAATAATTTAATATTTATGCCATATAAAGCACACATATATACTCAAATTGCTTAAAATTAGAATAAACAATTCGTTACATTAATGACATAACAAGCAAACATCATATATATATGCATGTATGTTTAGGGCCAATTTTGGTGGTGCATGTGGGCAGACTATTTTTAAGAGGCCAGGGCAAGAAGATTGTGAGTTGAAGGCCAACTTGGGCTACACATTAGTACACATACATGCCAACAGACATACATACATGCAGGTAAAAATAATCATTCACACAACATAAAAAAATAAATTCTTAAAAATAAAATAAAGTGGAATTGGTAGTTTGAATGTACTTGGTGCCTATAATCTCAAAGGAAGTGGCAATACGATGTATGGCTTTGTTGGACTAAGTGTGGCCTTGTTGGAGGGAGGGAGTTAAGATGGCAGTGGACTTTGAGGCCATATATGTACTCAAGATACTGCCCGGTGTCTTAGACCATTTCCTGTTGCCAGCAAGATAATAGAGCCATGGGATACCTACCAAGAAAAGCTGCTAACAGAGAGTGGAACCTATCCAAGTGAAAGAAGTGTGTTACAGTTAACAAAGTTGAAAGGGGTTGGCTATGTGAAGAGTTTTACATCAGCCATGGAGATGTAGAGTTTGGAGTTTACAGATCGCTGTGTTCCATTCCCTATGTTTTGGAATTGTAATGCATATCCTGTGTCATTATATATGTCAAAAGTGTATGATTAGCTCCTTATTCTGATTTTTATGCAGGATTACATTTAAGAGATTGAATGAATCTCAGAAGAGACTTTGAACTTTGGACTTTAAAACATTGTTAAGACTGTAATAGACCATGAGGACATTAGAACTAAATGCACTTTGTATTATGTTGTTGTTACAAACTTATGGGGACCAGGGAGTGGAATATGGTAATTTGAAATAATTGGCCTTTATAATCTCAAAGAGAATAGCACTATTAGGAGGTGTGGCTTTTTTGGAGTGGGTGTGACCTTGTTGGAGAAAGTGTGTCACTGTAGAGGTAGATTTTGAGGTCTCATATACACTCAAGACACCACCCAGTATCTTAGATTACTTCTTGATGCCTGTAAGATGTAGGACTCTCTTCTACTTCTCCAGTACCATGTCTGCCTGCATGTCACCATGTCTCACTATAATAATAATGGACTGAATCTCTGAACTGCAAGGGAGCCACCATAATTAAATGTTTTCCTTTATATGAGTTGCCACTGATAAAGGCTTCCATGATAAAATTCTCCTTTTTGTTTTCACTTTTCCTTTCTTCTTTCTTGATTTGCTTTGTTTTGGTTTGTTGGTCTGGTTTGCTTTTTCTTTTAAAGTTTGTTTTGTTTTGGTTCAAAGGTTATAAGGGCAGAGGACAGATGTAGGAATCATGGGTAGATGGGTGGGGTTGGGATACATGATGTGAAAACCACAAAGAATCAATAACTGTTAATTTAAAAAAATTAAAAAATAGTTGCCATGGTCATGGACTCTTCACAGCAATAGAAACTCTGATTAAGACATTAAGATTATATACATACATACATACATATATATATATATACATATGACAGTATACATATATACATACATATATATGCACTGGCCAACATTATCTACATGAAGTGAAAGTTTATGAATTTATTTGTTACATTTTCCAAGCTTAAAAATCAAATTTAATAACCAGATTTGTAGGAAAACTATGAATCTTACAATGAAATGACATTTTCAGACAGATGAAAAAAGTCTAGAGGCATTATGTTGTTTTCTTTTGCTTATCTCTTCTCTTTTATAAATGAAGAAAGTGATAATTATTCCATGGTTTCATATTTACTATGTAAACAAATGTGTGGTTGCTATTGACATGAGACTTCTTCGGATTAGAAATATGGTGCAGCAGTTAAGAGCTCTTGCTTCTTGGAAAACCCGGTCTCACTTCAAATTGTCAACAATGGGAGCCTCACCTGTAACTCCAATTTCAAGGATCTGATGCCCTCTTTGGGCTTCTGTGGGCACGTGAGGGTACTTTTGGACACATGCATGCACATGGTGTCTGTAAGTACACTCAGAAAAACATATACACAAAATAATAAAAAATATCTTTAAAAAAAGATCATACATTCTCTTCTAATGATGAAGAAATAAGACAAGTGCACAATAGTAAACTCTGCATCTGTTCCAACAATCAGACATGCTTTCAGTTGATACCATCTGCTCCTAAATAAGGCTGAAGAAATCTTAAATAACTAAAAAATGTCTTCACTCTGAGTTAAAAGAAGGTAGTGAATATTTCTTTCACATCCAAATAGTACTTTCAAAAATACTAATATTAAAGAGGAGACTAAAGGAAAAAAAAGCCACTTGTAGCTGGAGAGTTTTCTCTCCATGTCCTGCCAGTCCCCGGCAGTCTGACAGCCCACTTATAAAATAAACACACAGACGCTTATATTATTTAAACTGTTTGGCCTAATGGCTCAGGCTTCTAGCTATCTAGTTCTTACATCTTAAATTAATCCATTTCTATAAATCTATACCTTGCCATGTGGCTCATGGCTTACCGGCATCTTCACATGCTGCTTGTCATGGCGCTAGCTGGCAGTATTTCCCTCCACCTTCCTGTTCTGTCAGTTCTCCTCTCTGTTAGTTCTGCCTATACTTTCTGCCTTGCCACTGGACAATCAGTGTTTTATTTATTGACCAATCATAGCAACACGTTTGACATACAGACCATCCCACAGCAGCTACTTAAGTGTGAATGAGTCATTTCAGTATTCATTGACCATGCTTACCCAGATATATAATTTCCCTTTGAGGTGACTTAAAGGAGATAAATGCTCCATGAATTCCTCAGTAAGTGCTACTGCTTGGGGAGGATGGGAGGAAGTTCAATATTGCTGGATGAAGTATGTGAAAGGGTCAGGTGATGAGAGTTTCTATGCAAATGTTATTATATATTTCATCACTACTTACCTTATGTAATTAATCTCAATTTTAAACAATGAGTGTATCTTGTTTGAATATAATTAGCATTAATTAATTAACCCACTTCCAGCTTACTCCCTCTGCTTAAGGCTTTCTGTTAGATAGGAGCTCTCAGCCTTTCTGCTGTGGCCTGCTGCCATGTGTACCTCAACAGATAAGAACTCTTATTCTGGAACCATAATTCATACTAAATTCCTCCTTAAGATGCTTTAGGTCATGGCATTTTACCAGAGCAACTGAGAAGTAACTAACACACATCCCTCCATTTAATGTTTGGCCTTAGTATTTAAACAGAGTAATGGGTTCTTTTAAACCAATAATTGTTATAAAAACTCTTCTGATAATCAATTCAGAATTGAAAGTTACTAAGTTGATCATACGTTCTGTATTTATTCTCCATATGTCTTCATTAAATTTCACAGGAATGTCTCAAAGAACAACATGTTCTTACTCCTGGCTGCTTTTATTTTTTTCACATTTCAGGAACACAAAGACACCTGTTTCTGACCTTGACATGGACAAAAACACTCTTGTCCTCCTGTCTTGGCTCCTTTGGCTTATCCACCCAGCTAATTCTTGGTTGCAAAATCAAGGAGAGAGAAATGCTTAGCTTCCCATTTCTATTTGTTTTAATTATGTAAAATCAATTGAAAACACAATTCCTATTACACTAATTGCCCATGAATTTAATGAATTTGACTTGTGAATAATGACAAGGACAGTGAAATGTGCACTCTGTAGTTCATTCTTGTGGAGATTTGTGATGTGATGTCCTCTGAAATGCCACAGTCTCACACGTTCTGAAATATGTGCCCATATGCTTTGAATTTTGGCCTAACTTCTCATTTTAAGACTTTTATCTTTCTGCTTATAATATTTAATATACACATCTTAAGTACAGGATTTCTTTTGAATTAATAATGAGATCTTCTCCCCAGAATTTCCACTTTTTTTCTGTTAAAACCAGAAAAAATGAAGCATTTAATATTCTTGCCTTTGTTCTTTTTAACAGAATGATTTATAGTCACACTGTTCTTCAAGCCATATCCATTCTCAAGTCCAATAAAAGTTGCATCCAAAGTGTATTTCAAAGTATTCCTTTAATTCTATTTCTACAAAAGGTTTACTTAGACTAGTAATTTTTCTTGGTTAGTTCAAATACTATGATGAACTTCTGGCCTATGATTGAATTGTGAATTATTTTTGGATTGCACTGGTCATTCAGAACCAAATAATCAGCTCTTTCCTGTAACAAACAGCTCCTTATGAATGATGTCCTGAAATGAAAATGTTTTCAATAAATACATACATATATTTAACTCTTCTCAATCTAACAGATGAGCCACACATCAAATTTTATGATAAACATACCTGAAGTAAAAACCTAACTAATATCTTTCCATGACAGAAAGGATGACAACTATTCAATAGTTTTATATCACACAGGCATACACTCAAATATGAAGACTGGAGTCTAAAATAATAGTTGTAAATCCCCCTTAATTATATGTAGTTTAAAAAACCATCTTCAGAATAGTCAGCAAAATTTGGGGAAATGAGAAACTAGTACAGAGAATTGTCTGAAGAAAGGTAGAGGGCAGAAAATACGTGTGTGTGTGTGTGTGTGTGTGTGTGTGTGTGTGTGTGTGTAACTGGATTTGCCATATGTGAATAACAACAACATTTTAACAAGCATTCTGTATTTTAAAATATGCATGTGAGCACACATACAGAAAGAAACTAGAAAATAATATACATCACTAAAGAATAACACACAAATTTAATATGAAAAATCCTAGTATTTGATGGAAAGGAGAACAAATATACAATATGTGAATAATAGCACATTTAAATGTAATTGGAAACACAAATATATGTATATTTGGATATATATAAACAAGCACATGCATACACACACACACATATATATATATATATAAACTTTGGATAGATGACAGACAAATATAAACTAGAAAATACTAAACATCACTAAGAAATAAAGCAGAGAAATATGCAAAATCCCTGTGTTTGTTAGGAGGGGGAAAATACAATGGCTTTCAATACTTTAAAAACATTACATATGAATTATAAAAATAATTTAAATATTGCAAAAATACATAAAGTAAATTGTTGACATGTTTGTCTTATCCTCCCTATTGGCAGTACTACTAATAGCCTATTTTTCTCTAGTAGAAAACACTATGCAAGTGTTATTATATATTTCATCACTACTTACTTTATGTAAATAATCTCAATTTTAAACAATGAGTGTATCTTCTTTGAATATAATTAGCATTAATTAATTAAGTGCTAGTTCATGTTATTGTTAAAGCATAGTTCCTTTTCAAGAATACAGTACTTCTCTTTATTTAAAAAGAAAGTATGAAAATTTTTGTTAATCATAGTCTGTAGTGTTTCAAATTTTAAATCATCCCTAGTGGAAATCATCTAATATTATTTTCCCTTCATGATTTGATATTAATATACTATTTATTCTATTTGGATATATTTTAATTCATGAATAAATATTTTGTTTTAGGTTTTAGTTTTCCATGTGGTGTAATTGTAAAATGTTTTATTCAGTTTGGGTTGTTTTCAGCCAAGATATTAAATATAAAACATAAAGCTCATTTTGTTTTCTCATCTTAGACACTGTTTTACTCCTGTATATTCATTGTACAAAATAATGGGTCTCTCTATGATGTTTTTCTTGTAGTTTTACAATAAAGACTGTTACTTACAGAAGTGATTGCATATTAAGTTGGATGATTTCCTGGCCAAATACTGTGGCTTAATGTATACTACTGATCTTGGTACAGAGCAACATAGAGTTATAACAAACATATGCAACAGTGTAAATAAAATGAACTGGGTAACTAGTCAAAGTTGGAAAAATTTGTCAGGAGATGAGAGAAAAAGATTAAGCTAAGTGTACAAACCAAAACTTGGTCATCCCACATAATTATTGTGAGACATTTGATTAGAAATTCACAGCATCTTATTTAAAAAGTAGAGGAAGTGATTCGTATTATAAAATGGCAGAGATTGGGACTGAGTTATATTCCTTCATGTAAAATATAATTTCTAAGCCATGAATTTAGAATTTAGTTAAATGATTTCCAAGTCCACTATTGAATATGTGGGCTGGATTCACAATTGTGAACAATCAAGGAAATTCAGAGATAAGAGATGTATTTAAAGATCTATTTATTTATTTTATGTGTATTGTGCCCCTGAGTGTGTACATTGTGGGGAACTGAACACAGGCCTTTTCTTCACAGAAAGCAAGTACTCATAACTTCTGAGACATATGTCTTCAGCGCCAAGAAGTCATATATTTAAAATTCAAATGTCAAGCCAAAGAATTAAGAAATAATGATTTGGTAAATTCTCACTCCATCCATATTGCATGCTTGGAAGAAATAAGTACCTATTTTTATAGATCACTTGCTTATGACATTATATTTGCCCCAGAATGAATGAAAGAACCATCTCAGGAGGAGCCATAAATACAGTGATTAGGCTATATAAGGTATGTGGAAGGGTCGTTTTTCTAATGATATATATTTCTGTGAATTTTAGGAAAGGCTGACAATATTTTAGGAATTTTATGCAAGGAGAAAAACGACTGCCCCACGCTGAAAGCTGCCATGAGGGTGCTAGTGGATGCCAAGTGGCTCAGAGGAACAATGAAAATATATATTCAGGAATTCAGAGTTTGGAAATGACTTCTTCTTTCCAAAGGTGACTCTCCTGTGGCTAATGTCATGGGCACAAAGGACAGAACATTTCTCTACATAGAATTGTTCTTGAGGGTTTAAGACATAGTCAAATCTGGCCTGCTTAGAATTAAATGTTCTTTGAACCAATATAATGGAGATTTGGGATTTTGAAATTTATTTTTATGTATCTGTGTTTCATATATATATATATATATATATATATATATATATATATATATATGCCTGTGTGCTGTGCTTGTGGAGGCAAGAAGAAGACATGGGATCTCACAGATTGTTGTTAACTGCCCTGTTGGAACCTGGGTCATCTGGAAGAGCAAATGTGCTCTTAATCATGAGCCACATTTCCCATCCACAGTAAATTATATTTTATGACTGCCACATCAGTGTCTATTAACTGGGAAACAGGTGACTCATTATACAAAAACCACAGATCCATGGAGGAAGAAGAACTGTACAATCTACTTGAAAAAACATGTATAGGTGAATATTCTTCTTCCCCACTTGGGTTTGCAATAAAGAAAACTGTGGGAGAACAAACGGAAATGCTTAGCTGCAAACTTCACCTAAGGAAACGGTCCACTTGCTGTGATAGCAGAAAGGAAGGTACAAATTTTTAACCCATTTCCTACTTGCAGCAACTAAAAGCACTTCTGGAGAAGGAAGGATTTTAGAAAGAAATCTTTCTGTGAGGAATAATAACAATAATAATAAACTAAAAGGATTAGCAGCAATAATAAAACAAGGAAACATTGGGCAAAGGAGGAATTGTAAAACTACTGATCAGTAACAGGCAAATAAACTCCATCTTAAAAATATTGCTGGTAAATTGAGGTAATGTGGGGAGAAGCATTTCAGCAGGAGTAATAAAGACAAGTAGAGGTCTCAGTACATAATATATCCAGAAATTAGAGGTCATGGGCTAGAAAAGGGAAATCACCCGAGAGAAGTTCAAGATACAGGCACCCCAAGATTCTATGAGATTTTTAGTGTTCATAAAGTTTCTTTCATAACACTTTGTTCCCAGATTTTTGGGGAACTCTCTCATAATTTCTAACTTCTACTTCTTTTGCAAGTCTGAAATTGATTAGCTGTTATTCATTAGATGGCAAAGGAGAAGGAGTAACTCTCTTTTTTCTTGCCATCATCAACCCTAGCCGCGGAAAAGCACATGAAGGATTTTGATAAATCTTCTACTAAATAAATCCGTTGTGCATATGAATCAATTACTATAAATATCATGAGTGGATATATCCTAATCAAGCCTCCATAGTTGTTATAGGAATCTGAGATAATTCATACAAAAGAAAGTAGTAAAACATGCAATGGAGTTAAATATTTTGTTACTCTCCCTCATCTTCATTTTTTTTTGAGGGGGACACAGGGTTTCTCGATGTAATTTTGGTATCTGTCCTGGATCTTGCTCTGTAGACCATGCTGGCCTCAAAACGCCTGGCTCTGCCTCCTGAGTGCTGGGATTAAGGGTGTGTGCCACCGCCACCGATTTTTTTTTTTACTCTTTTTTGTTTGTTTGTTTTTTCAACTATCCATCATCTTTAATGTTTAGTTATCTTTATTAGATAAGAACTTACATTGCAAACAAAACCTAAAGAGAACATAAAACAATATGAATGATATAACTCCAACTGGAATTCTCAGGGGAGCAATCATTATCTGTTCTCCAAAGCTGTTAGAATTTGTAAAAACTTTTGGTCTAATCAACAGCTTGACAAATGAAAATCTCTGGGTTATTTAGGAGCAGTATGCTCTGGGTTGGGTAAGTTGGCCCCTACTTTTAGTCCCAGCACTCAAGAGGCACTGTCAGGCAGGTTTATTTAAGTCCAAGGCCAGTCTGTTATACATAGTGAGATCTTTTATTTTTTTTAATTTTTAATTTTTATTTTTTGCCAAATGCCATTTGTTGAAAGAGGGAGGAGGTCTTAAACGCAGGTTTACAGCACAATGTGAGAACCCCAGAGGGCAGAAGTTCGCTACTGATGTTTTACAACCTTGCATCTAAACTGTTAAGGCCCATTATGCAGGATACACAGACAAGGAACTTCCCTTAAGCATTCAGGAGGGTAGAACCTGGCAGGGAATTAGCATAGGGAGGATATCAAGGTCAAGGTCAACAAGCAAGGCAACAGTTACCCAAAACGGGGGCCAGGGACCTACAGGTCCCCCTTTTACTAGACAATGAGCTTCTGACTTAGGTTGCATGGGACATCACCTTACCTGTTATGGAGATGCCTGCCCAGGCCACATAGCCCCTCTGTCTTAGGTTGGTGAGCACCCCCCAGGAATTACCCATCTCTCAGTACTCATTATCATACAGGCTTAATCATGTGTAAGCTGCAGAGTTAACTGTTGCCAAAGATAACAAAGTGGTACTGGGCTTGCAATCTGTGTGTTCAACACAGAAAAGACCAACAAAAGTCCTAAACCACACATAGCCAGTAGGCTAAATGCAACTGAGCCATTCCTTTCCTTAATAAGCTTATTGCAAATTGGAGTCCTTGTATGATGGTATCCCAAAAGCAAATGGATCTTGAGTTTATAAATTTATAGTTTTCAAAGCCAATCAAACTGTATATAACTATTGAATTAAATTTATCATGCCCAATAGAATGAAAAAATAATTAACTGTGGTAGCTACTTTTGCTGCCAGGGTCTCCACTGTGCTAGCTGTAGTAACCAATTATGAGACAGTAATCCCAGA
Organism: Peromyscus maniculatus bairdii; assembly: GCF_049852395.1. NCBI lineage: Eukaryota > Metazoa > Chordata > Mammalia > Rodentia > Cricetidae > Peromyscus > Peromyscus maniculatus. Next base: position 96,784,287 of record NC_134854.1, read on the forward strand.
AACAGTAGTAGTGTTGGCTGCCACTGCTCTAACAGCAACAACAGCAGCAGCAATATCAAATTCTCTTCTGAACGTCTTCAAGCTGGTGTAGTACCTACTTTTCAGGAGTGGCTCTATGCAACATTTATTGGCCTCCTGAAATTCACTTAGCCCCCTTTGAAGATACCTTGAGCCTGAATGTAGCCATTATGAGACCATTAGTTATGCTCCTTGTGAGCTGCCTGTTTTTTCTTTATGGTTCTTAGTTGTTCTTTTGCAGAGCTACCTATGGTGGTATTTTATTTGTACTGAAATGTGATTTTAATTGTATGTTAATAAATAAAGTTGCCCGGGGGTCAAAGCTATTAGAGCCATAGCAAGAGCTTGGCAGTGGTGGTGCATGCCTTAATCCCAGCACTTGGTAGACAGAGCTAGGTAGATCTCTGTGTGTTCAAGGATACAGCCAGCATTGGAGACACATACCTTTAATCTCAATACCATAGAAGACCTGGAAGTCTCTACAGACAGGCAGTGATGAGGCAGTCATGTGTTTGGGTTTACAACCAATGAGAAGGCAGAACAGAAGGACTATATAAAGACAAACACACAGGAAGTAGGTCTCTTTCGGAGAGGTCTCTTAGCTTAAGAGCCTAGCTGCAGGGTAAGGCTCTTAGCTCTGATCTCTTGGCTTTCTTCTTTGCATTGGTTCTGTGTTTCTTATTTAATAAGATGGTTGGTTACATCTACAGCTACCAGCTTAAGTCATACTGGGATCAAGAAAAATGGGCTTTGGCGGTTCTTGTTCCTGCAGTTGTATCCATGCCAGTAGATGCCCACACGCTCCAGAAGAGATCTTACTTTTAAAAAAGAAAAAAAACTAAAAGAACAAAATAATAACAATAAAAAAACAATAATAACTGTTTAAATTTATGAAATACTGAAAAATATTATGTTTTTTATTTTATGATTTAATTTAATCTTACATATCAGCCATGGATTCCCCTGTCCTACCCTGCCCTCTTCCCAGCCCACATCCCATTCCCATCTCCTCTAGGGCAAGGACTCCCCCGAGGATTCAGCTCAGCATGGTAGATTCAGTCCAGGCAGGTCCAGTCCCCTCCTTCCTTAACCCAGACTGAGCAAAGTATTCCTTCATAGACCCCAGGTTCCAAGCAGCCAGCTCATACACTAAGGACAGGTCCCAGTCCCACTGCCTGGATGCCTCCCAAACAGATCAAGCTAATCAACTGTCTCACTTATCCAGAGGGCCTGATCCAGTTGTGGACTCCTCAGCTATTGGTTCATAGTTCATGTGTTTCCAGTAGTTTAGCTATTTGTCCCTGTGCTTTTTCCAATCTTGGTCTCAACAATTCTCGCTCATACAATCCCTCCTCTTTCTTGCTGATTGGGTTCCTGGAGCTCCACCTGGTGCCTGGCCATGTGATTCTGCAACCACTTCCATCAGTCATTGGATGAGATTTCTAGAATGACAGTTAGAGTGTTTGGCCATCCTATCACCAGAGTAGGTCAGTTCGGGCTTTCTCTTGACCATGGCCAGTAGTCTATTGTAGAGGTATCTTTGTGGATTTCTGGGGACCTCTCTAGCACTTTGCTTCTTCCTATTCCCATGTGGTTTTCATTTATCATGGTCTCTTTTTCCCTCTCTGTTCTTGATCCAGCTGGTATCTCCCACTACCCTAAGCTCTCTTTCCCTTGACCCTTACTCTTCATTATCCCCCCTCATATCCAGTTTGCTCATATAGATCTCATCCTCAAATTCTCTGTTGTTGTGTGATCCCTGTGTCTCTCTTAGGGTCCTCTTTTCTAGGTAGCCTCCCTGGAGTTGTGAGTAGCAGTCTAGTTATCCTTTGTTTTATATATAGTACCCTCCTATGAGTGGTTTTTCTTTCTGAGTCTGGGTTACCTCACTCAGGATGATTTTTTTCTAGATCCATCCATTTGCCTGCAAACCTCTTGATGTCATTGTTTTTCTCTGCTGAGTAGTATTCCATTGTGTATATGTGCCACATTTTATTTATCCATTCTTCATTTGAAGGACATCTAGGTTGTTTCCAGGTTCTGGCTATTACAAACAATACTGCTATGAACATTGCTGATCATGTGCCCTTGTAGTATGATTGAGCATTCCTTGGGTATATGCTCAAGAGTGAAATAGCTGGGTCTTGGGGGACATTGATTCCCAATTTTCTAACAAGTGCCATATTGATTTCCAAAGTGGCTGTACAAGCTTGCATTCCTACCAAAAGTGGAGGAGTGTTCCCCTTGCTCCACATCCTCTCTAGCATAAAGTGTCTTCAGTGTTTTTGACCTTAGCCATCTGACAGGTGTAAGGTGGTATCTCAGAGTTGTTTTGATTTGCATTTCCCTGATGATTAAGGATGTTGAGCAATTCCTTAAATGTCTTTCAGCCATTTGGGCTTCCTCTGTTGAGAATTCTCTATTTAGCTCTATAGCCTATTCTTAATTGGACTGTTGAGCATTTTGATATCTAACTTTTTGAGTTCTTTATATATTCTGGATATCAGCCCTCTGTCAGATGTGGGGTTTGTGAAGATCTTTTCCTATTTTGTAGGCTGTCGCTTTGTCTTGTTGACTGTGTCCTTTCTTCTACAAAACCTTCTCAGTTTCAAGAGGTCCCATTGATTGTTTGTTTCTCTCAGTGTCTGTGCTACTGGTGTTATATTTAGGAAGTGATTTCCTGTGCCAATGCATTCAAGACTACTTCTTACTTTCCCTTCTATCAGGTTCAGAGTAGATGGATTTATGTTGAGGTCTTTGACCTACTTGGACTTAAATTTTGTACAGGGTGACAGATACGGATCTATTTGCAGTCTTCTACATATTGACATCCTGTTATGCCAGCACCATTTGTTGAAGATGCATTCTTTTTTCCATTTTACTGTTTTGGCTTCTTTGTCAAAAATTATATGTTTATAGGTGTGCAGATTAATGTCAGGGCCTTCAGTTCGGTTCCATTGGTCTACTGGTCGGTTTTTATGGCAGTACCAAGCTGTTTTCTTATGGTAGCTCTATAGTAGAGCTTGAGGTTAGGAATCGTGATGCCTCCAGAGGTTGTTTTATTGTACAGGATTCTTTGGCTATCCTGGGTTTTTTTGTTTTTTCATATGAAATTGAGAATTGTTCTTTCCAGATCTGTGAGAAATCAGGAATACAGGGAACATACCTAAACATAATAAAGGCAATTTACAGCAAGCCAATATCCAACATCAAATTAAAGGGAGAAAAACTCAAAGAGATTCCACTAAAATCAGAAACAAGGAAAGGCTGTCTGCTCTCCCTATACTTATTCAATATAGTGCTTGAAGTTCTAGCTAGAGCAGTAAGACAGCATAAGTGGATAGAAATTGGAAAGGAAGAAGTCAAACTTTAGCTATTTGCAGATGACATGATAGTATACATGAGTGACCCCAAAAATTCAACCAAGGAACTCATACAGAGCTTATTAACACCTTCAGCAACATAGCAGGATATAAGATTAACTCAAAAAAATTAATAGCCCTCCTATATATAATTGACAAACAGGCTGAGAAAGAAATCAGAGATCCATCACCCTTTACAATAGCCACATAATATATTCTGATTGTAGTTTCTCTCCATCCATACCCCAGTTTCCCCTTCCTCCCCTCTCATCTATATCCAATCTTTTTCTGTCTATTATTAGAAAATTAACAGGCTTCTGTGGAATGATAATAATAAAATAAAACCAAAGCTAACATATTAGAATTGAAAACACACATGAAACAAAATAACAACAACAACAAATTAAAAAAAAAAAGGAAAAGAACCAAGAGAAGGGAGAAGGCACAAGAAATAGAATACCACTCATTTGAACACTCAGGAATCTTATAAAAACAGAAGACTAGAAATCATAATATATACTATATACTCAAAGTATATGTAGGGTAAAAGGAGAATAAACACACACATGCATGCACGCACACACACACTCGTGCGCATGCACGCGCACACACACACACACACACACACACACACACACACACACATGTATATATATATATATATATATATATATATATATATATATATATATGATAAAATTAAAAGAAAGGAGGAGTCCCGACAGGATGTTGTGGGACAAGAAAAATCCACAGATGACATTAAATTCATTTTCTGTTGGCCATTTTCTTCTGGGCATGTCGCCTTCTCTTAACAGTAGTTTGTTTCCCCAGTGAGAATTCCTTGGAGGAAAATAATTTTGTTTTCATGTAGTTATCAATTGGAAATAGCCTCTGAGTTAGTCATCGAGGCATGTGTCCATTGATTCAGCTCAAGAACCCCAACTGACAAGGCTCAGTGCAAACCATGTACATGGTACCTCAACCTTTGTGAGTTCAGATGCGCATCTGTCATATTGACTTATGGGGCATTGCTTACTTGGTGCCCTCCATCCTGGCTCTTACACTCTTTCCACTTCCTCTTCTGCCAAGTTTCCTAAGCTGCAAAGGGGAGGGATTTGATAGAGAAATCCTATTTAGAGCTGAATGATTCAAGGTCTCTCAATATCTGTATATAGTCTGGCTTTGGATCTCCAAATTTGTTCCCATCAGCTGTAGGAGGAAGCTTCTCTGATGATGGTTGAACAAGGCACTGATCTGTGAGTATAGCAAATTTTCATTTTATTGGTATATTTTTGTTAGCTTTATAGAACAGTAGTGTTTGGTTTTACCCTAGGTCAATGGGTTATGTAATCTGAGGTTCTTGGTCACCAAAACAATGTTAGGTATGGGATTCTATTTTGCAGAGTATGTTTTTATCAAATCAGATATTGTTTGGTTGTTCTCACAAAGATTGTAATATTATTTCACTAGCATATGTTGTAGGCAGGACACCTATGTAGATCAAATGGATTTTTATTGGGTTGGTGTTTATGTTTCTCCTTTGATTGCATACAAATTATTTTCCTGTATCAAATATTCAGATTGTAGTCATTTAATTTTTTTTTTGCTTCTGGACTTAATGTTCCTAAATTCAACTCATCAATATTGTCACTTGAAAATTCTGATCTTATTTGATATTCTTATCTTCATCTTCTTAAATTTTTCTTTAGAAAAACACATATAGATGTATAGATATGGATGTGAAGTAGACATTCTCTCAAACTGATATTCTTATTCTCTCAGTATATCTGTAGTCATTTTTATAATGTCTACAAATAAATCCTTCTCTTCATTTGATTAGCCATTTTTAGGTTGGGATTGTTCAAGGAGTATTGAAATAAAAAAAGCAGACAGTAATATTTGGTTTAGTATGCAGTAGTATCAAGAATCAGTAATCAGAACTAGTGAAGGGTGCAGTGTCACCAAAGAAGTGGAAATGGTGAGCACCTGGCACAAGGTACTTTGGGTTTGTAGGATTAATAGGGGGACTTTTTGGGATAGAAGATTCCACCCGCAGGCCTGGTCCCCTGGTGTTTCAAAGTGGTATACATAACTCAAAGAGGTATTTTGAACTGCTAATCAGAAGAGTCAGGAACCTAACTGTCCACAGGTGTTGTTAGTGAAATGGACTTTGCTGTCTAGAACCATTACTTCTGAGGATTTTAGGTCATTAACCTTTCATCCAATCTATGTGCGTGCTGCATTACCTCTTGCCAACTCATTTGGTATGCATAATTCAGCAGATGCTTATAACTCATATGCTATATGCCAAGAAGAGTGTAGACTTGAAAATAGATAGTTTTCTCTATTATCTAGAGGGCCATAACAGAGAGGAAAAATGATCATAGATCCAGGCTTGCATTTTCATCACCCAATTTTGTAATGGTATGTTGCTGTTTTTAACTATAAACCTATCTTATCCTTTTTTGCCAAAATCCAAGTTTAATATTTTTTCTTTTCCCTGAATGTCTCTTTCATTGTTGCCTTTAGTAGTCAGCCACATGTTTTTGTTTTCTATTTGTTTTAAAGGAACAAATTGAGCTGTTTCCCATGTCCTCATCATTGTTCTAGTTAGTGAAGTGACAGAATGCCTATAGGTATGTGTTTTTATTTCCAATTACTTTATCATTTGTTCTTAAGAGCAGAGTCTCCATCTTATTCCATCTAGAAATGATCTATCCATCATCAATTTATCTCTAACACCTTTATATCCATCCATCCTCTATTTCTAATAGAAGCCAAGGCATGAGATTTATGATAGCTGTTCAAAACTTAGCTGCCAAAGAATGAAGTAATGCTAAACTAGTTGCATAAACAAAGGAGAAGACAGGCCATCAGAGAGTGTTCCTGACAATGGCTACTCCAAAAGTGGCCATTGACTGATATCCATGTCATAAAGAAGCTTTGTTAACAAAAGACTATTTTATCCAGCTGGGATCTCCTGCTCACACAGGCTCTTTCCCTCGACCCTCGCCCTTTGTTACTCCCACTCATGTCCAGGCTGTTCATGTAGATCTCAGGCATTTCTCTGTCATTGGGCGATCCTCGTGTCTTTCTTGGGGTCCTGTTTTCCAGGTAGCCTCCCTGGTTATGTGAGTAGCAAAGAATAGGAGACCATGGTAAATGAAGACCACATGAGAAAAGGAAGAAACAAAGTGCTAAAGAGGCCCACAGAAATCCACAAAGATACCCCCACAAAGGACTGCTGGCAATGGTTGAGAGACAGCCAGAACTGACCTACTCTGGTGATGGGATGGCCAAACACCCTAATAGTCGTGCCAGAAACCCCATCCAAGGACTGAGGAATCTGGATGCAGAGATCTATGGCTAGGCCCCGGGTGGAGCTCTGGGAGTCTAATTAGCGAGAAAGAGGTGGGGTTATATGAGCGAGAATTGTTGAAACCAAGACTGGATAAAGCACAGAGACAAATAGCCAAACGAATGGAAACACATGAACTATGAACCAAAGGCTGAGGGGCCCCCAACTGTATCAGGCCTTCTGAATAGGTGAGACAGTTGATTGGCTTGATCTGTTTGGGAGGCATCTAGGCAGTGGTACCGGGTCCTGTGCTCATTGCATGAGTTGGCTGTTTGAAACCTGGGGCTTATGTAGGGATGCTTGGCTCAGTCTGGGAGGAGGGGACTGGACCTGCCTGGACTGAGTCTACCAGGTTGATCTCAGTCCTCAGGGGAGGTTTTGCCCTGGAGGATGTGGGAATGGGGGGTGTGCTGGGGGGAAGGGGAGGGGGGCAGAAGGGGGAAGAACAAGGGAATCTGTGGCTGATATGTAGAACTGAATGGTATTGTAAAAAAAAGGAAAAAAACAAAAACAAAAACAAAAGACTTTTTGAACTGGCATAATTATTGACTCCTGATCTTCATTTATATGAAATTCCTAAGTGTTTTGAGTACATACCAAATTCTGAGTGTTTTAAGGCCCATGATTCTATTCAGAAACATACCATGGATTTCTAACAGGGCTTGCAGGAATTCTTCATGGGTAATGTTGCCTTTAAAGTGGGATAGTAGGTGAGAGAGGCATAAATGGAAGAGATAAAAAGAGCATCGAATGTCCCAGGGCTCCTCCTCTCCCCAAAGCTAGTAATGTGTGGAAAATTAAAATGAGAAAATCTCTTAGTGTATCTAGTATAGTCTTGAAGAATGCTTAATTATGGATTTTTTACCAGGTATGTCATGTTTAATAATACATTTTATAATCGTTCATGGGACTTTACAAATACATACTATATGCATACTATACTTGGTAATCATAGATGCTTTAACTAAAGAGACTTTATCCAAGATGAAGGCTCATGGGCTTTCAGATACACAGCCCATTGAGTAAAGAACCATTGGCCTACTGAATCAAGTGTATTAATTATACTCAATGGCATTCTAAAGTCGCTGAATTAGTAACATGCCATTTACTGTGTAATGTTCCGCACATCTCATTTTCTCTCAAATACAATTTTTTTCTTTCTTAAACTTTTAAAATTGGAGTGAGACCTGGCCCAATAGACAGTATATTTTCTCTTTTTATTAGAATTATTAAAAATAATATTTTTATCAAGTCTTTGAGAATTTTATACAATGTATTTGGAATAAACACTCTACTCCCTGAGTTTCTCTCATACTCATTCTCTCTACCCTCTCATCCCTTCTAACTACATTAGAATTTTCTTTCTTTTTTTCCCCCATTGATTCTCTTCATCATTCCAAACTACTCCTGGGAGTGGGCCCTGCCCTGGAGTGTGTTTGACCTACCAGGAAGTTATTGCATTAAGGAAAACTGACTCTCTCCCACAAGCTATCAAATGTCAATATGTCCTCAGATAGTGGTGGGATTTTCTTTCTGCCTTCCACCCTCTATGTGGGATGTTGTATGGCTTGAGCTAGTACATACTGTTACAACTGCTTTGAGTTCATATATGCATCTGCCATATTGAATCTGGACAAAAACTGTTTCCTAGTTTGGGGAAAACATCAGGAAACAGTTTTTGTGTGCCTATATATGTGTGTATGTATGTGTATGTATGTGTGCCTATATATGTGTGTATGTATGTGTATGTATGTATGTATTGTATACTCATGTGTCCAAGTACCTAAAGAATCCAGATCTGATGGTGCTGGAGTTACAGGCAATTGAGAGCTGCCCAACCATGCTGGGAAATAAACTTGGATCCTTATGGTGGGGTCTCAGTGGCCTTCACAGCCAACAGAGTCATAAGCTACCTGAGGCAAGAAGGCAGGTTTTCCCAACAGGACTCAGTAGCCAACACTGGTTTAAACTACTAGAATCTGACACTGAGTGGCTTGTTTTAGACATATTTACCCACAGCAAAATTAAGTGAATACTATTCTGATTATAATTAATTTAATTTCACATTCATAACAAAGCATGTATGAATCTCTTTGAGGAATAAAGTCAGCTAAATATAGATCAGACATGACTATTTCAAAACTCCTGTAAAGTCCATAAGCGTAGGTTCTATAGATTAACTGAGATAATCAAGCTTATGATAAGCATCTGCTGGAAGAGTCTATAGCCACACAGTTAGTGCAAAGATCATGAGGCTAAAAAGCACTTCTGCTCAAGCCTTCTGGGAAATTAACAAGTGTTGCGTTCCTTCTCTTGAAGGAACAACCCTGTGGAGTTAACATTCTAGGTTCTTCTATTTTATGTCTGTAACATGGAGACCTCTGTTCCCCTTGCAGGTCCTCTGTGATAATAGCAAGTACTCTTAACTGGTGAGTCATCTCTGGAGTTATATAATACTCTTTTTTGACACCTAGTGTACTATGTAATAAAAGCCTCAACAATACAAAGTGAACAATTAAACAAATCAGCAGCTTCAGGAGAAGGAAAGAGATTGAGAAATGGAGTATGTAGGGAGGACAGGAAGAAGGAAGAAATGAAGGGATGAACAGCGGGAAGGAGGGGCCAAGGGGTAGAAAGAAAAGGAGGGACAGAGGGAACAGGATGGAGAAAGGTCGGGAAAGACTTAGGGTTAGTGAATGGAAACAAGAAAAAAAAAGAGAGAAAATATGGGAAGATGATTAAAATTCTTAAGAGAGGGAATAGAAATGGGGGACAGATATGACTAAGAGATGGGGGGAAATATGACTAAGAGATGGGGCACAATGAAACAAAGGAAGAGAACAGGCAGAGGTAAATTGAAGAAAGTGACAACTCTCAGCAAATGATAATGATTTCCTTCTTGTGCTGGAGTTTAATCCACAAGAGGAAAGCTTTGTGTTTCCACCACTTGAGATTTGCATCCTTTAACTTTACAAATAGAAGTGACAGATTTTCCATCAACCCCCTTCGTATTACTGTTTCAGGAGGGATCAACAATGGTGAGAATGGGAAGTTAGTGGATTGGCAGTCCACAACATAAGGTAGAATGTTTTAACTAATGAAGTCCTATGAGTCCCAGATGAGCTGTTCTGAAGGTGAGAGCATCACAGAAATGAGGATTTGAGGGAGAATCTGCTTAAGGGGAACCTGGAGATTTCCCCATATGTCTGCTATAGCAGCCATCTAGGTGATGTTCTGGCAGCCGACTTTTCAGGATTTGCATTTAGCTTCATTCAGATTGGTGAAAATTGAAAATAAGAAGAAGATCAGCACACAATGAAGATTCACATATCAACCCTCCCCTTGTTTTTTCCAGTGGTTTCAATTAAATACCTAAAGTTGTCACCTGTGCTCTATGAACAATAAACAACACCCTCAGCTCATGTATTTGGACACTTGGCTCCCACTTGGTGGTGCACTTTTGGGGAGGTTATTGGCCGGTCTGTTAGCAGGTGGGCAGAGGAAGTACATCACTGTGGGCCATCTTTGAGAGTTTATAACATGATCCTACTTTCAGGTGTCCATAAACCAAATACTTTCAATGTCCATAAACCAAAAGAAATTCTTTCTTCCACACTTGCTGTTTCATCATTGAGTCCTCTCACAACAACAAAAAAATAAGTAAAAGATCACCTCACATATATTCATGAATTAACACAAAAAAATCACACAAACACAAACATATAAACACATGTACACACAACTACATAGGCAATACCTCATGGCCTTTGTTAGCTTCACAACTAGGCCTAGATGATGAAACAAATAATTCAGATAGCCTTTCTAACTGTATCAAACGGTTTTCCAGCTATTAAAAAATGAGTCTCGGTTTTGTAGAGTTATAACAATCATCTGAAACTTTTTTAGAACTGATTTTATTCCTTTTCGATTCTGTTTTCAGTAATAGTTAACAGAAGTATTATGCTTTAGCTGAAAAGGCAGTGTGTCAGGATGTAATTGATACTGCACAATTTTCTTCTCTCTATGAGAATAACATTAATATTTGTAACAGCAAGAAAAACAAAATCCCCCTTTCTGACATTTAATAAAGCCTGGATGCACATTCTTACTTGGACTAATGGTGTACATTTATTTTTACTTTCATTCTTCATTTACTATATATTTCTTAAAAATTGTAATGTGCTTTCTTTTTCATAACGCACTGAGTCAAATTAGTGTGACCCATTTGTGTATAGTAATGGAGCTATCCATTGGAACATTGCTACACTCCAAAGCAAAGTGAACCTCTGAAGACTAGCAGCTGTCAACTGCCAATTTGTTCTTCAGCCAGGGGTGGGGATTCCACATAGCCTCCCACTTCCATGATTAAAAGAAAAAAATAACATGAATTTGGAAAGAGATGTGTTAAGGGAATCTTGCAGAGAGTGAAGAAGTAAATATTATTTAAAAAATGTATAAATGTATGAAATTCCAAAAGAATGAATCTAAAATGTACTACACATGGTTAGATTATGAATTATCACAAATAATTAATATAGTCACTAGTGCTTAAGTGGAAACACATGTTAAGAATTAAGTACAAAAAACCTGGTATACAGATATATGGATGGTATTACAGATTTCTGAACATGTAATATATTAAGCACTTCTGCATTCATAAATATGCAGCATTAATTTACTTTAAACTAATGAATTTTAATCCAATACTTTTATGTTATGAGCAATTGTAGGTTTCAGAAAGGGAACATTTAAAGTTAAAATCCAGCTGCTTATACACAGTGAAGATACAGAGAACATCAACGAGGGAAAATTAATATAAATCACATTAAAAAGGGAAAATTACTATAAATCACATTGAAAATGACGAAAACTGAAGCACAGGATTCGTAAAGCCAGAAGATGAAGCATGAAGTTAACACTGTAAATGAAGATGGATACTTCAATGAAGTGTCCATCAATGAAGCATCAATGGATACTTCAATGAAGAAGGAGAGGGTGGTATCTAGCTCAGACCTAAAACACATTAAATAGAAAAGTGTGGAAAGAGAATCCCAGGCATCCCTAGACAGAGAAAGAGCCTGTAAGGAAGTCTGAGACTTACAAGGGAATATAAGGTACCAATAATAAACAATTATTTGAGATTCCTTTTGAAACATCAGATCTTCAAAGCAGATACTGTGAAAGAGCCAGAATCTTGGAGTTGGGTCCACTAGAATAGACTCTGAGATTTAGCTGAGCATACTGAGAATGTATTAAAAATTACCTTCTCAAACATGATAGAGCTCAGATCCCAGATCACAAAAGAGAAACAATCCAGTTTTATTTTCAGAAAAGACCTGAGGTGACTTCTGAGTGACAGAACAAAAATTTACAGCTCAATTTCCCCACAAGACTTAAGGCAGCTTGGCTCTTACCCTGTAATACCATCAATGGAATTACTTAATCTCTCTTCGAGAACACAAAATTGAAAGCATACTTCTCTTCTGTCAAGTGGGCAAAATTGTTCCAGGATCTTGGAGTCAAATCCAGACGATAGTGTCATCTGTATGTTAAAACAAGGACCTGGAGAAGCTCTGAAGACACAGAAATGAAGAGGAGAAAAGCTCTGTGATGACAGTTAGGTTATTCATCGATCTGATCACTGGAACTCCTGACAGTTGGATCAATGGCTGTAGAGCCTGTATGGGACTGCACCAGGCCCTCTTCATGGCCTAGTTTGTGTAGCTTGATCTGCCTGGGGGTCCCTCTGGCAGTAGGATCAGAATCCATCCCTGGTGCATGAACAGGCTACTTGGAGCCCACTACCTATGATGGGACACCTCTGTGCAGTCTTGAGGCAGGGGGAGGGGCTTGGAATTGCCTCTACTGGATGTCCCTCCCCATGAGAGGCCTTGCTTTCTCATGGGGGGTGGAATGGGAGGTGGGTTGAGAGGGGAAGGCCGGGGGGTGGGAGGAGGGAAGAGGAGGATCTTTAATTGGTGTGTAAAATGAATGAAAAAAATCTTAATTAAAAAAAAAGAAAAGAAATGAAGAGGGCCTGAGAACCTGGGCAATCTCATGAAAACGAGAGAAAAGTTCATTATATGCTGACACAAACCAAAGTTTTAAATGTGACTGCTTCAAGGTTAAATAAAAGGAAAAAATAACACATTGAATCTCTATTATCTCTACTCAGTTATAATTTCTTTCTAAAAGAAAACATGTATTTAAAATGAAATTAAATGATCTGTTGTAAACTTATTGATTGTGCATGATAGATTTTGATGCTCCTAAAGAATCTAGAATCAGTCCAGGCAGTGTTGGTGCAAGTATTTAATCCCAACATTCAAGAGACAACGTTGGGTAGATCTCTGTGAGTTCAAAGACAGCCTGTTCTATAGAGTGAGTTCCAGGACAGCCAGGACTACACAGAAAAATCTTGTCTCAATAAACAAATAAACAAACAAACAAATAAACAAATATAAGGCTCTAGATTCAGAAGATGCCTATCATTCCTACAATATTTCTCATACCTCAGACAGGTAGTCTATAGACCCACCATCTGCTCCAGTCAAATGCTAAACTGATCACTTTCCCCCATATTTAGCTTTTCTAAACATCACATAAAATAGAGCCATTATGTTTACAATAATAGTTTAACTATGTAATTTTTTGCATATTTTATAATAGACACTGCTGTGGGATGTGCTGTATGCTGTGAATGTGTTTTCTGTTTGGTTGACAAATAAAAAGCTGATTGGCCAGTAGCCAGGCAGGAAGTATGGGTAGGATAAACAGACAAGGCAATTCTGGGAAGAGGAAGGCTGAGACAGGAGATGCCAACCCAACACTCAGGGAGTAGCATGTAATGGCACACAGGTAAAGCCACAGAACACATGGCAACATATAGATTAACAGAAATAGGCTGAGTTTAAGTGTAAGAGCTAGTCAGTAGTTAGCCTGAGCTAATGACCAAGCAGTTATAAATAATATTAAGCCTCTGTGTGTTCATTGGGTCTGAGTGGCTGCAGGAGTGAGGGCCTGCATGAACCAGGTGGCACAAGGAAAACTTCAGCTATAAGAAACAATATACTAGGCAGAAAGAGCAAGAAGAAGAATTAGAGAGAGAGGAGGAGTGGAGAGTGAGTGAGAGAGAGAGAGAGAGAGAGAGAGAGAGAGAGAGAGAGAGAGAGAGAGAGAGAGAAATAGGAGGAGTAGAGAGTAAGATAGAAAAGAGAAGAGAGGATGGGAAGAGAGGAGTGGAGAGGGAATCTGTAACAGAAGGGAGACTGGAAAGTAGAAAGGAGGAGGGGAGGGAATGGAAATAAAAGAAAAGGAAAGAAAAATGTCTTAGTCCATGTTCTATTGCTGTGAAGAGACAAAATGATCATGACAGCTCTTATAAAAGAAAGCATTTAATTGTGAGTTTCCTACAATTTCAGAGGCTTTGTCCATTATTGTCCTGGAGGGAAGCATATAGGCAAGCAGACGTGGTAGCTGAAGAGTTAACCATCATGCAAATACATACAAAGAAAGCCTCAGAGATGCTGTCATGATACTTTAGAACAGAATGATGAGTTGAACCAAAATTATTTAAGGGAGTGATATTGGACTGAGATTGAAAAATAATTTATTAGAAAGAGGCAGATTATTTCAAATAGATGGACAAGGATGTGGCCTCCAGCAGGAGGGAACATCTTTAATACATGTGAATAGGGAAATGTTGTTGGGCTGAGTTCTGAGATGAAAAGAACAGTTGTTGACAGGCTGTAGAAAAAGCAAGAGCCAGGCCAACTACAATGTTATTAGGCAGAATTAAAGATATACTATCTATTATTAAGACGAACAAATTCTATCAGTGTGTTTTAAATTGCATGTGTTCAGATAGATTCCCTTTATTTACAGGTAACTTACTTTTTTATTTATTTAATGTATCTAGTATGCATTTTCTAAGTAAATAAAAGAACACATTTTATGCCATCTACCTTAGTCTTACACATTAATACAATGTCAGGGTAATTTTTAAACAAATATTTGTTTACTTATTTGTTTGTTTATTGCTTTGTACATACACTAGCAAGTACCACACTGTGCCTATGGAGTTCAGAGGCTAGCTTGCACACTTCAATCCCCTTCTTCCACCATGGTGTGTTCCAGGGACCACATCTCCTTTAGTCAGGATTGGCAGAAAACACTTAACCTGCTTAGTCATCTTTTAGCCTAACATTGTTTTAAAGTTAATGCCTTTAAAATTAATTAAGAAAATGTGAGTGTTTTTGGAAAGTTGAGATTTAACTCAAAGTTTCCAGTTCTTCTTCCTGATTGAAAGAAACACTACCTGTGTATTGGGGCACCGTTCATATGCCATCTTGAGTTATTAAAGGGTCAGGTTTGCCCTCCTTCCCCAATTGAGGAGTTTCAATACAGTCATTAATCCAATTTATCATATGAATGCCTTATAAACTTACCTCACACATCTTTCAGATCTCTGCAATTTTCTTTTAATACTAAAAATACTAAATCAAAAATAGCACTGAATTAACCTGAAATCATATCCTATAGAAAAATTAAAATGGGTATGTTTAAAATTTGATAACTGAGCAATTATGGGTAAGGAAAAAAAGGTTTTAAGTATTGAACATTCTGACTCTTTCACTCCATCCTACATAGGAGGAAGGAGTAGGAGTTTTCTTTGTCCCTAATAAGCTCACTTGGCTGTGCCACTGCCTGCAAGCTGAGGCAAGTTGCTGCCAGAGTTCATTCCTATTTTCCTTGAGCAACACAAGAAGAGTTGGAAATGAGTAAATTGTAGTGACCACTAATTCCTCATTTTCTACTATCCTACTCTTTTTAATTTACTCAAGACTTAGAAGTTTGCAACATCTTTGCAATTCAGAAATATCCAGTGAGAAATGCAAAAGAAAAAGAATGAGAAATGAAGAAAAGGAAGGAAGGGGGAAGGAAAGAAAGAAAGAAGGAAGGAAAGAAGGACAGAAGGAAGAGCCATATCCAAGATGTGTTTCTATTTTATATTTAAAATTTTGTTTGTTCTATGTTTTCCCATTTCTGCTTCATCCTAATCTCGCTATAAATTCTCTAATTAGGACTTTATAAAGTTGAATTCACATAATTGCACTTTTATTATTACATCAGTTATAGTTCAGGTATTATTGTTGGATATTTTCCTTGTTCACATTTGTCGACAGTTGTGAGGGCTTTTGCCAATTTTCTTTCTAGAGAAAATAATTGCTTATTATTTTCCTTTGAAATAGGCTGACAAGTTTTATTTGTATTCAATGATCACTTTATTCTTAACAATAAATATTCAATTGCAAGCATTTTCATGTTGGAAAGACGATATATATTCTGTGCACAAGTCCAACATTGGAAGAAAGAAAATAAATAAGATGCTTTCAACTGGTTCAGCTAGTGTTAAGAAGAGGGTTTTTATGGCAAAAGCATTGGCATGAACATTAATTGAATGTTATTTTTCTATTTGGGTCATGCTGACAGTATAATAACATTGGGAAAGTTTTATTATTTTCTTCAAAATTGTGTTTAATTATCTTACAAAATTAATAAGTGAAATCTTAATCAATTTTCCTTTACATATAAAAATAATTTCTTTGTGCATATGTACTACATTTTCATTATCCCTTCATCAGCTGAAGGAAATTATGTTGTTCCCATTTCCTATATATTGTGACTATAACAGCAATAAACATGGATAAACAATTATCTGTGGAGTAGGAGATATAATCCTTGGGCATATGCCAAGATGTGGAATAGCTGGATCATGCTATCTTTGTTCCTACAGCTATGGAAGATAGATTGAAATCTGCTATGATAATCCTTCCAGTAATTTTCTTTTGTCTCAGCATTTACTTAGTATATCTGGAATTATTTTTTGTTGTCCCATACAAGTTTTAGGGTTTAAAAAAATATATATTTTTGAAGAATGTTGTGGGGTTTTAATTGAGATTTTATTGAATCTGTCAATTGCTTTTGGTAGGATGGTAATTTTCTCAATATTAATTAATACCAATTTATGTGCATGAGAGTTCTTTCCATCTTTAAGTGTTTTTGCCATTCTATTTCTTCAAAGATAAATACATTTTTCAGATAAATTAATGAAATTAAAAAAAAACATGCCGAGTAAAGTATCCCAGAGCAAGGAAGACAATCATCTCATACTCTAAGTTGTGGGTCCTACAAGATACTTTATTCTTAACAATAAATATTCAATTGCAAGCATTTTCATGTTGGAAAGATGATATATATTCTGTGCACAAGTCCAACATTGGAAGGAAGAAAATAAATAAGATGCTTTCAACTGGTTCAGCTAGTGTTAAGAAGAGGGATTTTATGGCACAAGCATTGGCGTGAACATTAATGTAATTGTATCTTTACATGTGACAGCTGCAAAAACAGGCAAAGTAAAAAAAAAATGACCATATGTAGGAGTCAAGATGAAAGAACACTTGAGAAACAGGCAGGAGGATACAAGTGTTACCAAGCAGGGAATGGAAAAACTGGGGTATGACTTTATCTGAGGAGGAGAAGGGAGGGAAACCTAAGGGAGAGAGAGGGTAAGTTGAGGTGGTAGGGATAGATAGCACTAAGGATGCTGAAAAACATTGGGGAAACAGTAATTTATGTTTACTTAATATGTATACACACACATATATATTGAGTTAAATTAAATTTGCTGCTTGGAGTAGTAATAGTTCTCCCCAAATCCATAGAGCATGTAAGAAAATCCCCAATTATCAGATATGGAAAATTCATTTTTTAGTTGTTGGTTGGGGCAGTGCAAGATACTCTAACAATAAAATGGGCTTTCTCTGGGGCCATTGTTTGCCTTCCTGAACTTAAAAGTGATACCCTGTAACTGAAGACACCAGACACTTTAGACAGTGGGTTTAGAGAAAGTGATCTGAAACTGATTTGGTAGTCTTCTTTTTGAGTTCTAGTTCTTATAAAAATCCAAAGGTGCTTTGCAAGTTGTCAAGGAAGAAAAAGCAATAAATGGTCCTACTTAGTTGTAAAGACTAAGAAACAAAACAAAACAACAACATCCACAAAAAACAATGACCATCATGGAAGGGTATTCGCAGTGATATAATACTAACATATATCTTAACAGTGACCAAGAGTTGTGTAAACGAACAACTGAACTTATGTTCAGCTTAACAAATGAAAAAGAAACAAGATTGATCCAACTACCTCTAGCCAGTGAAGCCTTAGAACTAGAGGAGATCCAGCTATGGCCACTTTCCTAAGCCAGTATAAATTTTAACTACATTCTCAATCCTTATCCTTCTATCGACAGATCAGTGGAGCTCTCACAGTTTATGAAACATCCTTCTTTGGGCAGTAAGTCTATGACTGGGTAAAATGCTGAGAAAAGGCTGTCGATGACCAATGCAAAATGATACATCTTCAACACAACCTCCAAATCTGTGACTCAGGAACTGTCATGACAGAGGAGCAGAAAGATTCTAAAAGCCAGAGTGGCAGAGAGTGTGAAACATATATGTGATGGAGAAGCAGCAGTCATAAGATCTCAACATCAGTTTTGACAACACAGGGCCTGTACAATGACAGCATCAGCTGACATACTGACATGGACTGAGGAAATATCACAATGTCCCACCCCTTGATGGAGAACTACAGACAATTAATGACCGCTGAAAGAGGGAAATTTAGTCTTATCTAGGGATAATCCCCCCTACTGGTTATCTAATACTAAATTGTCATTGCTAGACATATATATGGTAACAACACTAAAATACTCAGCAGGTTGTATTTATATATACTCATATGTTTATGTATAACAATACTGTTACTTATTTATTTTACATCCTAACTACATTTTCTCTCTCTCCTCTTTTTCCATTTTCCCCTATACCCTGCTTAATAGACTCCTTCTCTGTTTCTGTTCAAAACAGGGTAGGTCTCTCATGGATATCAACAAAGTAGAGTATATGAAGTTGCTGTATAACAAAGTGCCCCCCCCTTATATTAAGGCTAAGAGATCCAGTATGAGAAAGGGTTTCCCAGGAGCCAACCAAAGCCTTAGGGACAGCTGTTGATCCCATCGTTAGGAGTCCTACAAGTAAACCAAGCCACACAAGTGGTATATATATATATATATATATATATATATATATATATAGAGAGAGAGAGAGAGGGGGGGTCTAGGTTGGTCATATGTAGGCTCCCTGGTTGTTGGTGCAGACTCTAAGTTCCTATGAGCCAGTTTAATTGTCTCTGTGGGTTTTCTTGTGATTTTCTTGACCCCTCCAACTTCTACAACTCTTTCTTCCTCTCTTCAGCAGAATTCCCTGAGCTCAGGCTAATATTTGTCTGTGGGTCTCTGCATTTGTTTCTACCAGTTACTGGATGAGGGCTCTCTGATGACAAATGGGGTAGTCACCATTCTGATCACAGGAGAGGGACAGTTCAGGATATGTATCCACTACTGTTAGAAGTTTTAGCTGGGGTCAGCATTGTAAATTCCTGGAAGTCTTCCTTGCATGATGATACTACCTGATCCTGAAATGCCACCCCTCCCCTTTCAGTCATCTCTTTCTGTACTTCCTTGCTCTAACCAGATCCCTCACATTCCCATTGCCACCAATCCCAAGTTCACCCAGGAGATCTCTTTTATTTCCTCTTCCAAGGGAGATCCATGCAAGCCCCTTGGACCCTTCTTGTTACATAGCCTCTCTAGATCTGTGAACTGTGGCATGGTTATCTTTATTCTACAGATAATATGCACTTAGGAGGGAGTACCTACTATGTTTATCTTTCTGGGTCTTGGTTACCTAACTCAGGATGATTTTCTTCTACTTCTAGCCATTTGCCTAAAATTTCCTAATGTCAATGTTTTTAACAGCTGAGTAATATGCCATTGTGCAAACAGACTAATTTTTTTGATCCATTCTTTGGTTGAGGGGCATCTAGGTTGTTTCCAGGTTCTGGCTATTATGAATTATGCTGGATAAACATAGTTGAGCAAGTTTCTTTGTGGTATGATTGCGCACCCTTTGGGCATATGCCCAATATTGGTATATCTGGGTCTTGAGGATTAGTGAAGATCTTTTCCCATTCTGTAAGATGCAATTTTGCCTATTGACAATGTTTTTTTCCTTACAGAAGTTTTTCAGTTTCATGGGGTCCTATTTATTAATTGTCAATCTTAGTGTCTGTACTACTGGTATTCTCTTCAGGAAGTTGTCTCCTGTACCAAGGAATAAGACAAGGCTGTCTACCCTCTCTATATCTATTCTATATAGTACTCAAAGTTCTAGCTAGAGTGATAAGACAAAAAAGGAGATCAAGGAAATTGGAAAAGAAGACAAAGCATTGCTAATTGCAGATGACATGATAGTATATGTGACCCCCAAACTTATACCACAGAATGTTTACAGCTAATAAACACCTTTAGTGAAGTAGCTGGATATAAAATTAACTAAAAAAAAAGTGTGTGGCACTCTTATATGCAAATGATAAAAGTGGAAAAGAAATCAGAAAAGCCAGGCAGTGGTGGTGAATGCCGTCAATCCCAGTACTGGGGAGGCAGGGCCAGGCAGATCTCTATGAGTTCAAGGTCAGCCTGGTCTACAGAGTGAGATCTAGGACAGTCATCAAAACTACACAGAGAAACTCTCTAGAAAAAAAAAAAAACAAAAAAAAGAAAGAAAGAAAAGAAAAAAAAGAAATCAGAGAAGCAATACCTTTCACAATAGTCATAAACATTATAAAATATTTCAGGATAACCCTAACCATGCAAGTGAAAGACCTGTATGACAAGAACTTCAAATCCTTGAAGAAAGAAATTGGGGAATGTATCAGAAGATGAAAATATCTCCCAAGCTCATGGATCTGTAGGATTAACATAGTAAAAATGGCCATCTTACCAAAAGCAAGCTAGAGATTGAACACAATCCTCATCAAAATTCCAACACAATTATTTCCAGACTTTAGAAGAATAATTCTCAATTTCAGAAATAAATAGCCTAAACAATCCTGCACAATAAAAGAACTCCCAGAGGTATCACCATCCCTGATCTCTAACTCTGCTATAAAGCTACAGTAATAAAACAAGCATGCTTATTGGCATAAAAACACACAGGTGGATCAATGAAATTGAATCAAAGACCCAGACATAAATCCACATACCTATGGACACCTGATTTTTTGACAAAGAAGTCAAAATTGTACAATGGGGAAAAAAAAGCATCTTCAATAAATACCTGGATGTTGGAATATAGAAAAATGCAAAGATCTATGTCTATCACCCTACACAAAACTCAAGCCCAAATGGATCAAAGACCTCAACATAAATGCAGCTACATGAACCTGATATAAGTGAAAGTAGGAAATAACAATATTTTATACAGAAGAGGTCATAAATTTGAGAGGGTGTGGATGACACAGAATGAGTTAGAGGTTGAAAAAGAGAGGAATAAATAATGTAAAAATAGTAATATATGAAGTTCTCAGATGAGTTGTTTAATATGAGCTAAAGCTTCAACTTTGATAAACTGCTAAATATGTATAGGAGATGTCAGTCTTTGTACTTAGCAACTCTACTTATATTCTCTGGGTTTCTACAAGGGTTAAAAATTGTGTCGTGAAAGAATAATAATACAATAAGCTCTATTACATATGTTTAGGTAGATTTGTACAATCACATTATTACAGTCAGTGAGTGGAATGAATCTTTTAAAGTTATTTGTTATATCTAATTTTAAGAATACAGTTTGCTATAAATTGCCTTTATTATGTTTAGGTGTGCTCCTTATATTATAGATCTCTCCAAGACTTTTTATCATGAAGGGGTGTTGGATTTTGTCAAAGGCTTTTTCAGCATCTAATGGGATGATCATATGTTTTTGTTTATTTTATTTTGTTTACATGATGGACTACATTGATAGATTGTCATATGTTGATCATGGTGGATAATTTTTGATGTGTTTTTAATTTAGTTTTGCCAGTATTTTATTGAATATTTTTGCATCGATGTTAGTGATGGATATTGGTCTGAGATTCTCTTTCGTTATTGCATTTATGTGTGGTTTGGTACTGTAGGGTAACTGTAGCCTCATAGAAAGAGTTTGGCAACCTTCCTGCTATCAAATTAAAATGAGAGAAACTCAAAGTGATTCCACTAAAATCAGGAACAAGACAGGGCTGTCCACCGTCCCCATATCTATTCAATATAGTACTCAAAGTTCTAGCTAGAGCAATACGACAACAAAAGAAGATCAAGGGGATACAACTTGGAAAGGAAGAAGTGAAACTTTCACTATTTGCAAATGATATGATTATCTAAATAAATGACCCCAAAAATTCTACCAGGGAATTCCTACGACTGATAAACACCTTCAGGAATGTGGGAGGATACAAAATTAACAAAAAAAAAAAATCAGTAGACCTATATACAAATAATAAATGTGTCAAGAAAGAAATCAGAGAAACATTGCCCTTTACAATAGCCATAAATAATATAAAATACCTTGGGGGTAACTTTAACCAAACATGTGAAAGAACTGTATGAGAAGAACTTTCAGTCCATGAAGAAAGAAATTGAAGAAGATACCATAAAATGGAAAGATCTCCCCCCCCAAGCTCATAGATAGGTAGGATTAACATAGTAAAAAGGCAATCTTATCAAAAGCAATCTACAGATTCAATGCAATCTCCATTAAAATACCAACACAATCCTTCACTGACCTCAAAAGAACAATACTCAACTTCATATGGAAAAACAGAAAGCTGAGGATATCTAAAATAATCCTTTACAAAAAAGCAACCTCTGGAGATATCACCATCCCTGACCCCAAGCTCTAGTATAGAGCTATAATAATAAAAACAGCTCAGTATTGGCACAAAAACCTACGTGTGGACCAATGGAATTGTATTAAAGATCCTGATATTAATTAACACACCTGTGAACATCTAATTTTGACAAAGAAGCCAAACTGCACAATGGAAAAAAGAAAGCATCTTCAACAAATGGTGCTGGCATAACTGGATGTCAACATGCAGAAGATTGCAAATAGATCCATATATGTCGCCATGCACAAAACTCAAGTCCAAGTGGATCAAAGACCTCAACATAAATCCAGTTACACTGAACCTGACAGCATAGAAAGTAGGACATAGTCTTGAATGCATTGGCACAGGAGACCATTTCCTAAATATAACACCAGTAGCACAGACACTGATAGAAACAATCAATCAATGGGACCTCCTGAAACTAAGAAGCTTCTGTAAGGCAAAGGATACAGTAGATAAGACAAAACAACAGCCTACAGAATAGGAAAAGATCTTCACCAACCCCAAGTCTGACATGGCTGATCTCCAAAATATATAAAGAACTCAAGAAACTAGACAGCAAAATACCCCAGATTAGACTACGAGCAATAGTGGTGAGGGTGCCTGAACTGGCATACCCTGGTAATCAGATTGTTGAATACCCTAATTGTCATCATAGAGCTTTCATGCAGTAACTGATGGAAGCATATGCAGAGATCCACAACCAAGCACCAGGCTGAGCTCCAGGAGTCCAGTCAAAGAGAGGGAAGAGGGATTATATGTGCAAAGGGGGTGAAGATCATTATGAGGAAATCAACAAAGACAACTGAACCAAGCTCATAGTAACTCACAAACTTTAGATCATCAGCTGTGGAAATTTCATGGAACTAGACTTTCTACATATGGGACACAGTTGTGTAGCTGGGAATATTTGAGGGTCTCCTGACCCTCAGTGTGATCAGGATTTGTCCCTGGTGCATGAGCTGGCTTTCTGGATCCCTTTACCTATGGTCAAACACCTTGCTCATCCTTGAGGCACAGGGGAGGGGCTTGGTCCTGCCTCAGCTCAATGTACCAGACTTAGCTCTCCCCTATAGGAGAAGTTAGCCTTTTTTGGAGGAGGGAATGAGGGGTAGGTCATGGGGGGGTTAGGTGGGGGTTGGGGGAGTGGGAGGAGAGATGAGAGGGGGATTTGTGGTTGGTATATAAAATGAATATTTTTTAAATTAAAAAAGAATACTGTTAAGGTTTCTTTTGTTTTTCAACTAGCATGCCTTCAACAACTAATTTATTTTTCACTATATTTATTAACATTTCACTGGAGGTTTCATATAGATAAAAAGGGACACACCCATATAGTGTAGATTGAGTAGTATGACTGATAAATTTAAAATAAAATCTTAATGTAATAACATCCATGCTTTTTTTTTACCCAATGCCAATAAAGTTATTCATAAGAAACTCCTGAATTAAGATTTCAGAATAATATATCTGCAAGGCTTACCTTCCAGTAAAATATAACATGCAAGCCCTGCACCTTGCAAGTGGCCTTCTGTACTTTCCTTGCCTGCTGCATTAAATGAAAACAATAGGGCAATGAGCACACGGCATGTAAAAGAGGATACAGACAGACAATGCCCTGAGCTCAAGACAGTAGCTGGGAAATAAGAACAGAAAAGGTTGTTAACTGATGTTAGTCATTTCATATTCAGAGCACATTTGTCCTTCAGACTTTCCCTGAAACATGTAGGTGTTTTAGACCTTGTGGATTCAAGTCACGTTTCCTTTCACTATTCTCAGGTACACAGAGATGGTGCAGGCATCAAGGCCTCCACCTTCTATGGCAGTTATCCCTCGGAACTCCATAGGAGTGAGGACAATTTTCTTACTAAACTGTTTCTTATGGAAAACTGATATTCACATCCTTCCACCTGGTATCTGTTCTGTTGGGATAACCTATCTTCTAGGCTCATAAAAAGGTTCTGGTTTATCAAGTGAGACCTTGACACTATGAATAAACATATTCTTCATCAGTTTAATTTCCAGTGCAGACAATCATGTAATTAATTGCCAATTTTACTATATGGTGTCACTTTTCAAAGAACTGTACTTCTGATAAGAACAGACCTTTGGCGAGGCAGAGAAGCTTTTACATCACATTTCAGTGTGCCTTCTATGTGCTGTGGTGAAAAGTATAAAAGAGATTGTCCTTTTCATTAATTGAAACCCAAAAGAATCCCTATACTATAGCTCTTTGATAAATGAAGCATTTATGTTAACAGATATAAAATTTCAACCAAATAAATTGATGTATTGTATTCATACCCATGTCAGGGGCATATTTTAAGAACAAAATACCAGATTTGAACCAAGTCGATTGCTGAGTTGGTAATGTGCTTGATTTCCCAATCATGATGATATAAGTCATGACAAAAGACAAGGACTTGGGAAAAAGCTAGATTCATAGTGTGAATGCCTGTAATCCTAGCACCAATAAATGGAAATAGAAAGTGGAAAAAAGAAAAGTCCCCAGATTCTCATGAACAGATAGCCTGTTACATGCAGACACACACACACACACACACACACACACACACACACACACACACACACTTATGAGAGAAAGAGAGAGAGAGAGAGAGAGAGAGAGAGAGAGAGAGAGAGAGAGAGAGAGAGAAGAAAGACCAAACAAAGAAACTCCATATTTTACATCAAGGTGAAAAGAAAGTACCAATATCCAAGGTTGTCCTGTTACTTCCACATATACACTGTGACAAGTACACACCATTTTTTCACACATATAATATTTACACATGTATATATTCATGATTAAATTTATTGTCCTCATATATAAAACATTTGCAGAGACTGCATACACCTACTTACATTACCTTGGAATTATACTATAGTGCTGTTAATTTAGGTAAGAAAACTCAGTGATATTGACTCAATGTGATATAAATAGGATGTACAGTTGATCATGAGTGAAGATGATGAGCATGATGAAGAATTTTATGGTGGTAATTGATGATAATATTCATGATGATGACAATAATGAAGATGATTATAATGATGAGGTAAGGGTATAAATACATACACATTTATGTATGTATATAAAATGTAAACATACAATATAAACACATGCTGTATTTTGTCTGTTTTCTATTATTCATAATACAAAACCACAGCCTGAATAACTTTATAAAGAAAATAGGTTTGATTGTGGTCACTATTCTACAGGCCCAGAGTCAGCAGGTCTATCTGGTGTTATCTTTTTTGCTAACAGAGCCTTGATGTGGAACATAAAATCAAGTAACATACAATGGTTAAATGTGTGTGTGGCAGGGGCTAGGGATAGGACATGACACATTCTGGTTTCTTTCCCTCTTTTTATAGACCACCAGAAGTCAACAATGAGTGTCTCTACCATAATGACCTTTAGGTACCTTATAAGGATACCATCTGTAATTAATATAATGCTATTAAATGTCCACCCTTTTATTATCTCATCACTAACACGAAACACTCAAATTGCATTCAAACCACAACACATCTGATAAAATTCTTATCATCACTTCTTTTAATCTACCCTTTCCCTGAATGCTCACCTTGACCATATTGATATGTGTAGCTTGAAGTTTTCCTGTGTCCTGCCCAGTCCGCAGCTGCTCAGACACAAACAAACACACAAAGGCTTATATTAATTATGAACTGTATGGCTATTAGCTCTGGCTTATTAATGACGAGCTCTTATACTTAAATTAATCCATAATTCTTATCTATGTTTTGCCACGTGGCTTGGTACCTTTCCTCAGTTCTGTCTTGTCATCTTGCTTCCTCTGTGTCTGGCTGGCAACTCCTGACTCAGCCTTCCTCTTCCCAGAATTCTTTTGTCTGCTTATCCCACCAACACTTCCTGCCTGGCTACAGGACAGTAAGCAATTTATTAAATCAGTATACAAAAGCATTATCCCACAAGCAGATATAGACCCTTCAGATCATTTTCTTTGTGAGTGTGTGTATCTGTGTGGACAAGTATGTAGTGTCTATGTGTGTGCATGTATTATATATGTATTATATGTATGTGTATGATATATGTGTGAATGTGTGTGTGTGTGTGTGTGTTTATGTGTGTGTGAATTCTGTCATGTGAGCTTGCATGTAGGCCAAAGGTTGACGTCAAGTGTCTTTCTTAGAGCAATATATCTAACATCATAATCCAGGGAGTGAAAGGGACAGGAAGGAGACACAATTTTCTAATATGCTGTCAGCACACGTCTGCATCACAGTGGCCTAGAGACCATCACTGGCCTAGAGGCCCTCACCTCATGAAGGCTCCCCTACCTTCCTATGACATCAAGCTTTCAAAATATGAACTTTTATGGAACACTCCGATGCAAACTCTAGCATCATAATGATCAAGAACACAAAGATGTTTCATCTCCACATGAGAAATAGTGCAAGATCACTGACTTATGTAAGAAAAAAATGTCTAGCAGGGGCATGAAACTTAGTCACATAGTTCCCCGTGTTTATACTAGGATATCAGAAGGAAAAATGTAATCAAGAAAACTGATACATTAGACAAAGGCAAGAAAATTTGGAGACCATGAAAAGAAAAGGAAGATTTTTTTTACCCAGGCATCAATTTCAAAACTCTCAGCAGCAGTGAAACAAAAATTACAACATAATAACTCTTTCTCAAGGTCTTGATCCTATCCAGCCAAAACTTGCAATGTTCCAGTAATCTTACCTTAAAGCCCATTGACAGGAAAAAGACATATGCTAATCCCCTTCTGCAATTCCAGGGACTCCTGGTTTTACCTTATCAGATGACAATTTTATCCTAGGTATCCAAAAAGCCACCTCACTTATCAAATAAGACCAAAAGGGGAATCTTTCTCAGCATTCTTTTGAAATGTAAGTTGAGAATCATCCAATTGTTATATATAACTAATTGATTAACTAAAGACAACTGTTTACTCTGCCTAGAGTTATTTTCACATTGCAGTTTCCTTATTGTCTTTTTAAAAGCACATAGCAATTGAACATATCTAAATTACTTCCAAGCTATTCTCCTTCTTTAGGCCCTCAAGTTTTGACTTATATTAAAATACTTTCATAATCCGGAACTCTGTTTCAGTATCATGGATAGCCCAGTGTTCAAATCACAAATCCCAGTTTGGTATAGTTCCAGTCCTTAAAATATTTTTTTTCATTTTTCTTTATTAAGAAATTTTCTACTCACTCTACATACCACACACAGATCCCCTCTCCTCCCACCCCCCAGCCCTGCCTCCCTAGCCACCCCACATCCCCACATTCCCCAACTTAAGGTCTCCCATGGGAGACATTTTTTTTGTTTTTGTTTTTGTTTTGTTTTTTTTTTTGAGACAGGGTTTCTCTGTGTAGCTTTGTGCCTTTCCTGGAACTCACTCTGTAGTCCATGCTAGGCATGAACTCACAAAGATCTACCTGCCTCTGCCTCCTGAGTATTGGGATTAAAGTTGTGCACCACCACAGACCGGCTCCAGTCATTAAAATCTTAAGGGAAATGCACAGGATGCTAAGGGTGGCAATGTAGATTTATGTCTCCATCTCTTCACCTCTGATAACAAACTCCTCACCAAAGCAAACAACACATATCAAACCGTAGTGGAATATTAGTTGAAGATATGTTACATTTGTTTATGCTGTGGAACATTTGTTTAATGATTCAAAGATGTGCTGCATTCTTTTATATTGTATTTGTTTAACTTTGTGAAGCTGTGTTTCTTTGCCTTTCTAAACACCCAATTGGTCTAATAAAGAGCTAAACAGACAACAGCTAGGCAGGAGAAAAAATATGAGAGGCTGATAAGTAGAGAGAATAAATAGGAGGAGAAATTTGGGAAGAAAATATTGAGGAGTTCCCCTTGCTCGTATAATCCCTCATCCTTCTCTTTGGACCCTCAGAGCTTGACCTGGTTAATGATTTTGCAACTCTGCATCTATTTCCATCAGTTACTGGATGAAGGCTCTATGATGACAGTTCGGGTATTCACCAATATGCTTACCAGGGTAGACCAATTCAGGCACCCTCACCACTGTTGCTAGTAGTTTAATATGGGGTCATCCTTGTGGTTTCCTGGAAATTTTCCTAGCACCAGGTTTCACTGTTAACCCAAGATCATGATGGGGATGTCTACAGAGACAAATGAACCAAACTCAACTAAACTCACGAATCTTAGACCGACAGCTGTGGAACCTGCATGGGACCAGACTAGACCCTCTGCATACAGGAGACAGTTGTGTACCTGGGTTTGTTTGAGGGGCCCTGGCAGTGTGATCAAGATCTTTCCCTGGTGCATGAACCAGCTTTCTGGATCCCCTTACCTATGGTCAGACACCTTTCTCACTCCTGATAAGATAGGGATGGACTTCGTCCTACCTGAACTAAATAATATCAGGCTTAGCTGTCCCCCCATGGGAGAACTTGCCCTGTTGGAGGAGGGGATGGGGGGGTGCTAAAGGAGTGGGAGGAGGGATGAGAAGGGAATCTATGGTTGGTATGTAAAATGAATAAAAAATGAAAAAATTCTTTGCAGAAAACCCAAAAAAAGTAAAAAGAAAAAATATTGAGGAGCAAAAAATGGAGAAGAGGTGCAACATCAGGGACCAGCCACCCTCCTACGTAGCAAGCCACAGAGTAAGAAGTAAAGAAAGGTATGTCTATTCAGAGAAAGACAAAAGCTCAGAGGCAAAAGGTAGATGAGATAATTTAAGTTAAGAAAATCTGGCTAGAAATATGTCAACCTAACACCAGGCATTCATAAGAAAGAAATAAGCCACTGTGTGATTATTTGGGAGCTTGGTGGTGGGCCTTCCTAAGAACTAAAGATTAGAAAACCAACAGTTACACCAGAAAAACAAACAACAGCAAAACAGAAAAAAAATGTACAAGATAGCAAAGACTGATTTGTTCATTTTTAATTTTTAGAAATTAGATGTAGGAATAGTAGCAAATATGAAAATGAACAAGTTATGCTCAGTATTTAAAGCAGTAGGTTGCAACTCTCTGAACTGAGGTGTATCTAGGGTTCCAGGCACCACAGAAGTCAATGCTAGGATAAGAAAAGAATTACTGAACGTTCACACCAGCTGAAGATATAGCTCAGAGTAATAGCACTCAGTTTTATAGATTATTTAAGTTCAGTCATGGCACCCATATGAAAAAGCTCATGATTTCTTACAACTTCCACCCAGAGGACCAGACATGCTCTTTGCAGCTGCATGGTCATCTGGATACAGACTTCATGTGAACATACATACATATATATATATATATATATATATATATATATATATATATATATGTATTATATATATATATATAATAAAGACAAATATAAAAAGATTTAAAGTCAATACAATTCATATGCATGCTAGTTTGTAATTTCCCTAATCAATTTTATAAAACAAGAAAAAGATCAAATCCTTCATGAAGTTCAATTTATTGGGATCATCAATAAGTTATGGAAGCAATAGATGGCTAAAAGTGGGCTGAATTTACCAACTAAAGCATGGCAGACAATTTAACACATTGTAAAACAAACAATAGGAAAAGTTTTATGAAAGCTAGAAGAACAGAAGACTGAGGTTACATGAAA
Organism: Peromyscus maniculatus bairdii; assembly: GCF_049852395.1. NCBI lineage: Eukaryota > Metazoa > Chordata > Mammalia > Rodentia > Cricetidae > Peromyscus > Peromyscus maniculatus. The sequence continues at coordinate 96,814,481 of NC_134854.1, forward strand.
TACAATCTACTTGAATATTCATTTCTCTTTTTTGCTATACAAAAGACAAATATTTCCTCTTCTGTGCTCTTTTCTTTCCTCTGTTTTAGGTGATGTTAGAAGTTCAAATACTCTATTCTACAAAGTGGCACCACACTAGGACAATTAACTAAATGAATTTTCATTGTTCATATTCATGGTGCTACTTGGATTGTAGTTCAGAAATTGTTGTTTATGTGATTTAGTCCTCAAAAAAAAAAAAGCAAAAATTCCCTAAGAACAAATTCTAAACAACATCCGAGTGTTAATTTGTGATATTCTGTAAAAATCACAATGGATAACTGTGTTCCTTAGAACATCATTTGTTTTGCAAAGCAGAAGGCAGCAATCACAGGCTAAACTTCAGTTTCTCCTTATGGTGCCATAGCTACAAATAATTTCTAAATTCTTGTAAAGTCACTGTTTGGATTTGTTTACCTTGAACTAAAATGTTTTTCTAAAATGTTTCTCTGCTTTAAAATATCATCTTTATTATTGTCAAGGCTTGCTAGAAACTGAAGTTGAGTAGTTTTCTATCATGAGGCATGATGCTAATTCCAATGTAAACACACACTACATGAAGCAAAGTGAAGCATTAAGCTGCAGCTATTCCTTCATAAAAGCCTCAAATCAGCTATTGAACCAGTGTCAAGATTCTCCTGAGCAAGCTGGGTGGTTGTGGTGTGCCCCATTAATCCCAGCACTCAGGAGGCAGAGGCACCTGAATCTCTGTGAGTTTGAGACCAACCTGGTCCACACAGAGTTTGTGTAGCCAAGGCTACACAAAGAGACCCCATCTCAAAAAGCATTCCCCCAAGTTCAGGATTATGAACTATACAGCTGTCCAATGGCCCAGTGCTTTAGACCTTATCTACCTCAAGCCATGAAGCCAGCCACATTGGACACACCTTTTCCTTTGCTCTTTTATAAGTCCCACACTTCTCCTTACTCACTTTCACCATTTCTATTCAGTTTTGTTGTAACTTTCTTTTTACCATATTTCTGTCCAACTTTGCTGTAGCTTTTTTTTTGTAGATTCAATGAAGATTCAAATAGATTATTTTCAAGAGTATATTCTGCATTCTATTTGTTATATTTGCTTTTATTTCTTTAAGACTCAATTTTGAATACTGTATTTACATTGTTTCTATCTTTCTACCTCTCCCCTCTAACTCCTTTGCTCCTCAACTTCCTCTTCAATTAATGACTTCTTCTTTGTCAAATTTATACAAATATCTAAGTATGCATTTGTTTGTAGGTACAAATAATACTCTCTGTCTCTGTCTCTGTCTCTGTCTCTCTCTCTCTCTCTCTCTCTCTCTCTCTCTCTGTGTGTGTGTGTGTGTGTGTGTGTGTGTGTGTGTGTGTGTGTGTATTTTAGTACTGACCACTTAAAGTTGGATAAACTATCAGGTGGTTCATCCTCAGAGATGGATAAATCTCCCTCTCTTAGCAACGATTGATTGCTTGTAGCTCTTTATCTTGGGATAGGACCTTATAAAATACCCCTGTTAACATCAGCACATCAATCATTTTTGTCATTTTGCAGATCTTGTTTATAATACCATATTTTTGAGATTCTATGAGTGAACCATCCTGTCATGTCTAGTAGACATTATCTAGCAGCAGTTGTCATTGCAAACATTTTTTGTCAAAGACTAATTATTTCTATTTCAAGTAGTTTATGGGGAAAGCATTCCTCAAAACAGAGAATGCTAATTGAGAAGAAAGCAAGTAATGGTGCCATATGCAGCCAGCCAATTTCAAGGCATCATTTGGAATGTGTAAATATCTATGTCCAGTTCCTCTAGTATAGATGGCATGATGCAAGTTCTATACTAATCTTTTTTATGCAAACATAAGCATCCTCCTATGTGAGTACTGATCATGGAACATATGAATATCAATATTTTGACATATTTCACAAATTAGCATGGCTAATTGAGTTGGTATTTTCTTTGGGCCACCAACTAGGTCCCAAATATAGATATGGAGGCTTAGTATTAAGTATGAATGCTCAGCCTTAGCTTAGGCTTGTCCTACTAGCTCTTTTAACTTAATTTAATCTGTTTCTTTTCATCTATTCTTTGCTTCAGGGCTTTTGCCTTTCTTTCATTCTGTATGTTTTATTTTCCTGATTCCTTTGTGTCTAGCTGGCTGGCCCTTAGTGTCTCCCTGGCCTCTCTTTCTTTCTTCCCCTGAGCCTAAATTCTTCCTCCTATTTACTCTCCCGGCCCAGAAGTCACACCTATATCTCTTCTCTCACTATTGGCTCTTCAGTTTTTTATTAGACCAAACAGGTACCTTAGGCAGGCAAGGTAAAACAGCAATATATCTTTACAAAATGAAACAAATGCAATATATCTTTACATAATTAAAAAAAATAGTCCACAGCAACTCATGCCTGGGAATCCTGACCTACTCCAGTTGCTGGCCAGCAGGAAAGACTCCTCTCACCAAAGCCCCCCATTGAACGCTGTAATCTACAAGACACATGCCCTACCCCAAATTATCACATCACCCTGCTACCCCAGCTGTTTCTTGAGACACAGAATCCTCCAGTTCTGATTGGACCAAGAGGTGAGTGATTCTTCTCCCACCTAGAGAGTCCTGTCTCTAGGACCTTGGCCCTGAGGCACAACTTGTGCCCAGGAACCCTCACCCTTCATTGCCCCAGTTGCTGGCCAGAAGGAAAGACACCTGCAGTCAGGCTCCCCCACCCAAACTCCCCATTGGACCCTGCAACCTACTACAAACCCACCCTTCCCCCCTGCAACCTAAGCAGATTCCTGAGACACAGAATCTGCCAGCTCTGATTGAACCAAGAGCAGCTCCTTAAGACACAGAATCCACTAGCTCCAAATAGATCAAGAGCTAAGATTGAACCCAGAGTGGCCCCCTGAGACACAGACATAGCAGGCCCAGATCAGACTAAAAGATGCTTGCTCAGACACAGGCACCTCTTGCACCAATTGGAAGAAGAGATGGATAGGTGTTAGGGCAAAAATATATACAACAACATGAGGAACAATATGACACCACTAGAACCTAGTGGTTCTACAATAGCAAGACCTGAACATCACAACATAGAAGAAGCAGAAGAAAGTAACCTCAAAAATAACTTAATGAAGATGATAGAGCCCATTTAAGAGGAAATGAAAATTTGGTTAAAGAAATTGAGGAAAAAAATAAACAAAAATTGGAAGAAATCAATGAATCCCCTACAGAAAGCCAAGCAAACCAAGAAAAATAAATAAAACAGGTGAAGGAAACAGTTCAAGACCTAAAAATTGAAATAGATGCAACAAAGAAGATGCAGCCAAGCGGTGGTGGAATATGCCTTTCATGCCAGCACTCGGGAAGCAGAGCCAGGTGGATCTCTGTGAGTTCGAGGCCAGCCTGGGATACAGAGTGAGTTCCAGGAAAGGGCAAAGCTACACAGAGAAACCCTGTCTCCAGAAAAAAAGAAAACAAAAGAAAAGATGCAATCCAAGGGAATGCTGGAAATAGAAAATGTGAGTAAATAAATAGGAACTATTGATGCAAGAATAACCAACAGAATACAAGAGATAAAAGAGAAAATCTCTGGCATGGAAGATACAATAGAGGAAATTATTTCATCAGTCCAAGAAAACGCTAAAGCCAAAAAGTAAGAACACAAAATGTCCAGGAAATCTGGGACACCATGAAAAAGCCAAACCTAAAAATAATAGGGATAGAAGGAGAATACCAGGTCAAAGGCACAGAAAATATATTCAACAAAATCATAAAAGAAAACTTTCCCAACTTAAAGAAGGAAATATCTATGAAGATACAAGAAGCTTATAGAACACCAAATAGACTAGACCTCCCAAAAAAGTCTCCTCAAAACATAAGTAAACTACTAAACATATAGAATATAGAAAGACAATTAAGAGCAGCAAAGGAAAAAGGTCAAGTGACTTATAAAGGCAGACCCTTCAGAATAACACCCAAATAATTCTCAATGGAGACTCTGAAATCCAGAAGGACCTGGACAGATGTAATGCAGATACTAAAAGACTATTGATACCAGCCCAGACTACTATACCCAACACATCTTTATATCACCATAGATGGAGTGAACAAGACATTCCAAGACAAAATCAGATTTAAACAATATCTATTCACAAATCCAACCCTACAGAAAGCACTAGAAAGAAAATTCCAACCTAAGGAAGGTAGATGCACCCACAAAAACATAGGTAATAAGTAACCCCACAGCAGCAAATCCCAAAAAAGGAAAATACACACACACACTACCACCAAAAGATAACAGGAATTAACAATTACTGGTCATTAATATCTCTTAATATCAATGGACTCAATTCACATATAAAAAGATATAGGCTAACAAAATGGATACAAAAACAGAGTCCATCCTTCTGCTGTGTAAGAAACACATTTCAACTTCAAAGACAGATATTACCTCAGAGTAAAAGGCTGGGAAAAGACTTTCCAATCAAATGGACTTAAGAAGCAAGCTGGTGTAGCTATTGCAATATCTAACAAAACAGACTTCAAACTAAAATTAATCAAAAGGGATCAGGAAGAATATTACATATTCATCACAGGAAAAATCCACCAAGAACTCTCAATTCTGAGTATTTATGCTCCAAATACAAGGGCACCCACATATGTAAAAGAAACATTACTAAAGCTTAAATCAAACATCAAAACCCATGCACTAGTAGTGGGAGACTTTAACACCTCACTCTCAACAATGGACAGATCTGCCAGACAGAAACTTAACAGAAAAATAAAGGATCTGCCAGATGTTATGACTCAAATGGACTTAGCAGATATCTACAGAACATTTCACCCTAACATAAAAGAATATACCTTTGTCTCAGCACCCCATAGATCTTCTCTAAAATTGACCACATACTCAGTCACAAAGCAAATCTCAAAAGATACAAAAAAAAATTGGAATAACCTCCTGTATTTTATCAGACTACCATGGCTTAAAGTTAGATTTCAATAACAACAAAAATTACAGAAAACCTACAATCTCATGGAAACTGAATAATACTCAGCTGAATCAGCAATGGGTCAAAGAAGAAATAAAGAAAAAAATAAAGACTTTCTAGAAATCAATGAAAATGAATGTAGTGCATACATATGGAACACTATGAAGGCAGTACTAAGAGGATAATTCATAGCACTAAATGCCCACATCAAGAAGTTGGAGAAATCTCACACTAGTGACTTAACAGCACCCCTGAAAGCTCTAGAACAAAAAGAAGCAAACTCACTCAAGAGGAATAGACACCAGGAAACAGTGAACTTGAGGGCTGAAATCAATAAAATAGAAACAAAGAGAACAATACAAAGAATCAATGAAACAAAGAGTTGGTTCTTTAAGAAAATCAAAAAGATAGACAAGCCCTTATCCAAACTAACCAAAAGGCAGAGAGAGAACATCCAAATTAACAAAATCAGAAACAAAAAGGGAGACATAACAACAGACAATGAGGAAATCCAGAGAATCATTTAATCATACTTCAAAAACCTGTACTCCACAAACTAGGAAAATCAAAAAGAAATGGACAATTTTCTGCATAGGTACCACATACCAAAATTAAATCAAGACCAAATAAACAATTTAACCCCTATGGAAATAGAAACAGTCATTAAAAGTCTCCTGGAGACTGGCTTTGTCCCAGGGCCTAGGACCTAGAGGCAGGACTCTGGGTGGGAGAAGAGTTACATACCTCTTGGTCCAATGAGGTCTGGCAAATTCTGTGTCTCAGGAAGCCACTGGGGTCACAGCAGGGTGGGTAGGTTTTGAGTAGGTTATGGGTCTTGTGGATTTCAGGATTCAGTGGGGGTGGGTTGGTGAGGGAGCCTGGCTGTAGGAATCTTCCCTGCTGGCCAGCAACTGGGGCAGAGATAGATGGGGGTTCTCAGGAACTGGTTGTGTCCCAGGTCCTAGGTCCTAGAGGCAGGACTCTCTGAACCGGCTTACCCCAGTAATCAGATCAGTGAATACTCTGTCATCAGAGAGCCATTCTCCAGTAACTGATGGAAGCAGATGCAGAGATCCACAGCCAAACACCAGGCCAAGTTTCAGGAATCCAGTTGAAGAGAGAGAAGAGGGATTTTATGAGCAAGGGCATCAAGATCATGGTGGGGAAACCTACAGAGACAACCAAAGCAAGCTAGTGGGAACTCATGAAATTTACATCAACAGCTGTGGAGCCTGCATAGTACTGGACTATGTCCTCTGTATAGCAAGACAGTTGTGTAGCTTGATTGCTTAAGGGGCCCCCAAGAAGTAGGATAAGAATCCATCTCTGGTGCATGAGCAAGCTTTTTGGAGCCAGTACCTATGATGCAACACCTTGCACAGCCTTGAAGCAGGGAGAAGTGTTTGGACCTACCTCTACTGAATATACCAAGCTCTGTGGACTCCCCATGGGAGACCATGACTTGTTGGAGGAGGGAATTTGGGGTGGGTTGTTGGAGAAGGAGGGAGGGACATGTGGAGGGAGGAGAGGAGGATCGGTGATTGGTATGTAAAATAAATAAAAAATTTCCTTAATCTTAAAAAAATGAAAAAATGTTCCACAACAGTGGATGGCAAACAATCACCTGTATAAGATGTATATGCATATATGTCTGCATATATTACAGACATAGTTATATAGCTTGCATATATTATATGAACATGCATATAAATATTATATCTATACATGAATTAGTTAACTTATTTTTATATAACATTAATAGAGGAACATTGGGGAGATATTTTTCTATGGCAATGGCTTTCCAAGAATTCAATCTTTTTAAAAGTATGCTAGAAAGTCCAATGTATAGGGACAGAATTTTACAGTACTCTTTCCTATCCCTTAATTCTTATAGTCTTTTTGTTCTCTCTTCCCAGAGTGTGGTATTGGGCTGTGACTCAGTATTTTAAATTATAATATGTAGTCAATGTAGATAAATACAAATATAATTAAAATATAACTATAATTTTAGGATCAAGTAATGTGCTATCTGTAGGGGGTCACAAAGATAAAGTGAACATCATTAGAGAAGACAAGAGTGAATAGCCCTTTATAGATAAGTTCATTATTCATATATCCAGGACATTGTAAGCACAGTGGTACTTCTCAGCATCCACAGTTACCATTTTTAAAACTTAAGTGCATCTGCAAAAGATCAAATAGCTAACATCCCTATGTAGAAAAGGTAGTTGATTCCAAGTTCCCGTCAGTTACTGGGGAGATACTGAAAGCTGATAGTTCCTGAGGAAAAAGAATAATTATTTTTTTGAGAATGTGGCCACTATCGAGATTCCTATGTTCTGGTGAATGGCCTCATGTCCATGCACTAGTTGGAAGTAGTGTTTTTTGAGAGGAAAGAGAGAGGTTGAGGGGAACATACATTAGAAGAGCACTGAAGGAGTTGGAGTGGGGAATTGATGGACAGATATGATGATATTTCATTGTATGCATGTATGAAATTTTCAAAAAAAAGAAAAATTTAAAAATCTATCTCACATCTTTAGTTTATTTCCTTTCTCATATATTTTGACCTTGTATAATTCATGCTGACTCTCCAACTTATTTTCTATTTTTTTTAAACTTTCTTGCTCCCTTTCACTTGGATTTGTATAGGAGTACAATTGCTAGTAAAACTTTTCCATAAGTCCATTTTTTCTCCTCTTTCACTTAAATGTTTTAATAGTTCCTAAAGTGCAGTTTTAAAATGTAAGTTTGTGATGGCTTCCTCCTATTCAGTTGTTTAACTGGTTCTAACTCCCTTATGGATTATCTCTTTAGGTTTTTGCATACCTAGCAATGGTACAATGGATGAAACCTTGAAACATTAGCCTCATCTTAATCATTCACCATCCTCAAAAACAGTCTTATCCTGTGGAATCTAAAATGCTGAAGTCAAAGGGACCAACATCCATTATGCAAAGTGGTAGTATGGAAATTGTTACCTGGCATGTCCCAGTTGTGAATGGTAGGTATTAATCATGGTGAAGATACATGAATCTTGGTGATGTTTCTTGTGACTCATATCCTTTGTGCTCTCTTTTCCTTTATAAACCTGTGATAACATGTCATATACACAACATGGTGGGTTCAGTTTACCAGAGACAAGAGGAAAAATCTTTATGCAGTCAGGATTCTATTGAGTTCTGTCAAGTATCACATTCTAACATGAGTAGAGTTACAAGTATCACATTCATAACATTTTTCTTCCAAGTTGGTTTATAAGAATAGAAGAAAGTCAAAGCTATTTAAACTAAGAAAAAGCCATAACAGGATTCTAGGAAGACTATAAGATTCTTCTTCAAAGACAAGGTCATAGAAAGTTTAAATAATGAATATCAGAATCATTAAAAACTAAAACAAAAGGTAATTCACTGAAGTTCATAAGAAAGCAGAAACCTCATGTACTCACTCAGTGTTCTGACATTTTCCTTACACCGAGTCTATCATCTTCTGTAGTAGGTCAGTCAATTATTAATGAAATCAAATTACTCCAACATATTTAAGTAGCACTCCAGCTATTTCAAGCATAAAGTCAGCAAAATAAGATTCAATCTCACATCTGCCTTCCAACAAACTCATTTCTGTGCTTTTCAAACTATATCATGTTATTTCAGATAACTTTCAGAGGGTTAGAGAATAGAAAATTAGCTACTTCAGTTCTTGGTTCTGATCCATATGAAATATTAAATTTCATTTTCCAGGTGATAGAAATTGGAGATAATGAGTATTTCCCACTCTTCCAGAGCCAGAGTATTATGTACTAGCTATAAACTTATGAGAAGCAGTGATATGAAGGATCATATACCCTTTTATAGTTCATTATTAATCTATACTACTTTTGATATCACTTCTTTACTTGTAAAATAATACATACCAACTTAAGGAACCCATGGAGCTCTTCTTTGATTTCACTTATTACCTTCCTGATCCTTTCAAACTTCTGTGCAAGTTCTTGACTTGGTAGATGCTATTTTCCTCAGCATTTTCTCTGTCTATGAGTCAGTCATCTCCCATCAGAGGAAGTTAACTTTATTAGCTACTAGCAGCCATAAATTACCCTCATCTGATATTTCAGGATGTATGAACAAACAACAAAATCCTGTGCATGAGATGTTAATAGATCAAAGTTATGCATCTTAGAAAATAGGTTTGCATATCAAGGTATTGACTTCAAAAAGAAAACACACCTCAAGAGGCTTAGACAGGGACTTCCTATGTCATCCCATGTTGGGGTACTCATCACCTTGTTATTTCAGTGAAAATTGTGGGAGCCCACAGAGATTCCCTAGTGAGATCTGAGCTTGCTTTATGCAGCAGGGCTGCATTAGGGGATGACTTGACCATGTGCATGGCCATCAGGTGTCTTGGATGGTTTGTACTTGGCTATGCTGAGGGGAGGTCTTTTGATCCACCTCTTGGCATTCATTTAAAAGCCCTTTAGCAGAGAATGAAGAGGCTGGTGGGTTTTGACCCAGGCTCTTCTGAGCATATCCTGAGTTTCTAAATGTCTCTCTCCTCTATATTTCTATATAAATATTTCTTACTTCTCCCTCATCAAGAGTACTCTAGGGGCAAAAGTGGGAGATGGTCTCCCTCAGAAAATATTTGAGAAAATTAAGATAAAAGAAAAAAGTTGATTTTGGCTTGTGTTTTGAAGATTTCATGCCATGGCTCTTGACCCTGTTGTTTTCAGTTTCTATCAACAGCACATATGATATAACATCAGGTATAATATAAGGCAATAAAAGCTGACTTAAGTCAATGTGCCCAGGAATGAAAGAAGAAAATCCAGGAATCCAACACCTCTTAAAGATATTGGAATGACCCAAATTTCCAAGACCATCATAGGCTAGAAACCAAACCATTACCCATGTGTCTTTGGAAAATATTCAATATCTAAATTTCGCCACAAGGAACCGTGTTTCAAAATATTCCCTTACTGAAGACATAACCCAAAATAAATACATATCAACAATAAAAATAGACTACCTATTTTTGCATTTCATCTGTTCTTTTCTGAATAGATTACCTGGTTTTGCTTTTCATTTGTTCTTTGCTGTTCCACATTTACCTGTTGCATTCTCTTTAACTTTTATTTCTTATAACTGCCACCTGAGATTTACAAATTTATTATTTATTTTAACTTTTTAATATATTTATAAATATATTTATCATTTTTCTACTTAATAATCTGTTTCAAACTGATTTAAATTATACATTATGATTACAAAACAAATAGGCAGTAGATGAAGGAGTCCTTCTTAATTAAATAAATATGAACCACCAAACTAATCCTTGATATATGTCATGCAAAATGTTTCACTTATAAAGGCTTACATTTTATTAAAAGACACAACATTAATTATTCTACCAAATACTGCACTTATTAGCAAGAACATATCTGATACTTTAACTTATTCTAAATAAATAACTACAGAGACAAGCCCAAGTCCCTCACAGGTTGGGTTAACACACACTCTGGGGGGCAGCACCATTTCACCTGCTGAGCCCAGGCACGGAAAACAGCATTTCTGCAGTACTTGATATCCATTGCTGCAAGCTATTACAATTCCACTTAGAACATATCAGCAGTCTACAAGACACATGTGACTTAACAGAAAAGGCAGAATGCAAGTATGATTATTTATTTTTAAATTCAGTTATGGTTTTTCATTCATAATGTTTGCTTATAGCCAGCTCTTCCTGAGACTGTGATTTACAACTCTCACAGTAACTTGTGTATCTTAACATAGACAGAGCTCAGTCACTGTAAATTTCACACAAGTCCCAGGCCTTGTCTATAGTAAGTTCTATAGTAAGTTATGGACTAATTAATGCACAAACAAAATTCCTGAAACAGAGAAAATATTTCAAACGTAAAACAAAGGCAAATGTCAGCGAATACCCATTAAATAATAGGTTTTATGCATGAGAGAGATCATAAAAGAGATTGTGTGTTGAAGATGTTCAAGTTACTTGACATTTTCAAAGTAAAATAATATGCGAAATAAATTTCATTAATCCAATCACTTCTAAAATCTCCCAAAACTTTCTTGTACATATCGTTTTGTAGAGTCTAATTACATCATTAACTCATACTTTTAAAGCTTTAATGTTCCAGTTTTACATCTTCAGGTGTGGGAAATCCATTAAGTTTGACCCAGGCCCTCCTGAGCCTATCCTGAGTTTCTGTCTCTCTCCTCTATATTTCTATCTAAATATTTCCTAGTATCAGGGTGATACTAGAATAAGATACCACATTTAGAAAGTGATATTAATTTTCACTCAGTCCTTTAACTACAATTGTAAATGGTGGCTTTAGAACTTGAGGCACAGTTTGCTTTCTCCTTCCTTGGTGATTGGGGCTTTGATGATGGTGTTTCCCTTTAAAGCATCAATTTACTTAATTTTTTAATGTTTTTTATTTAAAAAATATTCATTTTAAGCCGGGCGGTGGTGGCGCACGCCTTTAATCCCAGCACTCGGGAGGCAGAGCCAGGCGGATCTCTGTGAGTTCGAGGCCAGCTTGGTCTCCAAAGCGAGTTCCAGGAAAGGCGCAAAGCTACACAGAGAAACCCTGTCTCGAAAAACCAAAAAAAAAAAAATATATTCATTTTACATATCAACCACAGATCCCCCTCTCATCCTTTCTCCCCCATCCCCATCCCTGCCTAATGGCCTCCCATCCTTATCCCCTCCTCCAAAAGGGTAAGTTCTCCCATGAGGGGACAGTTAAGCCTGGTACATTCAGTTGACCCAGCCCCTCCCTGCTGGTCCAAGGATGAGCAAGTTGTCCGACCTTAGGTGATTGGATCCAGAAGGCCAGCTCATGCACCAGCAATAGATCCTGTTCACACTGTCAGGGGCCCCTCAAACAGACCCAGCTACACAACTGTCTCTCATATGCAGAGGGTCTAGTCTGGTCCCATGCAGGTTCCACTGCTATCAGTCTAAAGGTCATGAGATCCTATGAGCTTTGTTCAGTTGTCTCTGTAAATTTCCCCATCATAATCTTGACCCCCCCCCTTTGCTCCTATAATCCCTCTTTCTGCTCTTTGACTGTACTCTCAGAGCTCAGCCTGGTGCTTGGATGTGGATCTCTGCATCTGCTTCCATCAGTTACAGGATTAAGGCTCTATGGTGAAGGCCTTATTTATTTATTCAAACAGATAAAGTCTGATATTTTTCTTCTCAGCAATCTATAGACCTTTCATTGGCATGCAAATGTCTTCCCAGTAGAGTTCTTGGCATTCTTAAAAAAAAATGTTTTGGGTTTGCCACCTTACACCTGACCTTTCAGGTCAATCCACATATTATAAAACAATTTTAAATCCAAAGAAACTTGATTAATCAAAAATTAAATAATTGTCTTGGGTATATGCCCAAGAGTGGTATAGCTGGATCTTGGGGGAGATTGATTCTCAATTTTCTAAGAAAGCGCCATATTGATTTCCAAAGTGGTTGTACAAGCTTGCATTCGCACCAGCAGTGGAGGAGAGTTCCCCTAGTTCCACATCCTCTCTTGGGCATATACCCAAGAAATGCTCAATTATACCACAAGAGCACTTGCTCAGCTATGTTTATATCAGCATTGTTTGTAATAGCCAAAACCTGGAAACAACCTAGATGCACTTCAACTGAAGAATGGATAAATAAATTGTGGTACATATACACAATGGAATACTACTCAGCAGAGAAAAACAATGACACCATGAGGTTTGCAGGCAAATGGATGGATCTAGAAAATTCATCCTGAGTGAGGTAACCCAGACTCAGAAAGACAAATATGGCATATACTCACTCATAGGAGGATACTAGATGTGGAACAAGGATGACTGGACTGCAACTCACATCACCAGTGAGGCTACCTGGAAAACAGGTCCTCAAGAAAGACACGGGGATCACCCAATGATGGAGAAATAGATGGGATCTACATGAACAGCCTGGACATGAGTGGGAGCAATGGAAGGGCTAGGGTTGAAGGAAAGAGAGCAGGAGATCCTAGCTGGATCAAGAACAGAGAGGGAGGACAAGGAATAGGAGACCATGGTAAATGAAGACCACATGAGAAAAGGAAGAAACAAAGAGCTAAAGAGGCCCACAGAAATCCACAAAGATACCCCCACAAAAGACTGCTGGCAATGGCTTAGAGACAGCTGGGACTGACCTACTCCGGTGATGGGATGGCCAAACACCCT